>NC_090938.1:63983793-64335668 GCF_040938575.1 Ambystoma mexicanum
GAGTGACGCCATGAAGGATCTTGGGCGTTGTATTCTGTCAGGTACCGAGGCTTCCTCCCCCAACTCCTCACCTGTTTCTTCCGGAATGGGTTCTGTAAGAGTAGCCTCTGATCTCTTCTGATCCCTCTTCCTTGTGGGAGTCTTGTCCTTTGGTGCTCGGGCCTTTTTATCGTACAGATAGGGTCTGTCCCCTCCGGAGGCCACCTTGGCAGAGATAATCCCTGACCGCGGGGATCCCCAGGGGGCCAGTCCTAGATTCAGGGAAAAAGCACTAAGGCAGAAAAAACCCTGTTCCCAATTGGGTTCTGCTGGGTGGCAATTAGAACTCCTCTCTTCCAATTATGAAAGTTCCATTTGCAGCAGGCAAGGAAGTCCGTTAGACTTGAGAACAAACTCCCCCGCTGATGAATGCTCAGTGTATCCAGGAGAAGTGGAATAATAGAACAGGAGATATAAGAAGCTACTAGAACCAGTGGTTAAGACTAAACAGAATGACAGAGAAAAGTATTAGAAAGGATAAGTAGGTAAAGAATGAAAGAACCCATACAAAGCAGACCGCGAAGACGAACCATTAGGAAGAAGGAAGAAGTATTGAAAGAAACCCACTCACCAGTTTAGAAATGCTCCTTAAGGTCCCAGTGAGCAAGGCTAGCTCGCAAAAACAGAGTGACGGCACCGGTAGCAATATACCCCCGGTACCTACAAGAAATGAAAAGACCAAAAGTGCTCAAAGAATAAAGGCAAGAGTAAGTAAGCACGGCACGGCCCAAAGCAAGCCGATACCGCGTATAGTGCAGTAGAATTTGGGCTGAGGAATACAGAAGGGAATCACTCAGTAGGCGAAAATAGGAAGCCGGAACGGATGAATTTCACGAGAGAATCTCCACACGAACCGAGCGCTGGTAAACAGATACAACGCGTCGGTTTGTGGGAGGAGTCAGCCTATAAAGGGTCGGCGGCCATCTTGGGTGAGGACTGGAGCGTGATCGATCGGCGGCCATCTTGGGTGAGATCGGCGGCCATCTTGGGTGAGGACTGGAGAGTGATCGATCGGCGGCCATCTTGGGTGAGGACTGGAGCGTGATCAAAGCTTCCAGCGCTTCCACAGCCTCCAATTCCTGACACTTTCTGCCCAAAGTCTTCCAATGTTGTGAACCACCCCAAAGGCGTACTGACTGTCAGTATATATGTTTACGATAAGCCCTCGGAAAGTTCACAAGCTCGGGTCAATGCTATAATCTCTGCGGCCTGCACAGAGTTATGCGTGATTCTTTTGGTCTCCACGACCGTGCTCAATGTGGTGATTGCATAAGCAGCTGTGGGTCTACCATCCGGGAGTTTGAAACAGGAGCCATCACAAAACAGCTCCCCTTGCGGTTTGTTCAAAGGAATGTCTCTTAGATCGATTCTGCCTTTGGTCTCTTGTTCTGTAGTGTAAAGGCAGTCATGTGACTCTTCGTCACTGCAAGCAGTACCTTGTGAGAAAAGTAAAAGTTCAGCCGGATTAAGAACACATCACCTCTTAATTTGGATGTGCGGTGCAAACAAGATTAATTCGTATCTCGTTAATCGGGCGGAGGAAAGGTGTTGCATTTGTGTTCTGTTTAATAGAACATCTACAGAGTGAGGTACCATCAGGGTTAAAGCATGGCCTAGGACCATTCCCTCGCTCTGTTTTATGGATGCAGCAGCAGCCGCGACAGCTTTCTAACATCTTGGCAAAGCGCATGCAACAGGATCAAGGGCGGAAGAAAAGTAGCCGCACAGCCTATTCTTCCCTCCATGTTCCTGCGTTAATACAGCCAAAGCACATCCATCACATTCATGCACATACAACATGAAGGCCTTTTCATAGTTTGGTGTGCCCAAAACTGGTGCCGAGCACAATGCAGTCTTGAGCAGATCAAATGATTGCTGGTGTTCCAAGTTCCACGGTAATGGCGAAGAAATGCCCTTCTTCGTCAGAGCCAACATTAGTTTAATCACTAAGGAGAAATTCGGGATCCACTGCCTACAGTAAGAAGCCATTCCTATAAAGGCTCTAAATTCCTTCTGTGTATTTGGGACAGACATGCTAGAAATGATTTGTATCTATTCAGGCGTCAACCTTCTTCCCCCCTTTGACAGGAGATAGCCTAAATAGGCAACCTCCTGTCGACAATATTGACATTTTTTAAGCAAATCTTTATGTCCATGTTGTGCTAAGTGAATAAGCAAAAACACGGTGCCCTCCTTACAAGCGCTCTCTGAGTCAGCAGCTAAGAGAAGATTGTCTACATACTGAAGCAATGTACAAGTAGAGGGCAACTCAAGTGTGTCGAGCTGCTCTTTCAAAGCCCTACTGTAGATGCTAGGACTTTCCGTGTAACCTTGCGGTGAACGGGTAAAAGTAAACAACGTCCCCCTAAGGTTAACGCGAACAAGCATCTACTATCCTTATGCATAGGGATACTAAAGAAAGCATTCTTTAGATCCACAACACTAAAGTGAGTAGCTGAAGCCGGAATCATGGTCAATATTGTTGTCACATCAGGCACAATGGGAAATTGTGGAGCAACGATCTTATTAATGGCACGTAGATCAATAATAAAACGGAAGGGAATCCTATTATCACATTTTTTATACACGGGCAAAATCGGACTATTGCACAAACTACCTGCAATTTCCTCAATCACCCCTCGATGCACAAAATCGGAGATGATGCATTTCAAAGCTTGCTCACCATCGACTGAGATCTTTTCTGGGGAATAGGTGGCAACTTTACTCCATGTTTCAGAATAAACTTAATGGGCCCAATTTGCAAAACACCAACATCATTGTCATTGATTGCCCACAAACCCTCCGGAACATTACTAAATTCCGGCGGCAAAGGTCTGGTTAAGAATTGGGAGAAGGAAAGTTGCTGTGGTGAAATCATCAAACACACTCCATCAAAAGAACAATGAATTACCGCATTTAATTCTTTCAACAGATTCAACCCCAACAAATTCTCTCCACAATTCGTGGTCAAAGGAATGGACAGTGGCCCGTGAATGGACCCAAAGTAATAGGTAACGGCGAAGAAACCGGACAGACAACTGGTGTGCCAGAAAACCGTACAGAAACATTGGTTTGCCCTGACAGAGAAATGTTTGGAACCTGTGAATGATCAATGGAACACTTCTGTGCCCCTGTATCTATCAAGAATAGATGTTTCCTATTTCCCACTATCATTTCAACGTAGGGACCTTTCTGATTAACGGGAATAGGCGTTGGTTCCAAACCTTGCTTCGGGCAATCCTAGCAAAACAGAATGTCATTGAAAGGAAGTTCTTCAGAGAGGTAAGCGGCAGAAGGATGATCAAAAAAGTTTCTATTGTCCACACTTGGTGCCTGATTGTCCTGCAAAAAAGGTTGCAGTGAATCCTGTGAAAACGGACTTCCACCAGGACCCCCCTGACCATAGGCGACCTCTGGATCGTCTACCCATATTCCCAAATGCGTTATTCAACCTCTGCTGGAGGATCGGGCATTGTGCACGCCAATGACCCTCTTGTCTGCAATAAGCGCACTGGTTTATTTTTACAGGACCCAATGGCGCCTTTCCCTGTGGAACGTACTGACCTCTAAATTGCGAAGTACCCCCTCTAGGGCCTCTAACAATTTGTTGCAATAGTACTTTTGTCTTTAAGTCACCTTTTATCTTTTTGACTCTTTCTTTTTCATTATTGACATGATTCTCATAGTACTGAGCCATGTGCAGTACTTCTGACTGAGACTTTGCTTGCCAAGCGCTCTCAGAAGACATAATTTGTGATTGGATGTCAGGCAGCAATCCACGCACAAATGTATCCATGAATAGTCGTTTCCCAGACTCTGTGCTTAGGTCTTGCCCACTGTAATCCGAAAATACTTGTTAGAACCGGTTAAAGAACTCGGTAGCACCCTCGGATTTTCCTTGGACACGGGCCGTAAGCTTGTCCCGAATAATCCTTCTTTCAGGAAATATAGTTTTCAACTGTGTAACTATTCTATCAGGTAAAGTTAGTATTACCAGTGGAGGTCTCTCACCAGCTGGCCTTTCTCTATTGAGTCTAGTCATAGTATCCCATGAATCTCCTAACCCTGGTACATCAACTACAGTCCTAATCTGTTTCCATAAGTCAAAAGGCAAGAGTACAGGAAATAACAAATCAATATCACTTAAGATGAATACTGATGACTGCAAGACAGACTCTATTTCTTTATAGGATTCTTCCTAATATCGGGAATAGATTGTTTAATGGTGTTCACTTCCTGTCTCGAGAACGGGACGTGAATGAACTGCGACACATAATGTGCAGGAATTTCTTGAGCAACTGCACCTGTTGCAGCATTAGCTGGAATCTCAGCCTTTGGGTCAAATGTCAGAGGAACCTCTCATAGGCAACTGAGAAATAGGCAACTCCGAACGCTTACTAAGCAACAGAGCTAAATAGAGCGCTAAAGCAGCCGAAGAAGTGTCAAACGAAAAAGCCCTCTTATAAATACTCAATAACTCTGCGGGACAACAAATCTTTCTTTTTACGCACTCATCCTGCAGGTACTCTACCATCACCTGTATCACTTTGCGCTGCATTTCTGGCGTATACTGACTATACGTGTGACTTCAACAGGAGTTATCGACAGAGCTGAGATCCACCTAATCGCATCTTTCGTACAAATTCGTGTTTCCTCGTTTATCGATTTTCGACAAGGAAAGAACCGTTTCTGCACGAACATAACGTCCGAACTATCACCATCTTCATTTACATTCTTCACCCTTTTTTAACTCCTTTCTATACTCAAAAACCCTCTTTACATGTTCTTGTACTTTCTCCGCAGTATCTCCAGAGAATGCTAAAGAATTCAGATCCCTTAACACTTGTGGGAGATCTATACAATTTAGCCTATTCCTCATTACACATAAATGAATTCCTAATCCTTCAATAAAAACGTTGTTCTCAGGACAATATTCCAAATTACAGAGTGTGGCAAGAGCATCATTTTGTTCATCCCTCTCCATGCACTGTTTATCCCACGCAATTAATTCACGCTTTTTATCTGAAGACACAGTATTACGACCCTTGATCCTGCTCCCAGATCTACCATATGCGGTATAGAACTTCTTGGAAGAGGGAGAGTAGGCGATTTTTAAACATCTGGAAACAAAGGTACTATCACTGGCGTGGCAGGCGAGCCCACCGGACCCGTAACAGTAGGCAAAGGTGGAGGAGCAGGTGGAGAAGCGACGACAAGAGGAGGAACAATGGGAGGCCGAAGAGAAACATTAAGAGGAGCAATAGGAGGAGCAGGAGGGGCTACGAGAGGAGGAATAACAGCAGCAAGAGGGACATACGGAGGTGGCGCAGTGGCACCAGGCCTACGTTCATTTAGAAGTTTGTCAATAAGTTCATCAGATACATCAAAGTCTTTGGAAGGATACATTTTCTGGATAACAAGCGAGAAAGCCCTATCCATATTCCTAACTGACTCAGACTGTTTGTTCTGGTCATATAACAACGCTTTTTCGGGGTTCGTCATATGACGGCGTGCATGATTTTCGATACTCTTAAGCTGCTGCATAGCTTCTTTCTTCCAATTCTGTAATATATCGAATGCTGCAGGTCTAGCCTTTTTCTTCAATAATATGGATTCTAAGTATTCAATATGAGGAATTTCAAAACTACCATTGATTGGCCACTGAAGCTTGGGAGCATGTCTAGTTTGTCTGTGCCAAATATCATTAAATACTATGCTACCAATGCCGTGCTTACAGTACATAGTACACGCCGGCGACCCCTCCATTGGCGCTGGTCGGCCAAATTCCAAAGATTGTCTGTCACTGCGGAATAACGCCCTGAAGCAGGCAGACAATTTCCCAGGCATATCAGAATACTGCAGTTACCTGGTCAATAATTATACTCGCGAGTGCAATACACCAAAACAAATTATCAGGATACTTAAGAATCGGGTCACGACTCACCTGATCAAATCCTAAGGAGGTCCGATCGGATTGCAAAAAGTTCTAACCAAGGTTCCACGTGGTTGGTGATTTCGGCAAATCTGCCCACCTCGATATATGGACCCTCGTCAAAATGCCGATTCGGACCGCGTGCTCACCATCTGGGGATCGGGTCATGCAGCGCTGCTGAGGTGTCGCTTCTCATACAAGAAAGGGGTCCCCTTTTACACCCTCCGATCCCGGTCCGATAGCCGCGTCAACCTTCAACGAGCTGGCATCAATCTTGAGGGTCCCTATTCGGGCGCCATCTGTGAAAGCAAAAGAAAATATCGAGGCTGAGTACCCCAAAAGGAAATACACCAAACACGGGCTTATAAAGGTTCTCAGATCTTTATTCAAACAACTCTACAGTTTACAAAGAAACAAAGTATCAGATAGCTGTCTGGCCCTCAGTACATCACAGTGTATACCAGCCCTTTCGGTGTGAGAAGTGAGAGGTACTAGACGTCTAAACATTTGCATCTTTTATACAGTTTCTAATCATAATGCCCAACCCTTCTGCAGGTTAATAATTTCAGTCTAGAGTTCGTGCTGAGTTCACCTCTAATTTATCCAGCTATATGCATGTGGATTATGTCCAGTTTGTACCACAACAAATCACAATGGCAACAGTGTATATTTGAATTTAACATTTAAGCCTTAATACACATCCTATACAATGTAGTTCAACAAGTGTTCAAGTTTAGTATTTAAACAACATTGTGTTTGATGCATGTCCGCGGATCGGGCTTGTTGCCGTAGGCAAACCTCGATCAACAGGTCAAACGTAGGACAAGGTTTCATTACACGGTCCTAACATTTGGCCTACGGGCAGTTAGGACATTAACTCTGCGCGAAGGTCAGGACGGCTAGGTTACAAGCTGGAAAACACTGTCCAACATTTTAGAACACAGCGTGACTTTGAAACAGAAATCAAAATGGTGGGTGTACCCAAAATGGTGGCTAGGTCGATCTAAGGTCGGAACCTTGCAAAGCGGATTTCTTTGCAGAGCGACTGGGTTTAGGCCAATATATACAATAAAGGGGGTACAATATGATATCCCGTTTAACAAACCCTCCTTTTGGCCTAAGCCATGCGCTAAACTACTTCTAGTCACTTCATAGATATCAATTGCCATGAGGTCAGAAACTAACATTTATTTCAGCACAAATTTGTTAGATATTTTCTCTGGGGTGAATACCTTGTGCCCTAATGCAACCATCGCTTGTGCACAGCATCCTCCTACCATCGAACATATACCAGGAAGACATTGTATACAACAGCAGAGAAACAGAAAAATACCTAAAATAATCAGCATGACTGAGAGCAGCTTCCAACCCCAAGATCGCAAGAAGTCCCAGAACCAAGCGCTAAGATCACAATTTCCCTCGGGAACATGCACTTCTGAACTAAGGACATGCAGATTTTGAATTGCTCTGAAAATTGTTGGGGAGGAATCTGGCACGAAAACGCAGCAAGCGGACCCCACTAATTTACATACCCCACCACGTTCAGCCAGAATGACATCTAATGCCTTCCGGTTCTGAAGTGCCACTAACCTTATTGCTTTCTGTTCTAACGTCATATTATAGAGTATGTCGGTGGTCCGGTTTATGGTCCTCTCCAGTACTCTCGCAAGTCTCCTGATATCTTCTGAGTTCAATATTCGACCCCAAAATAGCACAACGGATTTAGCTACATCACCCAGAATATGTGCTGAAGTTTCCCCATTCTCGTCCCGCCGTGGACTAGCCTTTGAAACTTCTATAGTGCTAGCAATAAATACCCCGGGTAACAGAATCCCTAAATGACAAGTTCCCTGCCAATCCCTGGGTATCCATGGCAATGCTATATTACCGCAAACAAAGTAGACAGGTTCGCCTACATACAAAGGTCTGCCCTCACTAGTCAAATTTGCAACATTGGCGCAACCCTTAACATCACACATTGACTGAGTACCATTCGTCTGTATGCAGAAAGAAACAGAATCAGGGCTGTGGTTAACAGTATAAGAAGGAGGCGTGGCATCCCTATTGCCTATAGGAGCTATCTTAAAAGATTGAAAAGGACGGGACAGTCTGTCAGAAGGCCTAATAGAACCAACATTTGGCTTGCTCCTATTCGCAAAGAGTGAGCATCCCAGGGGGGTTAGAACACGTTTCTCAAAATCATTTAAGTTAGTTCCATCAAAATTCCCTGAGATGCTATCATTCCATCGGCCAAAGAATAGTGCTCTTAGAGAAGAGTAACACGCAGTTGTCAAAGGTACAGGATGAATATACCAACCCAGCCCCTTATCCCCGTGTTGTGGTAAATGTGAACAAACCCAACAGTTGGACCTATTAAAAATGGCATGTGTAGCATTCATAATGAGTGTTGTTCTGGTAACTCTGTCTGTGGTGAGAGTCTCTAGGAGGTAGAGTATGCAGATGCACGAATGGAGTAGAAACAGTGGGTACATTTTCAGTGGGTAACACATTTTCAAGCGGCTGTATTTTTTCCAGATACCAGAATCCTAAGGCAATGACTATTGTAAAACCAGTTAACATTATCACTAAACAAAAATACGTTTTCGTGGCCCACACATTCGATTGTTCCTTTCCGTGGCTGTTCACACTGTCTCTTATCGATTCCGTACGAGCGGGAGCGGTTGCAGGCATTGTACTCTTCAAACGGTTTGCACCAAAGTTAATTTACTGGGGACCTCCAGGCTGAGCGTCTTCTTTGTCCTTTCACAAACCTCAGCCAACAGAATCCTCTTGTGTACAATGATCGGGCCAAAAAGACAAGCACTTTGCTGATTTTTTCAGTGGCACGGCCAAACCGTGCATTAGGTCTATTTCCTCGGACGCAGATCGTACCTTGTGACTCCAGGCACTGAGTGATCTGTGAACAACGTGTCGTCACTTCCCGTTGGCAGTGACAAATCCAAAACAGGATCTGATGCAAGATCCGGAACAAATTCAAAAGATGGAACTTTTGGAAAGTGTGGGGGTGAAATGGCTGTTTCTCCAGGCCCCACGGGCTCAGGGAGAGTCTCTGACGCACTCTCGATGCTGTTTACTGCTTCATGATCGTTGGTCGCAATACTGATAAAGGGTTCTGTATCTTCTGTAGCGAGTGGCACGGGGCACAGAATTCTCTTGTTGTGGGATGCGTGGATCCAGTTCTTCTTGCCTGCTGCCTGCACCACCGTCTGTGTGACCAGGACGATCTGGTGGGGGCCCCTCCAACGAGGTACGAGGCAGGAAGATCGCTCCAATGCTTTTGTGAGGACCCAGTGTCCTGGCCGTATGCTGTGACCGGGCCCTTGTATCTAACAGGTAAAGCCTCTCGCACCTGGTGATAAATCAAATACAGATTTTTAGTTAACTGGCCACAGTAGTCAGAAAGAAGTACATTTTCGACATCTCGTAAAGAACAGAGCTTTGGGAGATTCCAAATGTTAGCTGGCCTACCCATGACCACCTCAAAGGGAGAGAGCCTAGTCTTAGTTTGAGGTGTCGTCCTCATGGACAATAATACGATCGGTAAGGCATCCGGCCATTTTAGTTTGGTGCTGGCACACGTCTTAGCGAGTTTGTTCTTGATGATGCCATTGTGTCTCTCTACTAGTCCAGCACTCTGTGCGTGTCTGGCCGAATGGAACCGTTTATCGATCTGTAACCCCGCGCATATCTGCAGAATTACAGCAGTGATAAAATGTGGACCATTGTCTGACCAGATGACTCTTGGCAGACCAAATCTTGGAAAATATTTCTTCAGCATGGTCTTTGCCGTGGTCATAGCGGTGGCATCTTTGACGGGAAAAGCTTCAACCCATTTGCTAAAAGCACAAATGATGACCAATACATATTTCAAATTATGACTACGCTCCATTTCAATAAAGTCAAAATGGATTACTTCAAAGGGGACAGAAGGTGGACCAAAACTACCCCTAGGAGTTGATGTGCCCTTTCCCACATTGTGCTGTAAACAAATCATACACCCCTGAACAACGCGTTTGTCATTTACCCACACTTTTTGCAACATTTCGGTGACCTTACGAGCACAAATATGGGTGGGACCGTGAGCCATAACAACCATCATCATAATATACGCGTTGGGCAATAACCATTTCCCTGCAACTTTGTCCACCCAACACCCGTCATCATCCAATTTCGCCAAACCCTCAGCCCACTTCTTAGATTCCTCTAACGTGGCATCGGCTTGAATGTCCTTTATGGATTCGATACCCTCATCCAAAGTACAGGCATTTGTGGCTTCCCTTGAAGTATACATTTCTGAGAGAGAGATCAGTGGCAGTCTGTTTGGCTATCTGGTCAGCGAAAGCGTTCCCTTTTCCTACATTATCTACAATCCTCTGATGTGCTGCGCATTTTATAATCGCTAGCTGAGTAGGGAGTGCAAGCGCTGAAAGTAACCGTACTATCAAGGAGCCATGTTGAATTTTTGTGCCATGTGAGGTCAAGAAACTTCTTTCTGCCCAAAGTCTTCCAATGTTGTGAACCACCCCAAAGGCGTACTGACTGTCAGTATATAAGTTTACGATAAGCCCTTCGGAAAGTTCACAAGCTCGGGTCAATGCTATAATCTCTGCGGCCTGCACAGAGTTATGCGTGATTCTTTTGGTCTCCACGACCGTGCTCAATGTGGTGATTGCATAAGCAGCTGTGGGTCTACCATCCGGGAGTTTGAAACAGGAGCCATCACAAAACAGCTCCCCTTGCGGTTTGTTCAAAGGAATGTCTCTTAGATCGATTCTGCCTTTGGTCTCTTGTTCTGTAGTGTAAAGGCAGTCATGTGACTCTTCGTCACTGCAAGCAGTACCTTGTGAGAAAAGTAAAAGTTCAGCCGGATTAAGAACACATCACCTCTTAATTTGGATGTGCGGTGCAAACAAGATTAATTCGTATCCCGTTAATCGTGCAGAGGAAAGGTGTTGCATTTGTGTTCTGTTTAATTGAACATCTACAGAGTGAGGTACCATCAGGGTTAAAGCATGGCCTAGGACCATTCCCTCGCTCTGTTTTATGGATGCAGCAGCAGCCGCGACAGCTTTCTAACATCTTGGCAAAGCGCATGCAACAGGATCAAGGGCGGAAGAAAAGTAGCCGCACAGCCTATTCTTCCCTCCATGTTCCTGCGTTAATACAGCCAAAGCACATCCATCACATTCATGCACATACAACATGAAGGACTTTTCATAGTTTGGTGTGCCCAAAACTGGTGCCGAGCACAATGCAGTCTTGAGCAGATCAAACGATTGCTGGTGTTCCAAGTTCCACGGTAATGGCGAAGAAATGCCCTTCTTCGTCAGAGCCAACATTAGTTTAATCACTAAGGAGAAATTCGGGATCCACTGCCTACAGTAAGAAGCCATTCCTATAAAGGCTCTAAATTCCTTCTGTGTATTTGGGACAGACATGCTAGAAATGATTTGTATCTATTCAGGCGTCAACCTTCTTCCCCCCTTTGACAGGAGATAGCCTAAATAGGCAACCTCCTGTCGACAATATTGACATTTTTTAAGCAAATCTTTATGTCCATGTTGTGCTAAGTGAATAAGCAAAAACACGGTGCCCTCCTTACAAGCGCTCTCTGAGTCAGCAGCTAAGAGAAGATTGTCTACATACTGAAGCAATGTACAAGTAGAGGGCAACTCAAGTGTGTCGAGCTGCTCTTTCAAAGCCCTACTGTAGATGCTAGGACTTTCCGTGTAACCTTGCGGTGAACGGGTAAAAGTAAACAAGCGTCCCCCTAAGGTTAACGCGAACAAGCATCTACTATCCTTATGCATAGGGATACTAAAGAAAGCATTCTTTAGATCCACAACACTAAAGTGAGTAGCTGAAGCCGGAATCATGGTCAATATTGTTGTCACATCAGGCACAATGGGAAATTGTGGAGCAACGATCTTATTAATGGCACGTAGATCAATAATAAAACGGAAGGGAATCCTATTATCACATTTTTTATACACGGGCAAAATCGGACTATTGCACAAACTACCTGCAATTTCCTCAATCACCCCTCGATGCACAAAATCGGAGATGATGCATTTCAAAGCTTGCTCACCATCGACTGAGATCTTATACTGGGGAATAGGTGGCAACTTTACTCCATGTTTCAGAATAAACTTAATGGGCCCAATTTGCAAAACACCAACATCATTGTCATTGATTGCCCACAAACCCTCCGGAACATTACTAAATTCCGGCGGCAAAGGTCTGGTTAAGAATTGGGAGAAGGAAAGTTGCTGTGGTGAAATCGTCAAACACACTCCATCAAAAGAACAATGAATTACCGCATTTAATTCTTTCAACAGATTCAACCCCAACAAATTCTCTCCACAATTTGTGGTCAAAAGGAATGGACAGTGGTCCGTGAATGGACCCAAAGTAATAGGTAACGGCGAAGAAATCGGACAGACAACTGGTGTGCCAGAAAACCGTACAGAAAAATTGGTTTGCCCTGACAGAGAAATGTTTGGAACCTGTGAATGATCAATGGAACACTTCTGTGCCCCTGTATCTATCAAGAATAGATGTTTCCTATTTCCCACTATCATTTCAACGTAGGGACCTTTCTGATTAACGGGAATAGGCGTTGGTTCCAAACCTTGCTTCGGGCAATCCTAGCAAAACAGAATGTCATTGAAAGGAAGTTCTTCAGAGAGGTAAGCGGCAGAAGGATGATCAAAAAAGTTTCTATTGTCCACACTTGGTGCCTGATTGTCCTGGAAAAAAGGTTGCAGTGAATCCTGTGAAAACGGACTTCTACCAGGACCCCCCTGACCATAGGCGACCTCTGGATCGTCTACCCATATTCCCAAATGTGTTATTCGACCTCTGCTGGAGGATCGGGCATTGTGCAAGCCAATGGCCCTCTTGTCTGCAATAAGCGCACTGGTTTATTTTTACAGTACCCAATGGCGCCTTTCCCTGTGGAACGTACTGACCTCTAAATTGCGAAGTACCCCCTCTAGGGCCTCTAACAATTTGTTGCAATAGTACTTTTGTCTTTAAGTCACCTTTTCTCTTTTTGACTCTTTCTTTTTCATTATTGACACGATTCTCATAGTACTGAGCCATGTGCAGTACTTCTGACTGAGACTTTGCTTGCCAAGCGCTCTCAGAAGACATAATTTGTGATTGGATGTCAGGCAGCAATCCACGCACAAATGTATCCATGAATAGTCGTTTCCCAGACTCTGTGCTTAGGTCTTGCCCACTGTAATCCGAAAATACTTGTTCGAACCGGTTAAAGAACTCGGTTGCACCCTCAGATTTTCCTTGGACACAGGCTGTAAGCTTGTCCCGAATAATCCTTCTTTCAGGAAATATAGTTTTCAACTTTGTAACTATTCTATCAGGTAAAGTTAGTATTACCAGTGGAGGTCTCTCACCAGCTGGCCTTTCTCTATTGAGTCTAGTCATAGTATCCCATGAATCTCCTAACCCTGGTACATCAACTACAGTCCTAATCTGTTTCCATAAGTCAAAAGGCAAGAGTACAGGAAATAACAAATCAATATCACTTAAGGTGAATACTGATGACTGCAAGACAGACTCTATTTCTTTATAGGATTCTTCCTAATATCGGGAATAGATTGTTTAATGGTGTTCACTTCCTGTCTCGAGAACGGGACGTGAATGAACTGCGACACATAATGTGCAGGAATTTCTTGAGCAACTGCACCTGTTGCAGCATTAGCTGGAATCTCAGCCTTTGGGTCAAATGTCAGAGGAACCTCTCTCATAGTCAACTGAGAAATAGGCAACTCCGAACGCTTACTAAGCAACAGAGCTAAATAGAGCGCTAAAGCAGCCGAAGAAGTGTCAAACGAAAAAGCCCTCTTATAAATACTCAATAACTCTGCGGGACAACAAATCTTTCTTTTTACGCACTCATCCTGCAGGTACTCTACCATCACCTGTATCACTTTGCTCTGCATTTCTGGCGTATACTGACTATACGTGTGACTTCAACAGGAGTTATCGACATAGCTGAGATCCACCTAATCGCATCTTTCGTACAAATTCGTGTTTCCTCGTTTATCGATTTTCGACAAGGAAAGAACCGTTTCTGCACGAACATAACGTCCGAACTATCACCATCTTCATTTACATTCTTCACCCTTTTTAACTCCTTTCTATACTCAAAAACCCTCTTTACATGTTCTTGTACTTTCTCCGCAGTATCTCCAGAGAATGCTAAAGTATTCAGATCCCTTAACACTTGTGGGAGATCTATACAATTTAGCTTATTCCTCATTACACATAAATGAATTCCTAATACTTCAATAAAAACGTTGTTCTCAGGACAATATTCCAAATTACAGAGTGTGGCAAGAGCATCATTTTGTTCATCCCTCTCCATGCACTGTTTATCCCACGCAATTAATTCACGCTTTTTATCTGAAGACACAGTATTACGACCCTTGATCCTGCTCCCAGATCTACCATATGCGGTATAGAACTACTTGGAAGAGGGAGAGTAGGCGATTTTTAAACATCTGGAAACAAAGGTACTATCACTGGCGTGGCAGGCGAGCCCACCGGACCCATAACAGTAGGCAAAGGTGGAGGAGCAGGTGGAGAAGCGACGACAAGAGGAGGAACAATGGGAGGTCGAAGAGAAACATTAAGAGGAGCAATAGGAGGAGCAGGAGGGGCTACGAGAGGAGGAATAACAGCAGCAAGAGAGACATACGGAGGTGGCGCAGTGGCACCAGGCCTACGTTCATTTAGAAGTTTGTCAATAAGTTCATCAGATACATCAAAGTCTTTGGAAGGATACATTTTCTGGATAACAAGCGAGAAAGCCCTATCCATATTCCTAACTGGCTCAGACTGTTTGTTCTGGTCATATAACAACGCTTTTTCGGGGTTCGTCATATGACGGCGTGCATGATTTTCTCTACTCTTAAGCTGCTGCATAGCTTCTTTCTTCCAATTCTGTAATATATCGAATGCTGCAGGTCTAGCCTTTTTCTTCAATAATATGGATTCTAAGTATTCAATATGAGGAATTACAAAACTACCATTGATTGACCACTGAAGCTTGGGAGCATGTCTAGTTTGTCTGTGCCAAATATCATTAAATACTATGCTACCAATGCCGTGCTTACAGTACATAGTACACGCCGGCGACCCCTCCATTGGCGCTGGTCGGCCAAATTCCAAAGATTGTCTGTCACTGCGGAATAACGCCCTGAAGCAGGCAGACAATTTCCCAGGCATATCAGAATACTGGTGTTACCTGGTCAATAATTAAGCTCGCGAGTGCAATACACCAAAACAAATTATCAGGATACTTAAGAATCGGGTCACGACTCACCTGATCAAATCCTAAGGAGGTCCGATCGGATTGCAAAAAGTTCTAACCAAGGTTCCACGTGGTTGGTGATTTCGGCAAATCTGCCCACCTCGATATATGGACCCTCGTCAAAATGCCGATTCGGACCGCGTGCTCACCATCTGGGGATCGGGTCATGCAGCGCTGCTGAGGTGTCGCTTCTCATACAAGAAAGGGGCCCCCTTTTACACCCTCCGATCCCGGTCCGATAGCCGCGTCAACCTTCAACGAGCTGGCATCAATCTTGAGGGTCCCTATTCGGGCGCCATCTGTGAAAGCAAAAGAAAATATCGAGGCTGAGTACCCCAAAAGGAAATACACCAAACACGGGCTTATAAAGGTTCTCAGATCTTTATTCAAACAACTCTACAGTTTACAAAGAAACAAAGTATCACATAGCTGTCTGGCCCTCAGTACATCACAGTGTATACCGGCCCTTTCGGTGTGGGAAGTGAGAGGTACTAGACGTCTAAACATTTGCATCTTTTATACAGTTTCTAATCATAATGCCCAACCCCTCTGCAGGTTAATAATTTCAGTCTAGAGTTCGTGCCGAATTCACCTCTAATTTATCCAACTATATGCATGTGGATTATGTCCAGTTTGTACCACAACAAATCACAATGGCAACAGTCTATCTTTGAATTTAACATTTAAGCCTTAATTCACGTCCTATACAATGTAGTTCAACAAGTGTTCACGTTTAGTATTTAAACAACATTGTGCTTGATGTATGTCCACGGATCGGGCTTGTTGCCGTAGGTAATCCTCGATCTACAGGTCAAATGTAGGACAAGGCCTCATTACACGGTCCTAACATTTGGCCTACGGGCAGTTTGGCCATTAACTCTGCACGAAGGGAAGGTCAGGACGGCTAGGTTACAAGCGGGAAAACACTGTCCACCATTTTAAAACACAGCATGACTTTGAAACAGAAATCAAAATGGCCGGTGTACCCAATATGGCGGCTAGGTCGATCTAAGGTCGGAACCTTGCAACGCGGATTTCTTCGCAGAGCGACTGGGCTTAGGCCAATATATACAATAAAGGGGGTATAATATGATATCCCATTTAACAGCGGGGGACACCCCTGTGAGCCCCCCAAGGCCAAAAATGCCAAACATGGGGAGCAGGAGACACCCCACAAACCCCACCCCCCATGTTCGGCATTTATTACACCAATTTGATCGAATTTTATTGATCGAATGGAACTGGCCGAATTCGGTTAGATGTACCATTCGATCATTACAATTCGATCAAATTGGGTAATACCTCCATCAGCCCACTCTGGGGCTGAGGAAGGAGTGATTGCATGAAATATCTTGCACAGAGGAATTCCACACAGTAAATCACCAGAAGGGGAGTTCATTTCTGACTTTGTTTTATATTTTGTCGTAATTTTGTGGCCATTTTCAATTTTCCACTTGGAACAATTAAGCAGAGACCTGTGAAAGCTACACAAATAAAACATGATCATCATAGAGACAACAATCCTGCCATCAGCACTTCGAGGTCATATGCATGTATTAATTCATTTTGTTATTTGTATAGCGCCTTTCACTATAATTATAGTTGAACGTCCTTGGAGGTACCGGAGTCCAAATTCGGGGGTGCTATTATGCGTGTGTGCATTTCAGCCATTAAAGTTATTTGAGCTTGGCCAAGACCCTGCTAGTTACCCATGACTGAATGGCTTGTGGATGGGGGCGTAGCAGAGGTAAACTATGAACCAAACTGGGGTGGATTGTGTTTAAGGAGGATTATGTGGGAAGCTACACTTCACATTTTTGTCATTAAAGGTAGTTTCAATCTGATGACAGAGGTTATGAGCAAGAGTGTTAATGTTGTAATGTTGTATGTGAGTGCAGGGTGTGTGGAATTAGCCTGTGCCTTCGACTAAGCTACAAAGGTGCGGTGTGCAGGCGGGGGGAAATGAGTCTGCTGTACAAACAACAATGTTTACATCATAGGTTCTGTCTGTGTATAAAGAGCAGTGCTACGTAACACAAACAAAATGAGTGCTAAATGAAAACATAATCCTCACCCTCTGAGAGTATCTTAGAGTGAAAACATGCCACCCCTAGTTCCTTCTAGTGTTCTTATGGCTGCATGGCTATCCCTCATGTGATTTACAGTAGCATGCTGTGCCAACTGTGAAGGAGGGATCTGATGTGCCAGAATTTCGTTCTCCTGGACGATCTGAGTGTTTCCCCTAATGTGCAATTTAAGTGTGATGTATTGCCCACCCTCCAGGCCCATATGAATGTAATACCCGGCCCACTGTCAGGATTCCTATCATGAGCCAGTT
This sequence comes from Ambystoma mexicanum, assembly GCF_040938575.1. NCBI lineage: Eukaryota > Metazoa > Chordata > Amphibia > Caudata > Ambystomatidae > Ambystoma > Ambystoma mexicanum. The sequence continues at coordinate 64,001,464 of NC_090938.1, forward strand.
ACTGGATGTCCTTCTTGAGTCCTCCGCTTGGGGTTGGTGGTGTCCAAAGCAGGGATTTGAGGTGGCAGAGCTGAAGGATAGATGAGGCAGGTAGCGGAGAGAGGGATATGTGGGAGGGTGTGTGTGGGGGAGGGGAGGAGAGACTGCTGGAAGCAGCTGGTGTGGGGGTGGAGGGAATGAGGATCAGGATGTGGGAGGAAACAGCCTGGTTTTGAGGGCTTTCCTAAAAGGCCAGCTGATCTTATATGAGATGGAGTGAGAGAAGCAGGGAGTTCCAGAAGTGGGTGCAAGGATGGAGATACAACCGCCCCCTAGCCTACAGAACTTAAAGGGGGACTACCAGGAGGTGTGCATAGCCTGATCTGAGCATTTGGGTCAGGTGGTAGAATGTGAGCTTGTTTTGGAGGAATTCAGGGCCTTTTTTGTGGATGGCAAGGTGGGTAATTCCCATGGGCACTGGTGACCTACTTTGCCCACCTCTCGTAACAATATGGTGATAACCAGGCAGGGCATTTTTACCATGCCCCACAAGAATCAAATCTCTGAAGTGAAGGTCACTAACACCCGGAGGAAAAGACGCCTACAAGTATTTAAATTAAACACCTGTGAGGATGGAAGTTGTTGTGTAGGATGTGAAGATTCTGCCATTAAAGGTGATGTTGAAGAACCAGGGCATGAAGTGCCGAGAGATCGGATATCTGATTATGCACTTGTAGAACCTGTGGTGACGTTACCCTGACAGCTTTATATTGATAAAGAGGAGCCAGGTGTCACGGCGTAAGAAGAGGCCCTGGAGTTAAATATTGATCAATCCTCGGGAATAGCTCAGATCAACGGTTGCAAGTAATGGAGGCTATTATTGCCGACCTGCTCCGATGCAGCTACTTCCATGATTTAGGCTTATGGCTGGATTCAGCAGATAAAGTTGTGACAATGGTTCGCCCTACTATGGTACACAATATATGTGAACCGGACCCAATATTGTAGTTGGAGGCCGTGAATATGAGTTCCCAAAACAACCAACTGGTCATGAATTTCTCTGACTTGACTAAATCTGAGGGGCTGACCAGCGAAAGCATAGCTTAGGGTCAGAAGACAAAGTTAGCCAGACTGAGCCGTTTCCTGCTAAAATGCAGGATCAGTTGAAATTTGATCACCTGACCCCAGAAGACCTGAGCCCTAGGGTTTTGTCTGCTACAGGAGCTATTGCAAGACAACCTAACTTTAAAGAGAACCCAGGCTCTGTGTGTAATTCTGCAAAAACTAAATCCACATGGTTCAAGGTGTGGGATGTATCAACCCACTCATCCAAGCCCTGCAACATCACTGTGCATTGCTGGCAGCAGAAACATCAGAATGGCCACTGGAAAGCATGCAACTCGCTCAAAATCACCAGAAAATGCGCAGTGAAAACCTGAAAAACAGGCCGCCATCCAATTTTGCCTATCTTAGTGAGCACAGGAGACCAAAAACCACCATTGGGCTACCCACAAAGTATCCTGAAACCACTTGGAAATAGCAATGCTGATTGCCAAAAGAAACACAGAGCTGTTTGGGAATCAGTTTTTTTGATTGTCAAAAATGTGCTAAAATCATGGCTCACAAAGCACCTAAAAGATCCAACCTCTTTGTTGGGTGTTCCACATTACTCTACTGCAAGAATCCACATCAATACAATATCAGCAGGAATCCTATGCTATCAGAGCAAAATCCCCTTTTAAAGATACTGATGGAAAGACAGCTGTCAAAAATGGGTGCAGTACCGTTACTCGCCTCTACCAAGAAGCCGGCATTTTAAAACCATTCTTTGTAAAGTTGGACATGGAGCCCCAAACTATGCCAAAGAAATACTGGCTATCAGAAGCCTAAGGGGTGGAGACAATTTGAAACTATATTCTGAGAAGGCTTGAAGGAAGCAATAGTTTAATGTATGTAATAAAAATGTGGGTTATATTGTAAGAAAAGACAATTTGTAGACATTGGTTGCAGAGTTAAAAAGTTTCCCACACTGGGATCAAACAGATTCCACACCTTTACCATGGTCAAAAGAAGCTTCCTTCTGCCCTTGGCCAAGAGATTGACAGACTGGTGTGAACAGGAACTAGCCAAGGCACCCTGGCCTGCTGCTCTCAGTCAAGACAATGGGAGCTTTGGGATGAATAGATATATGCTGATTTGGGTGTGACTGGTCAACAACTGCTCTGGGAGAGACAGGACATGTGACCCTCTGAGTCAGCCAGCTCTGGAGGCGGAGACAAACCATTGTGGATTCAGATGGCCCAGCAAATATATGTTTTATAAAATTGCTTATAACAAAGTGTACCAAGCTGGCAAAAATGTACAACTTTGAGACGATTAAAATGAAAAATTCATTCACAGTTTGAGACTAAGCTGAACTGTGCGATGTTCTGAGACTAAACCCCGGAATTTATTCATATTGTAGATACAGTGTTTATGCTAGAAACAGAAAAACTTACGGTAATATGCTCAGAGAGGGTGTGTATGTTTGTGTAAAATTTGGTGCGGAACCAATGTTGGGAAACCCACCAAAAGCGCAAATAAGTGGTCATTTCTGAACCCAAGCTCGTAGGAACATGGGACTTGAACAGAGACATGCCTTAATTAATCTGTGAAGTGTATATGTATTATGAACTACTTTTGTATCTGGGAAATATGTTTTTGGAAAAAATTGATTTCTAGGTAAAAGCAAAGGGGAGGGATTTCAGTTAAGCCATAAACACAGCATCACTCTGACTCATTCTGACATGCTGATCCTTTCTCCAGTCAGGGGACAGGGAATTCTCTAACATATCAAATCCTTAGAGAGTTGGGCATTGTAGAATCAGCCTACCCACCCCCTTTGGAAACACATAAATAGGGACTGCTGAGACCCAGAGAGAACATACTCTTTTTCACTACTCACCGATTCCTGCGAAGCACCCTGCCAGACAGATCCAGACAATATCCAGACAGAGATTCCAGACTCCAGAAATAGATCCAGAGACCAGACTCTAGAACCAAGCTCTAGAACCCTGAAGCAAAGGCCCAATCTCAAAAGCTGAACTCTTTTCAGCAGGCCTCAGAATCTAGCAACCTGATTCTCTCCTTCAACAGCAGGGCTGTGCTGTTTGCTTCAAGCTAAGAACCCTGTGCTAGAACCCAGATCCAGACCCTTAAAGCAGTGCTGTATCCAGAACCCGTCAGACCGAGCAGAACAGAGGCCGTGCTGTGAGCAGAACCAGTGCCCGAGACCGTCCGGTGGCTAGTGAAGCCCAAACCTTTGACCAGATCTTGAAGGGGCCCATTCCATTCCATTCCAAAGCCTAGGAGTGAGTATCTAGTCTCGAACTGTCCATAACCAAGCTCTTAGTTTAAAGTAATCCGCTTCCATCCATTTTAACCTGTCCAGAACTGCATTATAGAATCTAGTATCCATCCTGTTGATTCCAAATCTGTAAAGCGCGATCTGTAATTTTGAAATCTTGACTTTCTTTCTGCAAAATCTACCTTCACAAAAACCTCTGTAACTTTTGAGCCACATGTCCTAGAAGCGAAATTTAACTTTCATTTTAAAGCTAAGCTAAGACCAGAGGCCGTGCTGTCAGCAGAACCATTACCCAAGACCGTCCGGTGGCGAGTGAAGTCCAATTACAATTCCAATTCAGCATAGTTTTTCCATAATCTTGATTAACGCACACGAAAAAATTGCTGTGAATTGCAATTTAGCTCAATTTCAACGCATGTCAGAATAGCTGTTTCTTGTTTGCAACTGCTGAATTTCGTTTTCAATTTGATAATCGTTCATGAATCATTGCTAGTGTTGACCTGAACCCATCCAAAGTAACTACCACTTATCCTGAATCTCTTTTAGTGAATTAAAATCATTTTAGCATATTTCCTCTTTCATGACAATCACATTCAAAAGTATTTTTGCCTGTTTTAAAATCATTCCTGTGTCTCTCTAAGCTTGCTGGGGGAATTGGGATTGAATTGCATTGTTGATTAATATTCCTGAAACCTGTGTGCCCTCATTTTCACCTCTTCATATTGCATACTGGGGGGAGTGAGTAGTCACAGGGGAAAGAGTGATCATATTGTCTTTTGTTGAAATCATATCAAGTTTATTTCTGGGTTGCATTATTTCCCATCATTGCAGTTCCTTGAATCATATAAGGTATTCTCTGCTACAGTATCCTTCATATTCATACTCCTAAGTGATTAAAGAGATTGTCAATTTTGTAATATTACCCTTTGTTGATTACCGTCCATATTCATAAGTGTGGTATTCAGATATTATTTTGTTCATAAAAGTGTGATATATATATATATATATATTGTTTAATTCTTCAAATAAACCTTTTAATTTGCAAAACAAACCTACTTCTTGGCTCAGTGAGGTCGGGGAGATCCAAAGAGAGGGGTGTTATATAAGGGTTCATCAACCAGATTTAAGAACTTTGACATAAAAATATATAAATAAGGGCTTCCATTGGGCATCCCATATTAAGCATTGACTTACCTGGAGTGCTGAATTGAAGTCACTTACAGATTGGGGGCTCGTCGCGGGACTTCTGGATTAGAACCACCACTTGTGCAGCTTAGTACAGTGTGCCAACTGACAGGATACATAAATTCTGTTGGGCTACTACGCTGTGTTACACTGTAAAAGCACCCCTCAAAAAGGAACGCTCTCAGGAAACGGTCTGTTTGGCAAAATAAAATAATAAACTTCTGTAAGTCAGGAAGGAAATCAATTTCCAGAATGGCGACATTGGTAGATATCAAGATAGCTAGAGAGCACCTCTTACATAAGCTATTTGTGAGAGGTGAGTGGACTGAGCAGGACCAAAATGTGTGGCTGCAGGCAACCACACGACAGGTCACTGCAACTGGGTTAGATATCTGGAAAGATCAGGGTCCCTTACACATGGCCCTGAGTGAACTATATATGGCCCCTAAGGCCAAGGATGAGCATGACAAGATTGTCAGGATAGCGGCATATTTATATTTAAATATGGGAGCCATACAGGACAAATGCACTGAAGGCCAAGATCTGGCAGGTAGGCAACTGATAGCATTAGAGAAGGCCCAATCTGATCCGGACTCTTCTGAGCAGAGGCTGCAGAAGAGCCAGGAGTCAGAAAACGAAAGTAGGCAGTATCTCATTAAAATCAAAGAGGACATGGGTATCCTGCAACAGGAAAGGGCAGACCAGGATACCAGAATTCTGGCCTTGCAGAAGGAGTACCAAGAAGGTTTGGACTCCCTACTGCAGAGCCAGAAAACGCTGGAGCAACAACTGGATTTCAATAGGGTATGCACAGAGCAGGTAGCCACCCTGCAAAGCCATCTAGATAGAGTGAAGGCAGAGAGCAATAAGCTGATTTTGAAAGATCGGGACACCCAGGCAGAGTTTGATGAAGAGCGCCAGAAAGCTGGTGCCCTTCAAAGGCAGAGGGACGACCTGGTGGCACAGAGGCAGGCTCTTACTCAGGAAAGGGATCCCTTAGGCCAGGAAGTCTGTCACTTAAAAGGGAAGCTGGAGGAAAATCACCTGGCCCTCCAGGGACTGGGTGATCTCCAAAAAGAGCATCAAAACTTGTTAGAGCACACCAGGAGGGTGGAAGATGCTCTTGCAAGAAAGGAGCAGGCCAGTAGGGACAGGACTCAGGGGGTAACCCTCCTGCAGCAAAGACTGGCCCAGTACTCCAGGACCAACCAGGAAGCACAGAGGGAGAATGAGGCTCTCTGTCAGCACAATGATAGGCTCCAGCAACACGTAGCCATACAGGAGAGACTGATAGAGTCTAGTAAGGCCTTGATAGAGGAACTGAAAGCACAGGCTCTTGCATGGCAACAGGGAGCAGGGGCTGATAGAGATGAGGTTTGCTGGGAAAGGGAAATACCTGAGCATAACCTCAGGAGCCCTACTACCAGAGGCCTCCATCTCTCCCAGTCCCTGGACTCTGCCACCCCCATGTCCCCTGACGCACATGAGCCCAGCGGCACGGGGATGGCAGATTACTATCCAGCCAGAAGTATGGGGCTCATAGGCCAGTACCTCCCAGGAATGGATGGGCGGGCATCCGGGTATGGGCACCCAAGTACTGTGAAGTTTAGTGGGGAACCCCAGGAGAGTAGGCCCACTAAGGGCATCCTGAAAACATCTGCCCAGTTATGTCAGTCAGGGGGGTACCCATCAAATCCTGGGAGCAAGGAGGAATCAGAAGACTCCTCCGAGCGTCCCAGGACACAGGTGCTAGGTCCCCACATTCTGTCAGCCATTGCCAGGCTTGCAGAATCCGGGAAATCCTGGAAGATCAGATGGGCACCTCTGGGAGCAGTGCTTCTGTGTCAGAGGATGAATGGACCAGGGTTACCCGAACCAAGAAGGCCAACAAGGCAAAAAGGCCCTTGCTTAAGCACCCCTTAAAACAGATCAAAGCATTAAGGAGCGTCATCACCCCTTATCATAAGAACTCCAAGTATTCTGTTTGGGAACACTTGGAGCTCTTTGAGCAAATGATGGAGACTTTCCATTTGAAAGACAGCAGTAGGTACATTCAGTACGTAAAATGGACATTCTCCCCAGAATACTCCAGTGTCTTTACGGGGCTGGAGGACCAAAACCATTCAAGATGGCCCAAATATAGGGCGGCCATCTTAAAGCACTTTTCTGTTCATAGAAATCCCCAAGAGGCTCACAAGGCAGCCTACAATTTGCAATGTGGGGAGGATCAGGCCCCACAAGAATTTGTTCAGGAGTTGAAGCGTGCCTTTGCGCAGACTACCAAAAGAGTGCGCACGGACAGTAAAGAATTTGTAAACACGTTTCTCCATGTCTTACCCCAATACATCATGACCCAGCTGGTGAAAGGTTTTCATGAGAAAAGGTCACTAGACCGGGTCATTGAACAGGCCAACTGAATCTATGAGGTGCAGAAGCCCATAGAAAATAAAAATAATGCTCAGAAAAACCCCAAACCGACCAGCACCCCTGCTGCTGCCAAGGTGGCAGAGGTAAAGGTTGCCGCCATTTTGGATTTAGGATGGGGGGGCCTAAAAACCTGCCGGCACCAAATAATTCCAAGCCCAGAAGGTCCTTGGGCCAGTCACAGACAGGGAGTCAAGGAGGTAGTCCCACAAATGGTGTCCCTCACTCCCCTGACTATGTAAGTCCCCGCTACAAGGGAACCGACCCATCCTAGGTTATGTGTGGACTCCTCCAGCCCAAGGGGTGGGTCCAACCAAGCACCTAACCCAGGGAACTTCACTTCCCTCCTAAGTTCCCCCAGGAGGGCAGAAATTCGTCAAATCCTAGGCAGAACTTTTTCCCCAGGTATCCACAAAATTTCCAAACCCAAAATCATCCATCCTTCTTTCCCCACTTCCATGAGCCCAGACCACCTAATCCGGGAGAGGGGAGGCCAATGGTGGAGGGTTACCCAAATCTTCCCAACCTGGGGTACTACCAGAGAAGGGATAGCTACCCTTCCCGGGATCAGCCCAGGGAAGAAAACAGAACCCCGTATCAGCCTGAGCGGGATTCACAGCTCAAGCGCCAGGTCCAAAACATGGCACAGGATCTGGGTCGCATGCTGAGGGCTCAGCAGAACCCTCAGATGAGCATGCCAGCACAGAATGCCCCAAACTCTGGACCTGGTGCTCCAGAACAATGACGGGGGCAGTACCCTGACAACCCACCAGTTCCCAGGGAGGAGGCACAAGGGGAAGGGGGGTGTAAAGCCTTGGAGGCAGCTTCCTTCCCCACTTGTTAACAGCCCCTGGAAACCCAGGAACCGTAAACAAAATCTCCTACCCCTGAAAGTCTGCCACACAAGGAGCAGAGAGGGGGTAGGAGAAACAAAGGACCCAAACAGACTCATTTTGTGGAGGAGATACAGACCTTCCAATTTGAGGGAGAGGGACCCTCAGAGGATCCTGGGAAAAGGATCTTCTCCTTCAGAGATGGGGGAACTCCTCCCAAAGAAAATGGGTCCCAAGGGATTCAAATCCAGACTGGGTAGATGTGGTGACTTAGGTAGCGCCGCCCATCATCCCATCCCAGAACCAACAACATCAAAATCCCCTGGTTCAAACCCATCCGGGTGACTGCCTCCAAAAAGGGGGGGGGCGGCCCGGAACCGGAAACAGGGAAACCGAAAACTTCACCTATCTCCAGTTGCCAACTTTTTCTTTCCGATTCCCAAGACACTCCACAGAATTCTGCCCAAATCTCTTCTCTCTCCATGTCCAAAACCAGACAATTAGCCCACCAGTTGTCCAAAAAATGTGCATTATCTGTGCCCCCTTGGGGAGAAGGAGGGAAGATACTATGCCCCGGTAGAAGTACAGGGGCATGGTACAATTTTGGCACTGGTGGACACTGGATCCCAAGCTACCCTTCTGTCCACAAAGGCCTTTGATGAACTAAATTCAGGAAGGGATGAGAATTACCAAATTCCTCTCACCTCTCTTCATGGACAACTTCAGAACTTTGACGGGCAGGAAATTCCCGTCGAGGGGAGAGCGGATTTGGACATTAAAATTGGGCGACACAAGGTGAAACACCCAGTCATAGTAGTGACTGCAGAGGGTACCCCTTGTTTTCTAGGGAATGACCTCCTGAGAAGGTTGTCACCCGTAATAGATTGCGTAAACAAGGTCCTCTGGACCCAGACTAGCCGACCCATGAAATTGTAACAGAGTGTCAAGCATGTTAGTCTAAACGGCACATGCCACATGGTTGAACAAAAATCTGACCAAGTAGAATTTCACTTCCAGAACAACCAAATTCGAGACGTGACAGTAATAGCTATAGGACAACAGACTGGCGATGGAGGGTCCTCTCTATTTCTGAAAATCAACCTTCCTTCCAGTTTAAGGTGGTATTCCACACTGGAAGGAAACACTCTGAAATTCTTTACCAATCCATTCCCTTTCCAATAGTCCAGAAAGATGTGAAATCAGCTCAGAGCCTGGCTGATGTTCAGCAAATTGGAGAGCAGTTGTTCATCCCTGTTCAGTTAAATGATGGGAAGGACTCTGTTCTCGCCCGAGTGTGTGTGAACAACAGTAAGAGCTTCATCAGCGAAGCCATGTCCCGCCAACTCCCAAAAGATCCAGCCATTCCCACATTCAAATTGATAGACAAATGGGAAATGGATCTGGAAACACCCAATTCCAAACATCTCCTGCCAAGCAGGTGTATGCTCAAAATCTTCATTGGCAACAAGAGCATAGTCCATAATTGTTGGGTCGTGCGAGACGTCACAGCCACCTTTTAGTTAGGCAGTGAAATTCGCAATCGCTTTGCCATTAGTTTGGACCTAATAAACTTCAAGGTTTGGTCCCGATTAGTGGATAATCCCATGGGCTTTGATGACCAAGAGAAAGCATTTAGGTGAGCTCAATTGCTACCTTATGTAGTTGAAATTCAGATTGGAGAGGAACTCACCATCCCAGAAAGGACCTGAGAATTCTCCCTGGAAGTGAAAGTTAAAGAGGACAGAAATTGAAAAACCCTGATGCCTATATTCATCTAAATGCTTCTCTCCAACACCAAGGGTTGGGGGTAAACCGAACACCATTAGTCAATATAGAACATGACACCATTCCAATAGAGGTGGATAACAGCGACTTAAAGAGTATCACTCTAGCCGCAGGCACCATTATTGGAATGGCAGTTGATGGCCGACATTTTTCCATTGATTTAGGGAATGAACTGTTAGGACCGAGCCCCAAGGACTGTTTTGACAGCGACAGTGATGACAACACAACACCAGACAGGATCTTACCCGGCATGGGGGGACTTCTTGGTGTACACTTCCTGCCCTTATGGTAAGGAAGATGTGACTTGTGACTTCAGGAGGGATGAGGTGATTTTCCGGGTCCATGAGGGCTGCCTTTCCCACATGAAGCCACCAGTGCAAATCAGCACTTTGACCAGGGGCTTCTCCACCCAACTGGAGGAGGCCACTGAGATAGCAAAACCAGAAGTCTTTCCAGGCTTCAGGCAGATGGTTGAAGAGAAAGTCAACCTAGTTGACGCCTGTGTGACTCTGGAGCAGAAGCAAAAGTTGAAACAAGTTTTCTTGGATTTTCAAGATCTCTTTGCGGTGGACTCGTATGATTGTGGTCGCACCAACATCCACACAACAACAATTCCCACGGACCCCGGTATGACTCCAGTGTTTGTGAAGCAATATCGCTTGCCTCTCGCATCAATGGAGTCCCTTACAGAAATCATTAAGAACTTTGAGTCCCGTGGGATAATCCGTCCAGTCCACAGCACCTTCAATAATCCGGTGCTGGGGATATTGAAGCCAAACGGCCAGTGGAGACTCTGCGCCGACCTTAGGGAGCTCAACAAACGGGTCCATACTTCCCGATGGCCTCTTCCCTACATTGACCAAGGGCTGGCACAGATCCAGGGGTCACAGGTATTCACTGCAATAGACCTGACCAATGGATACTGGACTCTACCTGTCAGTAGGGAGGACCAATACAAGCTGGCTTTTATCTGTGGGGGCCAGCAGTACACATGGACCCGGACTCCCTTCGGATACCTCAACTCCGGCAATGAGTTCAACATTGTTCTGCATAAGGCCATGCCCGACCTGGGTGAGAGGGGTAACCTGGCCTATGTAGATGATGTCCTCATCAAGAGCTCAACTGTTGAGGAACATATAGCGGAGATCCGTTATGTTCTGAAACAGTTGAGGGCCTCCGGAGCAAAACTTTCCTTTCAGAAAGCACAGTGGTGTAGAACCTGTGTTAATTTCTTGGGGCATGAGATTACTCCTCAGGGTCTCTGTCCCCAGGAAAAGAAAGTGGAAGCACTTCAGAAACTGAAGGACCCCACAACTCTGCGGGAACTAAGGAGCCTCCTTGGACTGACTAATTATAGTAGAAAGTTCATTGAGGGCTACGCAGAGATCACCAGACCCCTGATTCATCTTTTGAAGGGAGGGGTCAAGTGGGAACGGGGTCCAGAACAATCAGAGGCAGTAAGACAACTCAAAAGAAGCCTCTTATAAGCGCCTTGCCTAGCTTACTCTGTCAGAAACAAGGAGTTATTCTTGGAGACAGGGTTCTCTAATACATGCTTGACTGCAGTATTATACCAAAAGCATGACAAGGTCAATATAGTAATCTCCTATGCGAGTAAAACTTTATCCTCTGTGGAGGAAAAATACAATGACTGTGAGAAGGCACACCTGGCAACGGTGTGGGCATTGAAGAATTACCGCCCGTTTATCCAGGGGGAACACATCATAGTGGAGACTCCACACCAGCCTCCGCAATATCTCCAAAGTGACAGAGTCTGGGCCGGAAATGTGAGTAATTCCCAAATTACTTCCTGGATTCTGTCAATGCAAGGCTTTCATGTGGAGGTCAGATATGGCCAAAACGAGAAGAGTCCCCTCGCGCAAGGTCTGGCTGACTTGCATGATTGTGCCAGAGAAAACTGTCTCGAGGACGAGAGTCTAAAACTCAAGGACAACATGGAGGCATACCTCAATACCCCACACAAAGTCTTTGAAGAAGACAAGTGTGAGGGAATGCCCACTGTCTATGTGGATGGATGCTCTTACCATGTTGACAACAACGGGGAGAAAGAACTTGTGGGCGGCGTAGGGAATGCATGGGTGAATGAGTCCCCAGAACCATCCGCTGGGTACAAGATTGGTCTCCGAAGTAGTCAAGTGGCAGAGTTGATGGCTGTGCATCAAACCATCCTCACTGCTGTCCAACATCAACTCCACGAACTGGTCATAATCACAGATTCAGATTATGCTGATCAGCTGGCCAAAACCGGGGCCATCCAAGGGGATCTAATAGAGATAGAGTCCCTGTTGGGGGAAATCCAGGTCACTGCTATCACTAGGTCCCAGACAAATGCTCACAATGATCTCTCAGCTGCACAATGGAGTGAGGAGAGCCCAGATGCTGATTTGATTATGGCTCAAAAAGGGGATCCAATAATTGGTAAGTTTTATGAACACATTGAGGACCCTGAGAACTTTCCCCTGACGGATACCGATTACATTGGGAAAGAGGACCTCAGAGTGTTGATGAAATGTCCAAAAATGTTCTGAATCCCAGACGGTTCGTTGGGAAATCCCAAGCTGGCCATGACCAGTGGGTGGTTCCTACCTCATTCTGAAGACTGATGTTAAGTCACGCCCATGATGTGGCCACAGCCAGTTATAGGGGCTTTCATACAACACTTGAGACCTTAAGAGAGGTTGCATACTGGCCACACATGGGGCAGGTCCTCGACCAATACTTGAAGGGGTGTCTTGTGTGTGCACAATTTCAGCCAACATCCCTCACATACCATGCACCTCTCCAAAAGAGGGGGATGACACTGCCATGGTCAGATTTGCAAGTAGATTTCATTGGGCCCGTGATTCGCTCCTCTAGCGGGAATAAGTACATGTTGACCGTGACATGCTTATTTACTAAATGGGTGGAATGTCTTCCGGCCCCAAACTGCAAGGCAGAAACAGCAGCTGCCCTGATGATCAATCACATCTTTCGCGTTTTGGACAACCCCAAAGGAATGAGTCAGACAAAGGTAGCCATTTCACCAGCGAAGTAATGACAAAGATGACGGAGATACTTGGGGTTAAATGGAAGCTACATATTGATTACCGGTTAGCCTCTAGTGGTGCAGTAGAACATTACAACAAAACCATTGTGAGCATCTTAAAAAAGTTTGTGGCAGATTCAGGGCCAAGTTGGGATATTCGATTACCTCTTGACCTAATGGCCATCAGGTCTACCCCTTCATCTGCAACTGATATGACACTGTTTGAGTTGATGAATGGATGCAGGATGGTGTTTCCCCAGCATCTGCTTTACAGGACCCAAGAGCAGACATTGATCAATGCCTCCACAACTCATGAGTATGTTGAAAATTTAAGAAAACACCTTCCACATGCTTTTGCCTATGCTCAGCGAAATCTAGAAAGATCAGCCGATAGCATGAAGACCCACTATGACTTGAAGACTATCAGGAAAGAATACAATGTGGGAGATTGGGTCTATCTATACAATTTCCAAAGAAACCAGGCAAAACAGCGAACATTTCTGCCTACCTGGAAGGGACCTTTTGAAATTGTAGACAAGATCTCACCAGTCGCCTACAAGATCCGCATCGCCAAAGGCAGTTTGGCAGAGGAGGAAGATAAGTGGGTCCATATTAATCAGCTAAAATGTTGCCATCCCAGGCACACTCTGCAGCAACTGGAGCATGCTTCTGGAACCCCAGAGGGGGCTCCTCCCAATCAATATATTCCAACTCTAAAACTAGTCAACACACAGTCTATAAAATACAATAATGCAAAATGTCTCCTGATTTATAAAATGTATATGCCCGCCCCACTACATTAATAGTGGTGGGGAAATGTCTACGAATATGTCTTGGCCTTTTTGCTTTGTCATCCTAGGAGAGAGAAACCATGAAGACTGACGAAGGAGGACGCCTCAGGGACAGAGAGCAAAGATCCGAGGGGCCTGGGGTATCGCTCAATACTCCCATCAGAACTGGCGAGGAGAACCAAGCGATCCACCCCTGATGGTGGAAAAGACGATGAACTGTGCCATTTGTGGAATCCGGAGAGATGAGGCTCACATCCCAGTCTTGCAAAGTTCCATCAAAGAAATATCAATGGCCATCGCAAGAGGGGGGCTTGTGGGATGTCTCAACCCACTCATCCAAGCCCTGCAACATCACTGTGCATTGCTGGCAGCAGAAACATCAGAATGGCCACTGGAAAGCATGCTGCTCACTCAAAATCACCAGAAAATGCGCAGTGAAAACATGAAAAACAGGCCGCCATCCACTTTTGCCTATCTTAGTGAGCACAGGAGACCACTGCCAAAATCCACCATTGGGCTACCCACAAAGTAGCCTGAAACCACTCGGAAATAGCAATGCTGATTGCCAAAAGAAACACAGAGCTTTTTGGGGATTCGTTTTCTTGAGTGTCAAAAATGTGCTAAAATCATGGCTCACAAAGCACCTAAAAGATCCAACCTCTTTGTTGGGTATTCCACATTACTCTACTGCAAGAATCCACATCAATACAATATCAGCAAGAATCCTATGCTATCAGAGCAAAATCCCCTTTTAAAGATACTGGGCCTCATTACGAGTCCGGTGGTAACCGCAGCGGTAAAACCGCCTGGTTACCACCGGACTCGTATTACCATTCCGCCTCTGTGATTCCCGGAATTACTGGGGTATTACAATCCCGGTTTCCCGGTAATCACGGAGGCAGAATGGTGTTAATCCCCATTCCCATTGAGTCCTATGGGACTCAATGGGAATGGGGATCATGGAAACACCGGCAGCATCTCGTAATGCTGCCGGTGTTTCCTCGTCCGCCTGTAGGCGGGCGGTGTTAAACCCGCCAGGTCAGACCTGGCGGGAACATCACCTCCCGCCTGCAGGAGTTGTGATCGCCCGGCATGGAAACAACGGTGGCGGCGGGTTTACCACCACCATTGATTCCATACCAGGCAATTTGTAAAAAGGCCCACTGATGCAAAGACAGCTGTCAAAAATGGGTGCAGTACCGTTACTCGCCTCTACCAAGAAGCTGGCGTTTTAAAACCATTCTTTGTAAAGTTGAACATGGAACCCCAAACTATGCCAAAGAAATACTGGCTATCAGAAGCATAAGGGGTGGAGACAATTTGAAAATATACTCTGAAAAGGCTTGACTGAAGCAATTGTTTAATGTATGTATTAAAAATGTGGGTTATATTGTAAGAACAGACAATTTGTAGACATTGGTTGCAGAGTTAAAAAGTTTCCCACACTGGGATCAAACAGATTCCACACCTTTACCATGGACAAAATAAGCTTCCTTCTGCCCTTGGCCAAGAGATTGACAGACTGGTGTGAACAGGAACTAGCCAAGGCACCCTGGCCTGCTGCTCTCAGTAAAGACAATGGGAGCTTTGGGATGAATAGGAATATGCTGATTTGGGTGTGACTGGTCAACAACTGCTCTGGGAGAGACAGGACATGTGACCCTCTGAGTCAGCCAGCTCTGGAGGCGGAGACAAACCATTGTGGATTCAGATGGCCCAGCAAATATATGTTTTATAAATTTGCTTATAACAAAGTGTACCAAGCTGACAAAAATGTACAACTTTGAGACGATTAAAATGAAAAATTCATTCACAGTTTGAGACTAAGCTGAACTCCGTGCGATGTTCTGAGACTAAACCCCGGAATTTAATCATATTGTAGATACAGTGTTTATGCTAGAAACAGAAAAACTTACGGTAATATGCTCAGAGAGGGTGTGTATGTTAGTGTAAAATTTGGTGCAGAACCAATGTTGGGAAACCCACCAAAAGCGCAAATAAGTGGTCATTTCTGAACCCAAGCTCGTAGGAACATGGGACTTGAACAGAGACATGCCTTAATTAATCTGTGAAGTGTATATGTATTATGAACTACTTTTGTATCTGGGAAATATGTTTTTGGAAAAAATTGATTTTCTAGGTAAAAGCAAAGGGGAGGGATTTCAGTTAAGACATAAACACTGCATCACACTGACTCATTCTGACACGCTGATCCTTTCTCCAGTCAGGGGACAGGGAATTCTATAACATATCAAATCCTTAGAGAGTTGGGCATTGTAGAATCAGCCTACCCACCCCCTTTGGAAACACATAAATAGGGACTGCTGAGAACCAGAGAGAACACACTCTTTTCCACTACTCACAGATTCCTGCGAAGCACTCTGCCAGACAGATCCATACAATATCCAGACAGAGATTCCAGACTCCAGAAATAGATCCAGAGACCAGACTCTAGAACCAAGCTCTAGAACCCTGAAGCAAAGGCCCAATCCCAAAGGCTGAACTCTTTTCAGCAGGCCTCAGAATCTAGCAACCTGATTCTCTCCTTCAACAGCCGGGATGTGCTGTTTGCTTCGAGCTAAGAACCCTGTAATAGAACCCAGAGCCAGACCCAGAAAGAAGCGCTGTACCCAGAACCCGTCAGACCGAGCAGACCAGAGGCCGTGCTGTGAGCAGAACCAGTGCCCGACACCGTCCGGTGGCGAGTGAAGACCAATTCCAATTAAGCATAGTTTTTCCGTAATCGCGATTAATGCACACGGAAAAATTGCCGTGAATTGCAATTTAGCTCAATTTCAACACATGTCAGAATAGCGGTTTCTTGTTTGCAACTGCTGAATTTTGTTTTCAATTTGATAATCATTCATGAATCATTGCTAGTGTTGACCTGAACCCATCCAAAGTAACAACCACTTATCCTGAATCTCTTTTACTGAATTAACAACATTTTAGCATATTTGCCCTTTCATGACAATCACATTCAAAAGTATTTTTGCCTGTTTTAAAATCATCCCTGTGTCTCTCTAAGATTGCTGGGGGAACTTGGATTGAATTCCATTGTTGGTTAATATTCCTGAAACCTGTGTGCCCTCATTTCCACCTCTTCATATTGCATACTGGGGGGAGTGAGTAGTCACAGGAGAAAGAGTGATCATATTGTCTTTTGTTGAAATCATATCAAGTTTATTTCTGGGTTGCATTCTTTCCCATCATTGCATTTCCTTGAATCATACAAGGTATTCTCTGCTACAATATCCTTCATATTCATACTCCTAAGTGATTAAAGAGATTGTCAATTTTGTAATATTACCCCTTGTTGATTACTATCCATATTCATAAGTGTGCTATTCAGATATTATCTTGTTCATAAAAGTGTGATATATATATATATTGGGCCTCATTACGACCCAGGCGGTAAGTTACCGCCTGGGTCGTACCTTTACCACCATGGTGTAAACTACGTTTACACCATGGTGGATGGCGGATTTACCGCCCCATTCCAAGGTGAGTGGGGCGGTAAATCCCCATTTCCCATTTCACCCTTCCCCATTCCCATTTTTGCCCCATAGGGCATAATGGGAGTAGGGAAGGCGCTAATTACGCCACCGTAAATTACGGTGGCGTAATTAGCACCATGGTCCCTTAGCGCCATGGATTTTAACGCCTGCAAAAAGCAGGCGTTAAAATCACCATGGCGCTAAGGGACCTTGTAATCAGGCTTTAAGGGTCGGCGCCGTTTACGGCGCCGTTAACCCCTTAACGCCTGATTCGTAATGAGGCCCATTGTTTAATTCTTCAAATAAACCTTTTAATTTGCAAAACAAACCTACTTCTTGGCTCAGTGAGGTCGGGGAGATCCAAAGAGAGGGGCGTTATATAAGGGTTCATCATCCAGATTTAAGAACTTTGACATAAAAATATATAAATAAGGGCTTCCATTGGGCATCCCATACTAAGCATTGACTCAGTTGGAGTGCTGAATTGAAGTCACTTACAAAGGTTCTATGCATTAATACATCTCAGATGCAATACATTTCAGATAAGAGTGTGAGAGACTTAGTTTTCGACCAAAGGATTACCAATGTTATGCCATCCTTAGGGCTTGAATTTAGGGATGCCCTTAGAAACAAGGTATTGTCTTGGCTCTGACAAAGAACAGGACCTGGTATTGTTAGAAACTCTGACCTTAAGGTCCTATGGAGGCAATGATAGAAGGATGGTGCACTCAAGCTAATATGGATTGTATAATTATAGGATGTGGCTGCACCAATCTTCCCAGTTTTTTAGCTTATTGTAATCCTTTTATAAATATGTCCTCTGAACTGAAATTGATTGTAGATCGGGGATAGTTTCTCCTTTGTTTTCCCATACTAAGTTTGGGTCATTTGTATTTTACCTTGTATTATAATGTTATGTTACATGTTGTTCACTTATTAGATTTTGGTTCCTGTTTATTATACCCTGTATTACTATGCATTTTATATGTTGTTTAAATTCTGTGCTTTGCATTCTGCGTTGATTATCAATGTTAATGTTGTTTTTGTGTGCGCCCTTAAGCCTCGGGGTAAATGATGCACAGTATAAATAAATAAATAAATACATGCATGGCTTTGAAAGAGGCTTGTCGGCTAATGGGCAGCCAGTGGAGTGTCCTGAGTGGGGCAGAGATGTGTTTCCTGGTGGAGAGTGCCAGGAGGAGCCTTGCTGTGGAGTTTAGTATCCGTTGAAGCTTTCTGAGTTGAAATGCATGTGTGCCTAGGTAGAGGGAGCTGGAGTCGTCTAGGCATGAAAGGATAATGGCCATGATTGTGGAGACTCTCTGGAGGTAGGAGAGGTAAGGACAAATCTGCTTGAAGATCCAGAGTTGGAAGGTGCATGATCTGGAGACTCAAATGATCTGATGCAAGAGGGTCAGGTCTGAGCTAAAAGTGCATCTTAGATTTTTGACTGCGGGGGCAGCACAGGGCATGGCTTCTAATGAAGGCTGCCAAGGGGTAGTTTGGGGAAGGTCAGGGGGTTTTCTGTAGATTAAGATTTTGTGTTTTTCTGGTGTTGAGAAGCAGGTGGTTGTTCAACATCCAGAGGTCAATGTCTGAGAGGGATGATGCCAGGTCTGCGCGGGGTGAGGAAGGGGTGCTTGGAACCTGGAGGATGATCTGAGTGTCAACTGCATAGTTGTAACAGGTGAGATTGTGAGAGTGAATGAGCGTGGAGATGGCTTTAAGGTAGAGGTTGAAGAGGAGAAGGGAGAGGGAGGCTCCCTGAGGGATCCGGGGGTGGGGGGACTGGGTGGGGGAGGAGTAGAAAGGATAGATGAAGACAATTTGGGAGCGGTCAGAGAGGAAAGAGGAGATGCATCTGAGGGCGGAGTCCCTGATGCCTAGGTCAAACAGTCTGTTCATGAGGGTGGAGTGGTTGATCGTATTGAAGGCTGCTGAGAAGTCGAGGAGGATGAGTGTGACACAGCCCTCAGAGTCTGTTGATCTTTTCAGGTCGTTCCAGATAGAGACTAGGGAGGATTCAGTTCCATAGAGGAGTCTGAAGCCAGACTGCGCAGGGTCCAGGAGCCGTTGATTCGGCAAAGAGACTGAGCTGAGAGTATGTTTTGTGATCTAGTCGTTTGGCTATGAAGCGATTGTTGGAGATGGGGCAGTAATTAGTGGGAACAAGGGGGTCAAGAGAGGAATTTTTTAGTAGTGGTTTGACGTGAGAGGTTGTGTATGCTGTAGGAAAGATCCCAGCTGTTAGTGATTGAATGATAATTGATCTAGCGAGGGTGCCTGCACTGGTGGAGGAGATAATGTTTTTGAGGAGGGTGTCCTGGGGATCCTGAGGGGTGGCTATTGGAGAGAAGCCTTGAGAATTCCAGAAGGGAGATTGCACAGAAGGAACTGAAGAGAATGCATGTCAGGGGCAGAGTGTTAAGGGTCTGGTCGGCAAGCACAGGACAAAAGCTATATCTCACAGCCTGCATTGTGGATTCAGGGAGATTTCTGAGGCAACGCTAGCATATAAGAGAAACAGGGTACATACCAAGCTGAACTGAGTTGAGACAGGTGCTCACGGGAACTGCAGGGGCAGGAGCTGGTGGTAAGTAAAGAGACAGAGAGAAAGCAAAGACAAGCAAATACACTGGGCAACACGGATTGATCAGAATGAAGGGTGTACTGGAATATGATAAGGGGTCTCCCGGGACTTAGGGAAAGCCCTTGTGATCTATACCAGTAGATTACTCTTAACAACGGCCCTAGAGCAGTGTCATGAGCTAGGCGTGCTGAAGAGACTGGTGTACTCAGTGCAAGGGTAAACCTGGAGACAGATACTGAAGCAGGTAAGACTTCAATGGACTAGGCGAAGGCAACAGAAGTCTTTCCCTTATCTGATCTGAACAGAGACCAACCCATGGGTCACACTGTAAATGAATTCAAAGCGGAGGCACAACAGTGGACCAAGTTGTGATACAGGTAGAAAGCAGAGTTAAAAGAAATAAACAGGTACAGGACAGGTAGAGAAACAAAGTACAAAGCAGTGACTAGAATATCAGAATACACAAGGCAAAGTAGTTAGGCAGGATAGGTAACTGCCAACACAGTGAATACAAGGGATTCAGGAAACTCAGAGTACTTAAGAACAAGCACTAGAACTATGGACTGAAGTTGGGTAATGTCGCAGGCAAGGAAGACACAGGAACACTTCAAAAGGCTGGGATTGCAGATAGACAGAGAGAAAAGCAAGGCAGAAACAGGACAAGTCTGTGAAGCAGAAATCCCTACAGAAAACAGGGTGTTTGCAGAAAGTCAGAAAAGATATCAGTAAAGGACTGAATGTCTTTAACAGCAAAACAGGACCAGGATCCAGAAGTGAAAAGCTGGCAATCAAGGAGAGATAACAGGCAGACTGGAAAGGCTGCTGCAAGTCAGCAACAGCAATCAGGATTCAAAAGCCAAACCCAGGAAATTCAGGAATGGTCAGAATACTGGCCACAGGAGCAGAAGCGTGAACTCCCAGTGTAAGCAAGCAGCAATTGACAACTGCTTCTGTGAAAGTAAGCTCATAAAGGCACTCCCAGCCAACAGCCCAACAGGGTGGAGCTTCTTGCAGTCTCGGGCAGCTGTGCTCAATTTAACCCAGCCCTGGCTTCAGTAGCCTGCAGCAGTAGTTTGTAGTTAAGGGTTCTCCAGCGCTCTGCAGCCTAGCATGCAGTAGCTTGGAACAGGTGAATGCAACCAGGGCTTCTACAGCTCTTAGTAGCTTTCTGCCAACAAATGGACTTCGTACGCCTCCTACAGGCCTCTGCCTTTTGGACAGCATACAAGTACTAGAATGCATCTGCTGGTTTAACCCAAACCCGGAATGGTGAAATTAGATTGGTCCAAAACTGCAGCTGTAAAACAGGTAAATGAATGCAGAGGCAGTTTGCAGTTCTTAACTTTGCATGTATACCATAAAGAGAGTGTGTGAATGTGTGCAGGGAGCAGTGCTGGGTGGTAGGTGGGTTGGATCGTGACACGGGGGGTGGCTGCTGACGGGAGGGGTGACAGTTTAGAATGGATGGCAAGGTTCCTTTCAATAGCTATGTTGAAGTAATGGTCAGGGAGGGTGTCGCACAGTTCTTGGGAGATGGGGGATGGAGAAGAAGATCCGAGGGGGCATCTTGAACTCAGCGATGATCTTGTGGAGTTCTTTGCCGGGATTGTTTGCATTGGCAATGCGGGAGCTGTAGAAGGCATGTTTTGGCTATCCTAATTTCTAATCTGTAGGTTTCATGTGTCTGACCAGAGTGTTTTTATTTTGGGCGGAAGGGTTGGTCTGCTAATGGAGTTACAGGTGTTGTTTGAGGGGTTTGAGGGATTTGAGGTGAGGGCTGAACCACTGGGGGGAAGAACATGTGCAGTGGGATAGTGGTTTTGTTGGGGGTTAAGGGTGATAGAGCATCGGAGAGCCATTGGTCAAAATGCTTTGGGGATCGAGTTCCCCCTTGGAGGGGAGATTGAGAAGGGAGGAGGATAAATCCAGGAAGATGGTTACCCCATGTTCCAGAGGAGGATCCTGGGTGAGTCGGCAGGTGGGGGGTTTGGGATGAAGGTGGCGTGGGGTCAGAGCTGAGAAGAAGATAGCAGAGTGGTCAGTCCCGATGAGGGGGTGTGTGTGAGGGGATGAGATCAGGGTGAACGAGCTGAACACTACATCTAAGGTGTGACCTGCAATGTGTCTGGGGCCGGAAATGAGTTTGGTCATTTTGAGGGATTCCAGTTTGTCAAGGAGATGAAGGGTCATGGGGTTGGAGGGGGCGTCGAACCAGATGTTTAGATCCGCAAGAATTGTAAATGTGGGATGAGAGAACATGATAGCTGTCACAGAGTCACTTAGAGTCTGTGAAGGTTCTGTTATAGCCCGGGGGTCTGTAAGGGGGGTGGAAGCTCAGGGAGAAAGTGGGCGAGGGATGGAATGTGACTAGCAGGGATTTGCAGTCATTACTTAAGGGTTGTTTCTTGACCTGTAAGAGTGTGATGTGAGGTTTGTGGAGAATGGCTATTCCACCTGCCCCACATGCTCTGTTGTGAGTGATCAGGAAGTAGCCCGAGGGAAAGGCCTTGTGTGCAGAGGGGAGGAAGTCATAAGAGAACCATGTGTCAGTGATTAAAGGATGTCAGGGCTTTTGTCTGAGATAAGGTCAAAAATCACGTATTTGTTTCTGGTGACTGATCTGGCTTTGATGAGGATGGAAGAGGGAAGGGGGGTGCAATGTCCTGGAGAGGGGTGGGGGATGGAGAGGGCCTATGGGGGAGATGCTGAGGGTAGGGAGGGGGTGGTAGTGGAGTTACAAGGGGAGAGGAAGAGAGGCTGGACAGGGCTGGGCATAGGGATTGAGGGTAGTACTGTAGCAGAGTGTTGTGAAATGGGGTCTTAGGAGCAGAGGTGGAGGAGCATGGTGGAAGATGGCTGTGAGAAGAAGGTCTTCTATGCCTGAGCTGAGGTGAGGATGTAAAAGGTGTGTGGGTGAGGGTGGGGCGTCTGTAAGGTCCAGGATGTTGGCCAAGACTGAGCGGGCTGCGCTTAAGAAAGTGAAAGTTCAGTGCCTGGAAGGAGGGGTTCGGGCCAGGAGAGTTGCGGTGGTGGGGATGGGCGGAGGGGTGTGAGGGAGGGCAAGGGTGCCAAAGGGGGTTTCAGGGGAAAGGAAGAAAGGAGGGACAGGGTTCGGCAGAGGGGAGAGGGGTAGGGATGTAGAAGAGAGGGAAGAAATGGGGTTGCGGACTAGAGTGGGCAAAGATTGTGACAGGAGAGTGCCAGGGGTGTGTGGGTGAGGGTGGGGGGGGGGTCTGCTGAGTGGGGGCCTTTAGCCAGTGCTGTGAAGTCTTCATTTAGGGAAGTGAAATGTGCGTGTCGGACAGGAGGGGTATGGGCAGGGAGAAAGGGGAGGTAAGATGGAGGGGGGTGGGGGAGGCCAAAGGGGGGTGAAGGGGAGTTGGGAGCAAGTGGTGTTACCAGGGGGGCAGGAGATGGGTTGGACTGGGATGGGGTAGTGCTGAAAGGAGGGGGTGTGAGAAGGGATCAGAGAGGAGAGGCAGAGTGAAGGGGTCTCTCATTGGGAGATAGGGAGGAGACGAACTGAGGTGCGATAGTGGGGGAGGAGTTGGAAGGAGAACAAGAAGTGGAAATGGAGGGTTGGGCTTCTGGTTCCTGATGCTCCAGAGCACTCCTCTTGCCTTGGAATTGTTCAGCATGGTGGAGGAGAGGTTAGGAGACAAAGGGCGACTCGTTTTGGAAGGAGGGCAGGGTGTAAAATGGGTGGACCGATGTGGAACAATTTTAGAAAAACACCCAGGTTCAAAAGGAGAGCAGGCCTAAAATCTATCGAAATACATTGAATAATTGATTTTAGAAAAACCCCTTATGCAATATATGGCTACCTTACACAATTAGGTTCAATGAAAATATGGCTACTGCAGTGTACAGTAATGGCTGTACACCGTGCTAACACCACACTTACCTTATCTGTTGCTGTAGGTTGTCTGTGTCAGGCATCCCAGGCGAACACAGGCAATCATGGGGGGGCTGCTTAGTTGACAGCTGCCCTTTGCCCTGTGTCCTTCAGCCGGTGGCTGCCCAGGCAGAGGCTGTACTGGGAGTTTATCTTAAAAATGGCCGAACGGTCCAATCAGGGGAGGTGGGTGGGATGGGAGTCAGGAGGCAGGGGAAACAGGAAGTGGGCGAGGATGGGAGCAAGGAAAGGGAGAGATGGCACAGAACATGCCAACACTTAACAGATAAAATTCAAAATCAAACGTAAATGGGCTGCAGACCCAAAGATTGCACTATTATTAACCCCAGAGACACGCTAATGTAAAGTGACTTGGGCGAAATCAATAGGCTTACACCCTCGCAGTTTTATCGATGGGCCGCACAGTCCAATCAGGAGGCGGTGGGCAGGATGGGAGGGAATGGCAGAAGACGCTATACAAATGCCATATAACATAACACAACACCACAATGAACAAAGTCAAGCGGTCTGGATTTGTGTTTATGTGTTAAGCACCCATAAGTGGTTTATGTGAGATTATGATTGTGTATTGTCAGACTTTACAAAGAGTCTGATTGTTGTAGAGGCCTTGCGTGTAACAGTACGATTAGGAGCTGGTTCCTCAGAGACCTAAGTAATTATAAAGTGAAGACAATGGGTTTCAAAGATCCATCCAGAAAATAAGCTGAATTTGTGCAGCGTTGGAGCAGTCTCTCTGAAGTGAGTTTGCGCACGCGCAGCGCCTTACAACACACCACTGAAAAAATAAATAACCAATGTGTGCAGTAAATGTGCCTTGCCAGTCCCTATCTGCTGTCCAAGCTGCCTATTACAAAATACACCTGCTGTCTTGCAAAAAGTCCAAGCAATATATTCTTGGTAAATGTTTCACAAACTTTTTTATGAGAACCTTGTCTAGACAGATGCTGCCTGCCCTGCAGCTGCTGTCTGCAGTTTTAATATTCACTGTTTCCTCTTTCAAAAACAGCTGATGCCTCCAGTCTTCTAATGTATCATTTACTATTTCCTATACTGTCTGCAAAACAATGCATTCTATTCTGTGGAGAAGCAAGCTGAAAATCTACGAGTGACACAGGAAATGTATAGTACAATGCTGATGGACCACAACTGTAACTGCATTATATGCACTTACTCTAGCCTGTGCAGACTATAGTCATTTCAGAATGTCAAGGGCTCTGAACCGACTGTTGTTTTTCCCCCAGGTTCCCACCCTCCTTGAGCGCTTTGAAACACTTGCCTTGTGTTTAGGCACTTTACAGTCCCGGGAGGATAGCTCAGCAGCAACATACTCGTTTTGGAAGCAAGGCGACATAAAGCAACATAGGTTCGATCCCCGGGTCCATGCTTAGAAACCTCTGGGTATTAAGCACGTTATAAATAACCTATCATATCATACAAATAAACATTGCCATTTACCACAACTGGGCACCAAACGGCGGATTGCTGTTTTTAGAGAGAGCACTCCTTGACCTTCTTACCTGGATTTTGCCGGTGAGAGGTAAGACTCATTTACATTCTAC
The DNA here is from genome assembly GCF_040938575.1 of Ambystoma mexicanum. Lineage (NCBI taxonomy): Eukaryota > Metazoa > Chordata > Amphibia > Caudata > Ambystomatidae > Ambystoma > Ambystoma mexicanum. The sequence continues at coordinate 64,026,415 of NC_090938.1, forward strand.
AAAGCATGTACTTTTATAACTATTATGTACATGACTCTGGAGGGTTTTCCAACTCCCCGCCAATAGTAGTTGTTCTGTTTTGTATAACAGGATTACCTAGAGACCAGCCAACGCGGCTAGTGGATCTCTTATACAGTGCCTGTGAATTTACCCCATAGGTAAGCTGTGTGTTTTCTAATCACATTGATTACACAATACCTCTGATTTATTCTTTTTAAATTAGTTTGCTCATACACCCGTCTGATTGTGGTCTCCCTCCCCTGCAGCACAGACGTCATTTCACACAGACCCCGTCCTGATGATGGCCATATGAATGATGAGGCTCATCTAGCTCAACTCCAAATGGCCGAAACACCTGGTGTAGACGCACTATTTCCCTGAAACTACAGCACATATATTGCTGTCCATACATGCACATTTTTCTTTTGTGTCCTTGCAAATGTTTTATGTTGTTTTAAGAACCTTGTTTTGTAACTTCACACCATTGAATTGTGAATTTTTGACAAACCCCCACACACTTTGGGTTTGTTATACACACACTGTCTTTATTTTTGCCTGAAAAACGCCTTGATACAGTGGCCCTCATTACGACCCTGGCGGAATTCGGAAAACGATGGCGGAAATGCAATACCGCCATCGAATAGCGCTCGGTGCGACTATGACCCGTCACCGCAAAGTACGATGCCATTAGCGACACCGTAGTGAACGCCAACGCTAACTGCACCAAGCACGCGCGCGCGCGCCATGCCAAACCGTAAACACCACCATGGCGCAAGGGTACGCCAATTCCGACCCTAGCGGACATGTACCTAACGCCATCAAGCATGGCGGAATGCACCATTCCGCCATGGTGAGAAGTACGGCATCGCGAATCAACCGTAAACGGCCCCACTGAGTGCCCGTACACCGCTCCCTGCCCACAAAGTACAACTCCCCGTAGGTGCAATGAAGTCACAATGCAACCAGTGAAATGTACAAGTCACCCATGCATGCCAACGAACAAAAGAAACACAACAGGGGCCAATGGGAGCTGCAGGGCACAGATGGCATGAATACAGAAGCCATCCCAATGGACATGACCACAGTCCCCCACGCAAACACAGGCACCTGTGACCAGCAATATTCCGAAAATCACATCATTCCACCAGTCCACCTGGCTGACCGGCATCTGTTACACAAAACCCAATCCCCCGCCCCTGAGCATGACAACATTCAAACTGTCATATTGGCAGCCCCCATCCCTGACCTCACGGGCTTCGTAGGCAAACGCGCCCAGTACAGTACCACGCAACTAAACTCCGAAGCTGGAACCCAGTGCAGATCTCCTCACAATACATCGCCCCCCAAATAGGCATATGCCACATCACTTGCAAAGAAGAACGCTACACGGGCCAAATCAGAATAGAAATTTAATGCACATCAAAATCACCAAGCCCATGCAGCCATCAGGCCATGAACTCCAAAACACATTTCACCATTGTGGGCTGCATCCGCAAGAAATGACCAGCCACTACTTGTGTGACGCCCTGTTCCCTCATGGTACACAGAGCCACATTCACGTACGAAAAGGCAACATGGAAGCGCACAGAACCGCAGGGCCGTCCCAATGGGGAGGCACTAGTCCAGCTGAAAGGCCGAAATGTTGCTCCGAGCCACTAGTACTGCGTAAGGGCATGTGGCCCATTGGCGATCGTCCCATAAGATCGTAATGCTGCTCCACTGATTAACACGAAGCAGCAGGTGTCGGGAGTAAAAGCCATCTGCAGGAGTGGCATACAGATGGCAGTGGCAAAAGGCGAGGAGATACCTGTCAACCAAAAGAAAAGAAAAAGAACAGAATGGCCATCAGAACTACATTCGAACAACTCACTTCAATGATCACACTAAATCCACAGCCATATGCATGCTAGCCCACTCCAAAGGATCATCACCACCCCAAAACCACTTGCGACTCATAACTATCTATATCGAGGTGTAAACATCATCACAAACGAGTGTACCTGTGCATGCGTCTGTGAAAACAGAATCCATCAGATGGGAATGGTAACGTGCATGGACACAAGTGTCTGAGGGCGCGTCGAGACAGGGAGGGCTCAACAAGGCCAGATAGACGATGGTCCCACTATGGCAGCCCTGCATCACATAGCGCAGGGGAGGCGGACAGATTCCAAGAAGCCCTGTACATGGCAAACTCTGTATCAAATCACCTGCCCATGCATCCATTCATCATTCCCTCATCCCGGGATTAAAACGCCTGAATATTTACTCACATAACATTAGAAATATCCATTGAGTCTGTGCGTTATGCAGCCTGCAAAATCCACAGTGCCCCAGCCCGTAATTCCAGTGTAGTGAAGTAACATGTATTTGGGAACGTCCGGCCTCATCGCCCACGTCGCTACTGCGCATCCCAAACCATTCATATCAATCATTGCATTCTCGCCATGGCCCCTGTCCCAAGGACATTGAACAATAGAACGTTATATTTGCAGTCAGACCTGTGGGCATCTCCTCGCCGCTAGCTGAAAACCGAAAGCGCCGCCCTTCGAATTCCTCATTTGCAACATCACGTCGAAGAGGCATCTGTGGCCGTTTGAATACACTAATTAATCCATCGAGTGCGGCTGTGTGTGAAAATGGCAACTACCTTCACCCACGAATGGGACGCCCCGCCCGTCGTTGCAACTCGGTACAGTGATGAATGAGGGCCCACCGTTACTCGAGTACTACGTTCCACTGACCCTTCACAACTCTGTTCGCGACTGCACAGATAGTATGTGAAACAATGGGACCACAGCAGAATGAACATATCAACCAATGTTACACGGCCATCGGGTACAAATACATGATTGCAATAGCAAGATGCCATTCCACGAATTGCAGCGTTGTGCGCGGGACGTGCTCGGCCAAAGGGGAGAGCAGTTTGCACAGGTGGAATGAATCACCACAGGTGGAGGCCATTCAGCCTGAAAACACATAAATTGCACAGCCAGTCTCCTCCCACAACCACACCGAAATGCTACCGGCAGGACTCGCGATGTTGGCCCTGGGGGACCTGATAGCACTGCAAGTACTCCAACTCCAAGAAGAAGACGAACACCAACTACAACCGGCCGCACGGAGGAGACGCAGGAGGAGGAGGAGGCCAAGGCAGGGCCAGCAAGGACCGCCAGCACAGCCACTACCACCACGCAGGCAGCCCGCAATCCCACGCCTCCGAGCACATCCGTTCAACCTCACTGATGAGCAGATCCACACCCTCTACCGTCTGGACCGGGACACCATAGCCGCCATTGTGGACATGACACAGGCTGACCTTGTCAGCATGATAGATAGCCCAACCGCCATCCCACCCCTACTGAAGGTGGTGTCTGTACTCCACTTCCTGGCCACAGGCACCTACCAGCACACAGTCGGACAGTTGCATGGCATTTCTCAGCCACTGTTCTCACGGACACTATTGCAAGTGCTCGATGCCCTCCTGCAGCACGCAGACGACTACATCTCCCTACCACGCTCGGAGCAGGAAATTACCAACACAAAAGTGGGATTCCATGCACTTGCCGGCATACCGGGTTGCATTGGTGTCATCGACTGCACCCATGTGGAATTGGTCATCCCACATGCCATGGAGGCCCAGTACCGCAACCGAAAACAATTTCATTCTCTGAATGTACAAATGGTGTGTGACTCCAACAGGATCATTACACATTGTTGTGCCCGATTCCCTGGATCAACCCATGATTCTATGGTCTTGAGGAACTCTACAATACCACGCTACATGGAGCGACACGCAGGGAACAGATCCTGGCTACTCGGTGAGTCTCATTTCATGCATGATAATGTGGGGTATGTGATTCGGCAATGACCTGGCAGGAAGGGTGGGGGGGTGCGTACGTAGCAATGGCATTCCACATCATACGTTTCTCGTCCACATACAGGTGATGCTGGATATCCACTGAAGAGATGGCTCCTCACACCAGTCCGGAACCCACGGGACCAGCATGAGGAGGACTACAACCATGCCCACTCACGTACCCGTGTAGTCATTGAACAGGCATTCGGCCTACTGAAGGGTCGTTTCCGCTGCCTCAGCAGGTCTGGCGGGGCACTCCTGTACCGCCATGAGAAGGTTGCAAAGATGGTGATGGCATGTGTCATGCTCCACAACATGTGCGTACGTAGAAATGTGCCCATGCCCCCTGACGCAGAACTGCAAGCACCTGATGATGGTCATGATGAGGGTGGGGATGTGGCAGCACCTCAAGGAGTCTGCGAGGCACCGGAGGGCCGTGACATTCGTCAGCATCTCATTGATGTATGCTTCTAGCACTCATGCCTGGTGGCTGATACATGGACACGGGACTCGTGGCACTGTGTGTGTCTGGGACATGCACAATATGGACTGTACGCCTATGATGGCCTAGTACACAAAGATCAATGTCCACACATCTCATTGGTTGATCGTGCACTTTTTATGGCATATGTGATATCATGTTGTACACCCTATCGACCCGCCACCCAAGTGAGCCCAACACACCCCCTCCACCCTCCTACCTCCCCCCCGAACACCAGTGTCCAAAGATGCTCATTGTCAGTGGGCAGTCGCTATTGCAAGCCCCCTCTGCGGGTATCAGGGGCACCCCTGCCTGTGGAGCGCAGGTTCCTCCCAGATCTACGTTGGGGGCTGCCCTGGACGGAACTTGCAACGGATGATGTCTCTGCCTGCTCACGTCCATGCATGTCCCTAAGGGTTTGCGAGAGCTCAGTGAGCACACGGCGCACTGCGGCAAGTTCGGCACATACGTCCTTGGACGTCGCATGCAGTTCCCCCCTCAGGCTCTCGGTGCTTCTCTCCATTTGTGCCCTTAGTGTCTCTGTACCTCTCTCCATTTCTGCCCTAAGTGTCTCAGTTGATGTTTCTATGTCTGCCTTAGTGCCCCCACATTCATCGGCATGGTCCTTGAGGAGCGTGGCCAGTTGCTGCTGTTGCACGATTAACTGGTCGAGGGACTGTTGCCTCTGCTGGGCCATGGGCATTTGCGGGGGTGTCACAGAGGGGCTGTTGTCCTCATGTTGCCTTGCCACAGGGCTTGTGGGGGATGGCCAGTCGTCGTCTTGTGGGTGCGCCTGCGTGGTATCCTCATGTTGTACGGGATGGGACAGACAGGGGGATTGGGACAGGTCATGGATGGATCTGACTTCGACATCCCCGTCTTCTGTGTCGGAGCATGCTGCCATCAATGGGGTGTCACCTATGGTGCTGCTGCCACCGGAGGCAGTGCCTTCTGTGGCATCCGTTGGGGGGACCTGTGGTGGTGGTGTTGTGGGCATGCTGGCTGCTGGGGTGCCTGTTGATGTTCCCTCCTGTGTGCTGCCACCTGATTTGTGCTGCTGCCGTGTCTTGATGCGTGCAGCTGAGGTGGAGGGTCTTTGGCCGTTGGTCTTGGCCCTCTTTGCAGGTGTGCTGGTAGGGGTGTCCTGAAGCTCGTCGTTTGGATCGGACCCTGTGGTGGAGTAAAGGAGGGCGAGGGTTATTGATGGGTCTGTGGGAATTGGAATGGCATTGTATCACATGCATTGGGGTGGTACCTGAGGGTGATTTGGGTCGGGGCCTTGGAGGTGCTTTCATTTGTGTGTGGAGTGAGGGTGCAGTTGTTTGGCAGCCTGCAGTTAGGGTGTGCCTGCTGCACGTGTAGTGCGTGTTTTAGGGGTTTTTAATTATTTATGTATTTATTGTGGGTTTTAACGTGCGCTATCAGGCCGATGTGTGTGGACGTTCTCCTGGACATGTGTTTCTGTTGCACTATGTGGACGCATGGTACTTCACATGGATGGACTTTGTGGATTTGGCATTGTTTTATTTGGCCCACCTACCTGAATCTTCGGATGTCTGCACTCCTTTCTCCATCCCTCCGACTCCCTCTATGCTCTCCATTCCGATGGTGGAGGCACAGATTTCTTCCCAGGGGGTCAACTTGATGGGTGATTCAGGACCTCCCCCGGTGGCTGTGGCAATGTTGCGGTTGGCAGAGAGTATGCTGCGGACGCGTATCCGCAGGTCGTCCCATCGCTTACGGCATTGCTGTGGGGTGCGGTCCCCACCGCACTTACCCGCTGTGCCACCAGAGCCCATATGGCCTTCTTGTTTGCAAGTGCCGTCCTGGTCATTTGCGTGCAGAAGACGACGGCAGCATTCTCCTGGAGGGTCTCTGTTAGCACGGTGAGTTCCTCACGCTTTCTTTGCTACTTTTCCCATTTTTCTTGGTTTCGCTAGGGTGGATGACGGGTTGGGGTGTGTCTCAGGGTAGTGATTTTAGTGGTTGTGTGGTTTTAGTGGTTTTATAGGTGTACGGCGGGATGTTTCCCGTTCCGGGCCCATGTTTTAACTTCCGTTTCCGTATATTTCCGGTCACCGTACTTTCCGGTAGGCGCACACTGCGGTGTCCGCTGTGATGGGTGGCGGTATTGCACCTAGGGTGCCGTACGGCGGCGGTGTGGGCCGTTTTGGGGTCATTTCCGCCATCGCGGACTTTGCACTTCCGCCATGCCGTGGTGCTCGTGCCCGATGGGTCGGAATGGGCCGCACTTTGCTCCTTCGTGCAATGGCGGAAACGCTATTTACGCTGTGGCGGTCCGGTCAGTCACTTTCCGCCAGGGTCGTAATGAGGGCCAGTGTGTTGAAAACATATTCTTGTTTGTTCTGTTGTGGTCCAAGAAACCATTTTGATGTCTGTTTCTCTCTGGAATTGTGTTTTTATGTATACCACTCACACAGTTCCAATATATAAAATAATTGTGTCTGAGAGATTTTTCTCTACGATATAACCTCTATGAGTATTGTCTCATTGAAGAAACAGCAGTTTACAATAGTGTTCTTGAACCTATTCACTTGTGTGCTTTGTTCTTCATTTACCACAACTGACAAAAACCTTTCTCATTAAGGTCCCTGTGGTCAAAAGCAAGTGGGCTGAGCATCAAAGATGCAGAATCTTGGGGGCGTGACGTGGAGCACTGGCAATGCGGACGCTTCACTAAGAGCTCCGTGTAAGCCCCGAGCAGAAAGCAACATGTTCTTTGGAGCCATAGCAGCGCACCAGGAGCAGCGGCTGTGGAGGAGGAATGCTTGGGGAGCAAGTCGCTCGATTTAAGGGGAAAATCGGTGCCCAGGAGTGCTGTTAGGCCAGCAGAAGGACAGTATCCGGACCGTACCCACCCCCTACCAGCAGTCCATAAAATGGCGGCCGCCGTTTGAGGCGCAAAGTTTAGCTTAGATTGCCCTGTGAGCTACCTGCTGCAGGACCGATGACCCACCGGGAGGAGGGGTAGAAGCGGAGCCTCTGCCCCTAGTTCAATGTGATGCAGCGGTGAGCAGGGGACGAATAGGAGGAGCGCCGGCATGTGGGAATGGGAGGCCAGGAAGTAAATACCCAGAACGAAGAGAGGCGATCCCTGGAGCGGTGTTGCTGATCTCCCTCACAGGGGCGAGAGTGTGGAGGGTGCGAGAGAGGACCATCAGGGTTCCCTGCCGTGCACATGACTTTGCCAGTCCTGGTCAAGAGGAGAAGGAGGGTCCAAACCGCCTGGCCGTTATAGCGATCCCTCAAGTGTGGGACAGTGTAGAGGTGCCAAAACCAACATTCAGCGCGGCGTAGGCCCCCAGATGACCAGCAACATGCACTGAGATGAAGTATGCACCCCCCCCCCTCAGTCCTTAACATGCACCTGAGGCACAAGCTACTCTCTCCAGGGGTCCACAGTGTGGTGGACGCCCAGACAAGCCAGGCCACAACTGGAGCTGGCACTGGGGGGCTATCACAATGAAGCCCTTCCCCCATCACCATCAGTGGAGTGTACCCCCCACATACCCGCTGGGTCGCAGGGGGACATACATGCAAGTGAATAACAGAAGGGGAAAGTGGGTGACCCCTGAATGAAGACGCTCTGTCTCCCCACCACCCCACTGTACAGGGAGAGCACTGCAGTAAGGGGATAGAAGCCAAAAGCCATAGTGCACAATCTCACCCCACCGCACACTGAGAGAACCCCTGCCACAATGTCAAAGCAACCGAAATCCCATTGCCACCCTGTTGCAACCACAGGAGAAGAACAAAAATCAAGCCCCCGGCCGAACCCTAGCTCACTCACCCGATAGAACATCGGGTCATTGGGCCACTAAAGAGGAGATACAATCCCTCCTGGCAAACATAAAATCAGAATTTAGAAATATCATGACAGAAATGTTGTCCGAGGTGGAGTGACTCGATAACCGGATGGTGGAGATGGAACAAAGGGGCCACGAAACAGAAGAACAAACCCTGGACCACACAGCTCAGCTGGTGGGGCTACAAAGGAAAGTCCAAGCCCCAGAGGAGAGCAATAAGGACATGGCGCACAAACAAGAAGACATTGACAACAGGGCCCGCAGGAACAACATTCATATTCGAGGAATACCAATAGCAATCACAGACCCGGGTCGTGACAGGAAGACATGAAGACTACAGTTTGAAACCACAACAGAGAACCACCAGAATCCAGATCCCTCTCGCTCAATAGATAAGAAAGACTCGTTGGAGGACCTCCCGCCTCATTAGAAACTCTGCTTTGTAACTTTCAATGTTACGTGATTGAACGCACCTAGCAAACTCAAATCGATCCTGCAACACCTCAGTGACGTATCAGTCTCAGTGATCTTCCTCCAAGAGACCCATCTAGTCCCAAATGACTTTCACCGCCTATGGAACAGAGTCTTCCCAAAACAATATTTGGCATCCACTGGCTCCAAAACAGAGGGCACAGCAATTCTGCTGGCAGGAGCTGCCCCATTCACAGAAATGGAAGTTCTCAAGAGTCCCGAAGGCCCCTATATCACTGTCAAAGTCAAGCTGTTTGGCCAATTCTACACCTTGATCTCAGTCTACGCCCCCACCGGAAAACAAGAAGCCTTCTATGCAGACTTAGAAACAAAACTCCCTCCATTCCTTGAAGGCCACATAATAATGGGAGGGGATTTCAACGGTGTCCCAGACCCGTTGACTGTTAGATCTCACCAATCCATCGGAGTGGTGGACGCCTGGAGAGTCTTGCACCCACGCATGAAAGATGTTTCCGTCTCCTCACAGGTGCACCACACTCCTCTCACACCGACCTACGGTTGGTTAGTCCCCAACTTCTTTCCTATACTGAAGAGACGCTGATAGGCGTGAAAATTATCTCTGACTACGCGACAGTGATCCTAACATCCCGAGTTTACAACCCAACCCCTCCATCAAAACCACGATAGTCCTTCTACGGCCCGATACTGAATGACATGTCACTCCGAGATACACTGAACAAAGCCATCCACAACTATTTTACAGAAAATCTTGTCAGTGACACGTCAGTCGCCAGGAGATGGGAAGCAATGAAAGCAGGCATGAGGGGGGAACTAATAGCCCACACAGAAGCCTACCAAAAGCATTGTTCAAAACTACGAGAATCGCTTGAAAAGAACATAGCAGTATCAGAGGCAATCCACAAGAAGGGTTGGCAGCCTGGGCCATACGAACGGCCCGCAGTAAGCTCCAAGGACACTACGCAGAAGAAACAGCCCACACCCTCAGTAGAAACAAACACAGCTATCATTCCAATGGATACAAAGCCAACAAATTCCTGGTCAGGAAATTGGTGAAAGCCCACCCAAGGAACCATATTACAGGCCTGAAGGAAGTTAGGGGGCAACTCAATACGCTGAAGAAGGCAGGTTACATCTAGCAACAGCACACCTAACTAATACCATGACTGCCACCCCGCGGTCGGCAGAGCAGCTGGAACAATACATTGCGGAAGCCACCCTCCCCTGCCTTCAGAAGGAGACAGACAGGCCCTAGACCTACCAATCTCAAACATGGAAGTCAAAACTGAAGTAGAATCTCTGAAACCCAGAGCTCCAGGCCCGGACCGCTTCTCCCTCAGATTTAATAAACTCTTCAAGGCCTCATTTGTAAACCCACTAATGGAACACTTCAATTCCATCCAAGAGATGGGCATGATAACCCCCTCAATCGACGAATCGACCACTATGATACTATTAAAGCTTGGAAATAACCAGAGAGACTGCGCCTCTTACAGACTCAGCTCGCTTCTAAACATAGATGCAAACATATACTCCAAAGTCCTGATGAACAGATTAGCAAAGATTTTGCTGTCCCTTATTGATGCGGCTCAAACAGGATTTGTAATGGGGAGAAGCACGGGGGACAATATTCGGTGGGTGCTCAACCAAGTTGAAGTGATGTCGAAGGAAAACAGAGAAATGGCACTGCTTTCCCTGGACGCTACTAAAGCATTCAACAAAGTAGATTGGTTGTATATGGGCTTGGTCCTCGAGGCGTTCTGGTTTGGCCCACTCTTTTGCAAAATGATACTGGCAAATTACAGATCCCCAAGAACAACTCTGAAAGTGAAATAGAGACTATCGACCAAAATCCCACTCTCATGTGGGACGAGACAGGGATGCCCTCTGTCCACATTAATCTTCACCCTAATAATGGAGCCTTTCCCCCAAAGATTCCGCAACAACCCCACCATCAAAGGGGTAGACATAAAAGGCAAACAATACAAGATGTCCCTCTACGCAGACGACGTAATGCTCTCGCTTTTGAATTGCCGATCAACCCTACCAGAGTCCGTAGCTGAACTGAATCTTTTCGAACAAGTGGCAAGCTTCTCCATCAATTATGCCAAATCAGGGGCTTTAGCGATAGGTATGTCTGGCAACACAACAAATGACCTCTGCCAAACATGCCCACTTGAATGGAGCATGAAAGCAATAAGGTACCTGAGGGTGCAAATCAGGCTAACCCCAAAAGGCCTCTACGCGGTTAACTCCCCCACCTATTCAGAGACAGACCTCAACACATTGGAGCGCCACGAGATCTGATTGCTTGGAAGAATCACACCTTTCAAAACGAGCCTCCTTCCTAGATTCCTATATTTCTGCTCGACCCTGCCAGTGGAAATCTCTTTACAACCACTCTAGCGTCTACAAAAGCAAATCTCGCAATTCATATGAAAGAAAGGTAAGACTTGAATCCCTCAGTCAGTGATAACAGGAGCGGCCAAATGGGGAGGGATGGGAGTGCCAAACCTCTGCAACTACTAGACATTATCCTGTCTAACAAATATCCTGGCATGGTCCGTGCCCACCCCCCCAAAATGGACAACCATAGAACAAGCCAGTTGCACCTACCCCCCCCCAGCTATGCTCGCTACTACATATCTTGGGACCGGCACGGAGGCACTGGCCAACCATCCTCACCTCTACCAAAACGTCCTGGAGAATCTGGGATTGGGCACTGCGAAAGAAAGGAATCCCTAGACGGCTGAGCCCAAACTCTCCAGTCCTTCAAAATCCAGATCTTACCCCCGGGATAACAGCAGCTAACTTGAAGAACTGGAAACAGGGGTATCTGCCGATGATTCCACAGCTTTACAAGAACAATACACCCCTAACCTTTGAGGAATGCAAAACTAAATGTGCTCTATTAGAAACAGATAGATTCACGTATGCGCAAACTCACCATTGGATCTCCCAGCCACAGACTAAATGTGAAGCCACTAGAATGCCTCACCCCATAGAAATATTGCTTCAGGAAGGCTCTAGGAGAGGGTGAGGCTATGAAAACTACTACAGGGGGATATGCTGAACACACGCCCTCAGTACATGACCCAACAGGAAATGAGCCTGGGCAACCCAATAGAAGACCAAACCTGGATTGAAATCTGGTCTAGGAATAGTACAGCCACCAGATGCGTTACAAATAAGGAATGCGCACTTAAACTGCTCTACTGATGGTAATATTCGCCAGAGCGCCTACACCACTTCAAGAGCTAGCTCGCTAGACCCCAAGTGCCGGAGACAATGTGGGGTGCAAGGAACATACTTTTACATTTGGTGGGATTGCACAGTGGTCTGAGACTTCTGGAATTAGGTGCTCTGGACCATAGAATCCATCCCGCAATGTAGTTTGCAATGGACACGCAGGTCATCTTATTGGGAACTCCTCAAAGAGACTGCTATCCGAGGAAGGGACCAATGGCGAGGTTGCTGACTCAACTCCTCCTAGCGGTGAAAATCACCTTAGACCGTAAGTGGAAAACGCAAGAGGGCCCCCTCCTGTCACTTTGGTGAACCAAGGTCTGGGACATCCTGGTGGCAGAAAAGGTTACAGCGGCGAAAGGTGGAGCACTCCACCGCTTCACTGGCTGTTGGACCCCCGTTCCGGAATATGACTGGGAACTTGCAGAGCTCACCTTCCAACCACGACTGACGGAGCTGTTCCTGCACCCATAACAAAACTCTCAAACCCTTCGGCCTCTACCATGAAGCAGGCGAGTACGAAGGTGAGTGACCTGCAAAATGCAAAACAAAGGGAACTTTTATGAGACTTGGCTAAGCCGTTTTTTTTAAAAAAAAACCTTTATTTATTATTGCACACAGATAAGTCGTACACGCATTTGTTGAGAATTCCAAACTTTACAGCATATATGGGTACATTTTGCATCAATCCGGGTCCTCGGCTTCTGCTTTGTCTGACAGGTATTGTTTGTATCTGGCCCATATGTTCCTGGGTCTGGAAGTGGGTTGAACTGAATCTATATACAGTTCCTCGGTGTCATTTGTCCATATCATGTCTTTTTCCCAATCTGCTTTTGTAGGTGGTGTGCTACTCTACCATTTCAGCAATATTGCCCTCTTGGCTATCAGCAAGCTCAAATTTCGAAATGTTTGCCATTTCGGGTTCATCTTCCCCACCGCCCCCGGAGACATAACTGTGGTGACCACCCGATGGGCTGGTCAGCCATTTCATCTAGCGCTGTGCAAATCTCCGCCCAATACTCTTTTAGTTTTATACACGTCCACAACATGTGATAAATGCCTGCATCTTCGGATTGACATCTCGGGCATGTACTCTCTGTTCTGGGAAGATGCTCTTGAGCCTAGTGGGGGTGTAGTGTGTTCTGTGGAATATCTTATAATGTATGAGTTTGTATCTGGCATTACAGGATATGTGTTTGGTCAAGGTGCATATCTGCAGCCACTGGTGGCCCTCTATTTGATGCCCCAGTTCTTGTTCCCACTTAGCTTTGGCTTTGTGCTCTGCCATTGGGCAAGTTTGAGCAACAGTATTATACAATGTGGACGCCGTGATTTTCCATGCCCTTACGGTGAACATGTATCCCAATCCCAGATTTATCTCTGGTTCTTCTGGTACAGTTGGCCATACGTTCCTGATTGATGCTCTGATGCGCATGTAGTGCGGTTTGTATTTGGCTGTGTCTCCCACCATGCCTTTAAGGATTTCCCAGTTCACAAATCATTTGTCTGGGAACAATTGACCCCATTGAACAATTTCCCTGGCGCTCCAGTGTGCTACAACCTCCTTGTCTAGGGTAGGCGGTATATGGGGGTCACCCCAAATCGGCATGCTCGTATGATACAGCTTATCTGTGCCGTATATGTGGGCAATTCTGGCCCAGGCTGTATTCGTCACCTGCGTAGGGTTAGTGGAGTTATGACATTTGGGACGTGACCCCGTTATGTTATGGAGCAGTATGGTGGGTTCTGGTGTGTGATGTTCATTTGGTGTACTCTTAGGGCTGAGGAAGCTTGTAGCCCACTGGGCAGCATAGTGTGCTTGCGCAGCTAAATAATAGAGCTCAAAATCAGGTGCCGCTAGGCCACCTTGCGAATATGGGGCCGGTAATGTCTTCCAACTTAATCTGGGATGCCCTGCCCATGTGCATGCAATGCAGACACTTTGTATTTTTGCGAACAGTGCTCGACCCGGCCACACCGGTACTGTACTGAATAGATAGAAGAGTTTTGGGAGAACTATAATTTTGATAAGGGCGATCCTCCCCATCATTGAGATAGGTAAGGCGCTCCACCGTGCTATTTTCGCACACAGGGCATCGGCCAGGGTGTTGAAATTTAGGGTGCGAGATAACTCGGCAGTCCTAGTCACGTATGTTCTTAGGTATTGAATGTGTATCGGACCCCAATTGAGTCAGTGAAGATCGTGAGGCACTACTGTTGTATTTGTGAGAGGGAAAATTTCAGATATGTTAGCGTTGAGTTTTAAGCCGGAGAAGTTGCCAAACTTCTTGACTTCCGCTAGGATTTTACCGAGCGTGTGATCCGGATTTTTTAGGTACAGCAGTATATCATCATCACATAAAGTAATGATATCCAATTGACCTACTAGCCTCAATGAATATGCACTCTAGCGGGTCCTAAGTATGTCCGCCAAAGGCTCTATCACCAGTGCAAATAAGAGCGGCGACAGTGGGCAGCCTTGCCGGGTGCCTCCCAGGAGTTCTAGTGTGTCTGATAAGGTGCCGTTGATACTTATCTTGGCATAGGGGCGTGTGTACAGTATTTTGATCCATTTGATGAACTCTGAATAGAAAGGGCCAGAATACTGTATCGAATGCTTTTTGCATGTCTAGAGATACTGCCACCCCTTGAGTATCTTCGGGTATTGTCGCTAAGATCTTGTGGCACTGTCTGATATTTGTTGCCGTGGACCTACCTGCAACAAACCCAGCCTGGTCTTCATGGACCATGTAGGGCATCAACGCGGTTAGCCCGGTTGCTAATATTTCTGCGTAGATTTTAGCATCTGTGTTTATTAGTGATAGAAGTCTGTATGAGCCGCATTCATCTGGGGGTTTTCTGGGTTTAAGTAATAGCGTGATAACCACCTCCCTGGTGGTTTCGGGTAGTTCCCCTTTTTCTAGAGCCTCTGTCCATACTGCATGCAGCTTGGGTGCGAGAATTGGGCTAAACTCGTTATGGAATTCCGCCCCCAGGCCATCTGTGCCTGGTGCTTTCCCGTTGGGGAGCGCTTTTATAGCTTCTGTTATCTCAGCCTCAGTGATTGGGTTTTCAAAAGTTTCTCTAGTGGTGTCTGCTAGCAGTGTTGTTGGTATACTGGAAAGGTACTGATCTATTTCTTCATCGGTTGCGTTACTCTGGGGGGAGTATGGCTGCCTGTAAAAGTCATAGAATGCCCCTCTAATTTCTGTACTTTCCGTGGTTACTTTGCTGTTTGGTAATTTAATGCATGGGATGGCAGTCGGACCCCGTTTGCTCCACACCGCTCTAACTAGAAGCCTCCCCGGGACGCTCGCCCTCCCTGTATCGTCGCGCTGCTGCAGGTTTAACAAAGTAACAGATTTTGCGTTCCGCTGCTTCCTTAAATTCGTCTAATTTAGCTTTAATCTCCAGACGTAGTTGTGAAGATGGGGATTGTGCATACTGAGATTGTTTATTAGCAATGTCTGTTTCTTGGCGCGCAAGATTTCTATGTATGTCCTTGAGAACTCTGAATTCAGTGGACATTGCGTTGTCTCTGATGCAGACTTTAAATGCCTGCCACAGTATTGCATGACTGGAAACAGAGCCCTCATTTATGTTGAAGTATTCCTGTATGTGTTGAGCTAAAGCCATCTTATAGACCAGATCCTGGAGGGCAGCTGATTTAAATCTCCATGGTGGTCTGTTTATTTTTATCTCGGGGATTCTTATTGTTAACTGTATCAGCGAATGGTCCGAGTATGTTCTGGGGTAGATATGAGCGTCGGTAACCCAGCCTAATGCTTCACTAGCGACTAGCCATAAGTCTATTCTGGAGTGCATATCATGCACAGTGGAATAGTATGTATACTCACTTTTGGTCGGATGCGTAGAGCGCATGCGTCTCTCAGGTCTAGGTAAGCCATGTGGGTAAGTATCATTTGGGCAGACCTGGAGAGTGCCCTTGGTTGATTCGATGTGTGGTCTAGGTGCACGTCTAAAATGGTATTAAGGTCACTTCCACATATCAGATGGGGCGTTGGGAACTTTGCAAGATTTTCCAAATAAAGAGGAATAGAAGTCTGGGTCATCCAGATTCGGGCCGTATATATTAAGTAGTACCACCTCTCTATCGTGAAGCGTGCCATGGACCAGAACATATCTTCCCCCAGGGTCACACTCGGAGTTGAGACAGGTGAACGGCAGAGTTTTATGTATGAGGGTCGTTGACCCTCTTGCTCGACTGGAATATGATGTGTAATATTGATGTGTCCCCCAATTCGGGGCAAGCAGTCCAGCTTGTTGGTGTCCTAAATGTGTTTCTTGCAGAAAAACTATTTGGGGCCCTGTCTGTTAATGTACGATAATATTTTCCTTTTCTTGATACGGGATCCCAGCCCTCGAACATTCCAGCTTAACATTTTAATATCCTCATTACCTGCGTTAGCCATCCCCTTGGATATAGGAAGGATTATGTGTAATATGTTCCAGTTTTGTTACACAATCATTCTTGATCACGTCCATCACCTGTGTGCTTTTTTGTTGTGTTAATCTTCTCTTCAAAAAACTGTGCCCCAACAAACGTGCCCTTAGACCTTCCCCCTCCCTCATAGTTCCCTGAACTTCAACTATGCCCACTTGTCCCTCCCTTGCCCCACCCGTCAACATGTAGTGCACCTGCTACAGGGGGTCTGTAGCGACACCCTGGGCCACATACACTTATGTTCTTGCTCAGTGTGGCCAGGTCCGTATGTTGTTACTCTCACTCATTTGGATAGTAAAGGGAAGTCCTTATTCTTGCCATATATAAACCAATTCGGATCTGCCCTTTCTGTGGGGCCACCCCAGGAGGGGGGCCTCTGTGTCGTTTCATTGTTCGTTATTTTAGTGCTTCCACCATTGCGAAGTCTACTCTCTTCAGGGATTCTGTTCAGTTCCAGGCAGAGGAGTCGGCATTTGGATGTGTGTTTCCACGAAGTTTGCCGCCTCCTCAGGAAATGTGAAGAAGTAAGTTTTGTTCTGGTGCTGTATCTTTAGCCTGGCCGGGTATAACATTACATAAGGGACCTGCCATTTGCGCAATAGTTTTTTCACCCCAGTGAAGAGACGTCTTTCTTGTTGCACTGCCAGCGTGAAGTCTGGGAAAATGCGTATAGTATTGGCTTCCCATCTCAGTTCTCGTTTTTCTCTGGCAGTTTTCAGCACTAAGTCTCTGTCCCTATAATTCATCAAGCGTGCTATGATGGGCCTTGGGTATGCTCCTGGCTTGGGCTTTGGTGCAAGGGATCTGTGCACCCGCTCCACAATGAACATGGCTGACCATCTGGGATCTCCCAGAAGATTGCGCAGAAGATTCTCCACCGCCTGCTCCATGGGTCCTTTCAGGGCCTCTTCCGGCATGCCCACTATACGGATGTTGTTCCGTCTTGTCCTGGCTTCCAAATCCTCACACTTAGTTTTTATCGTTCCCAGTTCTATTGCCATTATTAATACTGTGGACTTCAGTGCCTCCATGGCATCTTCTGTGCCGGAAATCCATGTTTCGGCTTCTGTGATTCTCGTCGTGGTCTTGTCCAATTGCGTTTTAATGGAGGCGACGTTGGCTGTTATCCCGTCTAGTTTTTCATTGAGGGCTGAGAAGCCTTGCTGCATGGCCAAGAAGACCGCTTGTGGGTCCATCATGGGGGTAGGCGTGTCGGGTTGTGTATGAGGTGGTGTTTCCTTAGACATCATGGGTTCTGTTTCTCTTCTTGTCGTTGTTGTATATTTTTCTATTCCTCCTTTCCCTTTCTTGGGTCAGAAGCCCTGGGGCATCGTATTTGGCACCTCCAGGTTGGTTTTTGTCGGTTTTCACTTCGGATTAGGTCTTTGTGTTGCAACAGGGCCGTGGTGTACACAGTGGTTCTCGTAGCGTGTGGTGTAGGTGGATCATATACGGACGCTGCGATTGTCGGTAGGAGTTTCGCTATATAGTTTGTAGGGCTGTCCACCGGCTCTGTCCGTTGTTTCCCAAACGGCTTACTGCTGCCTCCGTTATATTGTGTCCAGTGAATAGATGGTTTGTTGGTCTGGTGGAGATTTGGGGTTTTTGTGTATATACTGTACACTTTCGGCCCAGGCGTCACCGAGTCTTGGATGGCAGGTTGGATGGTAGCGTGGGGCGCTAGTATCTAGTGATCAGAGCGGTGGCGAGTTCTGCCCCAGCGTGCTTTTCCTTGCTCTCCGTGGTCTGTCCTGAAAATGTAACTACCCCCACATGTGTGGCTTAGTGTCGGGGGTTTCTCAGGTTGGCATTGGATATGTTTGCCCCGTTATTTGAGGAAGGCTCCCCGCCTTTGGTCGAGGTGGGGTATGCCGTAATGATCCTTTATCGCCACTGTATGTGCTGGTTGTCCTGTAGGTGTTCCTTTGCGCCCCTTACTATAGCTGCTTAACATTGGGGCAGCCCAGAGGGGGGGAGGCCTGTGTCCCAATGGTGTAGTCCAGGTCGGCAGGTACTGGAGTGATCTGTTCCAGAAGCGTTTCCCCGCGGGCTTGCCCCCTGGTGTGGACCGGTGGCAGTCTATGTGTCTGGTCTCAATGTCTTATCACTGGGGCAAACAGAAAGGTCCATGTATATGGGGATATCAGGCACTGTGGCCGCAGTGGCATTGTGCAGTTGTGCCGTGTGTCCCAAGGGGGGGGGGCGCCCAGTCCTGCAGCCGGTGGGGGCCCAAAATATTAGCCGCGGGCGGAGGGGCCTTTTGATCAATGGAGTTACAGTTCCTCAATTACTGTCGGGCACGGGCCTGGTGAAGCCGTGCGCCTATGACAGTCCCCCTCCTCCAGTGTTCTCAGTGCGGCTGGGGGGGGGCTGGCCCACCAGGGGGGGCGGGTCTGGGAGGTTGGACCGCCACTGGTTCTGTTGGCGCATGTAGACCCCCTCCTCCTTACCGCCTGCTTCATGGGTTCTTGGCCCCCCTCCTCTGCCACCCCCGCCGAGATGGTTGTGTGGCTGGGGTCAGCAGGCACTCAACGGGGACCTGAGTGCCCGTGACCCTTCGTGCCCCAGCAGGCCTCGCAGCCCGGCCGTGCAGCCCTGGATTAGTTTCTCCTCTGGGCTCCTCCACCCACTCTGCGGCTTGTGCGGCGAGGCGTCTCCCGCTGCCCCCGAGACGACCTCTTTGGTGTATATCGCTGGATCAGCGCACGGGATTGTGCTCAAAATTCATACGAGTGTTCTCTGGACCTGGCGGAACACTTCTGGCGAGTAGTATGTGGAACCGGCTTCTTCAGGCACTTTTATCGGCGACGCAACCGAGGATGTCCGGAGAGCCTACACGAGAGCGTCCATCTCTCTGCGTGCGCAACAGTGCCCTCCGGCTAAGCCGTTTAACTATTGTAAAGCATTGATGCTGCTTTGTTGCATAATTATGTATGTAATCTGTTGCAACTGGTTTTCAATAAACTTGTTTAAAAAAAAAAACAAAGATGCAGAACCTTTCATCATTTGACAATAATTTGGAACTGGCCACGGCAATGGATGTGTGCCTGATGTTATGCCCATGACCCTGGCTCCTAGTTCTGCTCCTTTTCCCTATTTGCCCCACTTCACTATTTTACTTTACTAGCATACTCTCATCCAGCCTTCAAAAATATCTCTTTAGTCATGGGTCTGCAAACTTGGGATCTCCAGATGTTTTGGACTACAACTCCCATGATCCCTTGCCAATTATTATGCTATCTAGGTCTCATGGAGGTTGTTGTCCAAAACATGTGTAGAGTCAAAGGTTGCAGATGATGTAACGATTCAAAATGAGTCTGGGAAGATAGCTCAGGGGAAACGTTTTTTGTCTTGGAAGCAAGACCACGCAGAGCCACGCAAGTTTGAATCCCCATCCCACGGTTAGAGACTTGTCTCTGGTATCCAGTGCATTATGAAAGGTTAATTAACTCATTAATAATCTCCAGCTGCTAGCAATGTAAGGAACCCACTATCCAAAATAACCACCCATCACATCTCTCCTGCATTCTCCCCTCTGGACTACTCCATGCAATTTATAAATATGCAAATAGTGGCCTCAGGCTGTCAGTGTTAAACATGTTGTAATGTCCCCCAGTCCCGGTGGCTGGTTTATGATCCTATGATTTTCATCACGTGGTTACTCAATTCAACAATGCTCTAACGCACAGGCACCTTACCCTAGGAATGTTCCACTCTATGTTATTGACTACTTTGCAAGTCCTTTATGTTCAAAATGATGCCCTGTTCTTAGATCATTCCAAAATCAAATCAAATGATCTTTGATGTATGGGGCATTAACCAAAATATGTCCACTTTAAGTGGTGTTAAAGCCACATCCACGTTAATTCCTAACATGATAGGTGAATTTGCAGTAGACCATTTTTAATCAACATCCTTGGAAGACATGGAATGGACTAGAAGTGAAAGAGTCAAGCTGTGTAGGAAGCAACGGGAATATATTTCTTCTCTTAATGTTCACCCTCTACAGTCATTAAGCCATTAGATAAGACGGTCTAGTGTGGGGAAGGCAGAGTGTCTAAGAGAAGTTAATACAACAACTTAGAGATTATTCCTGCTTTCATAATGTAGCTTATGTCCCCATTGCTGACCTAAACGAGCGGAATAATTGGGTGACCACAGAATAGATAACGATGAAATTGATTGTCTATTCATTAAGCTCTTCAGGATTCTCATACTGTGTCATTTTCCAAAATGTATTCAATTCACTTTCTAATCGCCAAGGAAGACCAGTGTATCCACCATTTGTGAAAGGCACAAGTTATGCCCCGTACATACTGCAGGGCATAGCTTGGTTGTCCGACTCCCTTCTGGCTCCGTTACATGTCACATCGTTATTTACATCTATTTCACACCATGATAATTGACTTGAGGTGGGACATTACAACTCTTGTGATCGATCATCAAGCTATAGACCTTCTTTCTCTATAAGGGAGGGCTTATGTTACTGTTCTCGGACTACAATAGTGGAGACTGGTATCCCTGGCCACCTTACAGTTCTTTGTAACCTCAGCATAATCCTACAGTAAGTTCCAGCCTGTTACCTCTCCTGAGTCTTTCAGCCTGTGCTTCACTTTTGAATACTTACCTGTCTGTTCTGCTCCTGTAGAGAGTTCATCTCCATTACAAGTGTCAGCTACACCGAAGCCCTCTACTACCTCAAGACCTCTTCACCTGTGAGCGACATCGTCCAGGGTTTTCTTCCCCAGAGGGTTTCCCTGAGGGTTTTGCTCCTTCCCACACTGGTTCTGTATTGTTCCCTGTGTGGGGGGAGTAGAGCTGTCTGGGGGTACTTTCATTGCAGCATTTGTATCCTCCAAGGGAAGTTGCTGTTAAATCAGGTTAGTGATACTTTCAAGATTGAATGTAGTCAAAGAAATTACCAGCTATCAGATAACAGATAACACTATCCTAGGGTTCCTACCAACAATCTCCTGTATGTGGGGAGGTCATACACAGATTGCTTTGCAGCAGGAAAGGTAAAGGGGTGAAAACGGGACCAAGGTGTGTCTCAGAGCTAAAACGGCAGAAGCCTTCTCTCAAAAGAAAGAGCTCTGGCCACACTGCCTTGTGATACTAAGTCCCACCCATCTTCCTGTCTCTTGTTGATCAAAGAGTCTCTCTGATCAATGGTCCTCTCGGTGTAGTCCCTGTTAAGGTGGAAGGACTCCCTTGAAGCTGCAGTGAGACTAGTCTCTCTGACTCCTGCAAACCACCTTCTCATACCTAGCCGGGTGGCCTACTGTAAAGAGCAGACCCAGACATGACAGTTCACTGCCCTTGATACTGAGAGGCGGGAGCTGGCTTCAGGTTCGCACAGTTGCATATGAAAGGTTGTTGAGTTTCCTGCTTCCCTTGTTATCCTCTGCAGCCAGGCCTGCTGTGGGCCCGATTGAAATACCCCATGCTGGTAGGATAATTGCAGCAATCAGCTGCAGAGTCTAACAATAGAGCAGGGTGGTTCCATGGAGCATTTGTCAGTTAATCAGGCTGACCATGACAATGGGAATGTTGGATCCCTCCCCCCCTTGCTGGAGATGACATTGTGCACTCCTCTGCTGTCTCTTTCCAACTAAATAGGACAGGGGGCAGTCTGCACCTGTAGGCTGCGTGCACGCCAGTGTGCACGGGTCTATGCTTTTGTCATGGTGTGAGCATAGGAAAATGTGTACGGATTAGCACCACACATTTTTACTGAGGTGGGTCTATCATCATTCCATTTAATAAAACATTTCCAAAAGCTGAGTCGAGAGCACACTCACTGCGGATGGTCGAATTCCTCGCCGTAACCAACATGAAATGTCTGAGAGCTTAGATTAATCACTCTCTCCCTGATGAGTATGAGTATAGGTGTGATGTTGTGAAAAGAGACTGTACCCAAGAAGATATCCAGGTCATGCGATGCATGTTCCCGAAAGCACAGGAGCGATAGAAATAGCCTTTTGAATCTTGAGACCAAGAAGATCCTACATACATTTCTATAGAAGGCATGCACAACAGAGTAAACACACATTGGAAAGGTCATCCATTTAAGTTTCATGTAGGGATGGGGTCCACATTTTCAGGCACTGCCATAATGAAACTACCTTGAAAATCTGGCAAATGATGGTAGTACTGTGGCATATTATTCAGTGCCTGTCAAATGCCTGTCTAATTTTCAAAAAAGAGCTAAAACGGTTGGCTTTGCCAGTGCTTGTCTTAATAGGAATTTAGCATAATGAACGGATGCAAGGACACATACTGCTTGCAACTCAAGTGGCTAAAGGCAGTTTTGCTTAGGACACATGTATTTTATCAGGATCTGGAGTACATGTTTATATCTGCAAATAAGCTTATGGACCACTGACTTCTGGCCCCCGTCCCTGGGTCCTCTGCCCAAGTTGTGAAAAGTCCTCCACTTTTCACCCCCCCCCCCACCTTCACTTAGTGGTGATAACCTTTATGGTGGCGGGTTCTCTGGATTATTGTAATGCTCTGTACCTAGCTCTGCTTCTTTGCCTACTTCGCCACCTACAGGTGCTACAGAACACTGAGCCCAGAATGGCGACAGGGGCCCTTTTCATGCCTCTGACTCCCCCATCCTTGCCTCACTGCACTGACTGCCAGTGGCAAGATGTGTTGATTTTAAAGCGCTTTGCTTGGTGCACCGGGCCTTCTATGGTCTAGGCCCTAAATTCCTTACGTTCCTTCCTGTTCCCTTCACTCTGCTCTGGTTCAAGTCCCCCGTGTTTATCGCTCGAGACCGGAGGCGGGGGCATGCCTTCTCTGTGGTGACCCTCGAAATCCGCTCTCTTTTACAATTCTTTTTAGCACTCTTGGAACCTGATTCACAGAAGCATTTTATAATGGGGCAACCCCATTTTTGTATTTGTATTTATTATGTTTACATAGCGCTTTACTCCAAAACGCTGTGCATTTTAACAACAGGATACATATAACATTATAACAGTGTAACAGTAGAAGCAATTTACAATTAAGAATCAGTCCAACAAAACAGTAAGTAAAGCAATTTAACTGAAGGGAATAGGGAGAGTAGTGAGGTCGAACTGAAAGGGAGGGAGAGGGTTGGGGAGGAGAAGGAGGGAAGAATAGGATGGGGCAACGTTCTGGGAATCAGGCCCTTTGTGTCGGTCTGCTTCTTTCCTGCCCGCATCGCAGTAGCGCCACGATGCCCTGTTGGTGAAGGTGCGCTTTATAAGTTATCAAACAAATACGTTATTAAATAAATAATTACACTTTCTGAAGGCCGCTCCAAAAGCACAGGGCTAGTCTCAGGAACTCCAGGGGGTCTGGTTTGAGTCGGGTAAATGCATACATAAATAAAGCTTATTAACTAAAGGTCTGTAGGAATAGAAAGTAAATTTGGCTAGACCTAAAAATGAACTAAATCGAGGGGAAACAAAGAGTGAAGAAAAGCAAGCGATGCAGGTGCTGGCTATCAAAGTCAGATTGCAAACTCATGTGGGAGGAAGCGGAACTGGACATGGCAGCTCCGCTCGTAGAGTACGAGCAGAAATAATTTCAAAGGTCACGGAATTAAAAGCAAGTGGGTGGGAACCTTCTCGTCTCGGAGACTATGGGTCCCTCTAATAAGCAGCTTGGCTGCCTGTTTTTATAGCAATGTGCAGATACATCACACTGCTCACCAGGGGCTATAATTTATAGCAGATGACTCAGTTCTAGGGGCAGGTAGCAAGTGTGGCAGTGTGGGGGTGGAACGGCGTCCAGGGCGTGAGCAGTGCCGAGGGAGGGATTGAACGTTTGCCAAGTATTATTGTTCTGCCAAGAATTGCGCTAAATTGCACCCGGTGCTATTGCTCGGGATCGCGCTAAATTGCCCTGGATGACATTTTCACTTCATTGTTATTTTGTGTTTTGTTAATTAGTTGTCAATGTGAGCAGAATTGCTTTAAAACAAGGGTTGATAAAGGCAATCGTGTTTGGTTTTGTATAGTCATGTTCCTTGAACTCAGCGTGTGCCTTTCAAGGCAAGGGAGGGAACGAGGGAAAACACAATGACATTCTTACAGGCCAAGAACAGTAAGGATGTGAAATTAACTATCATACTCGGCCTGATGGCATTTCAGATAGTGCAAGAGCTAAGACATAGATAAGGGAGGGGGAGAGTGGGAAGGAAATGGAAACAGACAGGCGACTACCGTACTAGGCCTGACGAAAACAAGAGGTGAGGAAGAGGGGTTCAGAAAGGTAGGGGAGGAACAAAACAAGCGACTATCATACTAGGCCTGACGACATTTCAGGGGAGGAAAAAAAACTAAAGGGAGGGTGGAGAAAACAGACGAAGTTGCTATAATATTAAGTCCAGGGACAATTCTGATAGAGTAAGTGCATAGAAGAAAGTAAGGGGAGGAGATAGGAAAATGGAGAAGGGAAAGGAGGAGAGAACAGAAAGTAAGCAGTCAAAAAGAGTGGAGAAGCAAGAGGGGAGAGTGAATACAATTGCAGAAGTCAGTAGTAACACATAATGTTGCAAGCCAGGATACAAGATGAAGATGGGAACAGCATGATTCAGGGCCACCATGAGTACAAGATGCAAAGGAAGTCCAGCATGAGAGTTGAGAAAGGATGACGCACCGTGAATCAATGAAGTCCATAAAAGTCAAATCCAGCATTGGCCACAAGACGGTGATGGTAAAACGAGTATGTATCAGGAGAGACCCAAGTAGGCTGGAGGGGGCGGGGGGAACAGGGTAGAAGAATCAAGCAAAACAGGCAACACCTGTGTGCGAGAGGGGGGGCAAGGGAACATCACAGGGGGATCAGAGGGGGTGGGGATGGCCTGTGGGGATAGAGGGGGTAACACATGTTGGTGCATGCTTACCTGCTGTCTGAGCAGGGGGTCGGGCCCTTGGTCCTCCTGATCTGAACTAGTCCGTACAGGAATTGCCCTTTTCTTTGTCTGCCCTTCACTGCAGACACCCGGGCGAGAGTGTTGCCAGACATTTGGTCGAAAAAATTTGGTCGAGGGACAAATGGTCGAACCAATTTGGTCGAAAGCCAAATGGTCGAATTTTTAATTTTTGTATTTTCACCCCTTTTTTTTGGGGGGGGGGTCCCCCCAACCCCTTTTCCCTTTTTTTCTAAAAAAAACTTTTTTTCCCTAAACAAAAACCAAAAAAATACATATATAAATAAAAAGAAAATTCGACCATTTTGTTTTCGACCAAATGACGTCGACCATTTGTCTTTCGACCAATTTACAGTCGACCACTGGTCTGGACAGCGGGCGAGAGACGCCCTTGATCTAATAGTTAAGAGCAGGATGGCAGAGGCAGGGCTAAGAAGGTGGGTGGTGCTTAGACCAGGTGACCTAGATCCACTTGCACCTGCGCCCCATCTGCAAAGGAAAAGAGGCTGGAGGGCCCCTTAAGTAGGGAAACAGAGCGGCAAGCAGGATGGTACCAGGTGGGCGGGGCTTGCTAAGTGGTGAAAAAGAGCGGCAAGCAGGAAGGCACCAGGTGGGCGGGGCTTGCCAAGTGGTGAAAAAGAGCGGCAGGCAGGAAGGCACCAGTTGGGCAGGGCTTAGGCCAGGTGACTTAGATCCACTTGCACCTGCTCCCCTTCTGCAGAGGAAAAGAGGCTGGAGGGCTCCTTAAGTAGGGAAACAGAGCAGCAAGCAGGAAGGCACCAGGTGGGCGGGGCTTGCTAAGTGGTGAAAAAGAGCGGCAAGCAGGAAGGCACCAGGTGGGCGGGGCTTGCCAAGTGGTGAAAAAGAGCGGCAGGCAGGAAGGCACCAGTTGGGCAGGGCTTAGGCCAGGTGACTTAGATCCACTTGCACCTGCTCCCCTTCTGCAGAGGAAAAGAGGCTGGAGGGCTCCTTAAGTAGGGAAACAGAGCGGCACGCAAGAAGGTACCAGGTGGGCAGGGCTTGCTAAGTGGTGAAAAAGAGTGGCAATCAGGAAGGCACCAAGTGTGCAGGGCTTGCAAAGTGGTGAAAAAGAACAGCAGGCAGGAAGGCACCAGGTGGCCGGGACTTAGGCCAGGTGACCTAGATCCACTTGCACCTGCTCCCATCTGCAAAAGAAAGGAGGCTGGAGGGCTCCTTAAGTAGGGAAACAGAGCGGCAAGCAGGAAGGCACCAGGTGGGCGGGGCTTGCTAAGAGGTGAAAAAGAGCGGCAAGCAGGAAGGCACCAGGTGAGTGGGGCTTGTTAAGTGGTGAAAAAGAGCAGCAGGCAAGAAGGGACCAAGTGGGCGGGGTTTAGGCCAGGTGACCTAGATTCACTTGCACCTGCTCCCCTTCTGCCGAGGAAAAGAGGCTGGAGGGCTCCTTAAGTAGGGAAACAGAGCGGCACGCAAGAAGGTACCAGGTGGGCGGGGCTTGCTAAGTGGTGAAAAAGAGTGGCAATCAGGAAGGCACCAAGTGTGCAGGGCTTGCAAAGTGGTGAAAAAGAACGGCAGGCAGGAAGGCACCAGGTGGGCGGGACTTATGCCAGGTGACCTAGATCCACTTGCACCTGCTCCCCATCTGCAGAGGAAAAGAGGCTGGAGGGCTCCTTAAGTAGGGAAACAGAGCGGCACGCAAGAAGGTACCAGGTGGGCGGGGCTTGCTAAGTGGTGAAAAAGAGTGGCAATCAGGAAGGCACCAAGTGTGCAGGGCTTGCAAAGGGGTGAAAAAGAACGGCAGGCAGGAAGGCACCAGGTGGGCGGGACTTAGGCCAGGTGACCTAGATCCACTTGCACCTGCTCCCCATCTGCAAAGGAAAGGAGGCTGGAGGGCTCCTTAAGTAGGGAAACAGAGCGGCAAGCAGGAAGGCACCAGGTGGGCGGGGCTTGCTAAGAGGTGAAAAAGAGCGGCAAGCAGGAAGGCACCAGGTGAGTGGGGCTTGCTAAGTGGTGAAAAAGAGCAGCAGGCAGGAAGGCACCAAGTGGGCGGGGTTTAGGCCAGGTGACCTAGATTCATTTGCCTTGCACCCTCTCCCCATCTGCAAAGGAAAGGAGGCTGGAGGGCTCCTTAAGTAGGGAAACAGAGCGGCAAGCAGGAAGGCACCAGGTGGGAAAGGCTTGCTAAGTGGTGAAAAAGAGCGGCAAGCAGGAATGCACCAGGGGGCAGGGATTAGGCCAGGTGACCTAGATCCACTTGCACCTGCTCCCCATCTGCAAAGGAAAGGAGGCTGGAGGGCTCCTTAAGTAGGGAAACAGAGCGGCAAACAGGAAGGCACCATGTGGGTGGGGCTTGCTAAGTGGTGAAAAAGAGCGGCAAGCAGGAAGGCACCAGGTGGGCGGGGCTTGTTAAGTGGTGAAAAAGAGCAGCAGGCAGGAAGGCACCAGGTGGGCGGGGCTTGCTAAGTGGTGAAAAAGAGCAGCAGGCAGGAAGGCACCAGGTGGGCGGGGCTTAGGCCAGGTGACCTAGATCCACTTGCACCTGCTCCGCTTCTGCAAAGGAAAAGAGGCTGGAGGGCTCCTTAAGTAGGGAAACAGAGCAGCAAGCAGGAAGGCACCAGGTGGGCGGGGCTTGCTAAGTGGTGAAAAAGAGCGGCAAGCAGGAAGGCACCAGGTGGGCGGGGCTTGCTAAATGGTGAAAAAGTGTGACAGGCAGGAAGGCAGCAGGTGGGCGGGGCTTAGGCCAGGTGACCTAGATCCACTTGTACCTGCTCCCCTTCTGATCTAACTCCTATGTATGTGTGAGGCTGTGCGTATCCTAGTGCAACACAGGACTTTGCATGCGGTGGGATACACGCCACACAGAATGTTTGGATTTCAGTATTTAGTCCAGTTTATCTCCTCAGCCCTCTACCATTCATTCATAACATGCTTAATGCCAGGGGGGTTTTCTAAGCGCAGCATCAGGATTCAAACCTGTGGTGCGCTCCAAGAGTGGTTTCTAATCGCAGCATCAGGATTCAAACCTGTGGCGCGTTGTGTTGTTTTGCTTCCAAGCCACACGCGTTTCCCCTGAGCTATCCTTCCTCCCATTGGCATGGCAATACTTAGCAATTGGTGGAGGAACCAGCGTTCGGCCAAAATCAAAAAGAAAACATGCATATTGCGGGTGGAACATGCAAGCGCGCGCATTTTACAACCTTCAAGTACATATTCCCTGGCTCAGTTTGACACTGGAGCAAAGCAAGCGCGTGCACTTTACAACCTCAAAGTGCATATTCCCTTTCTCAGTTTAACACTGGAGCAAAGGAACATGCAAGCGTGTGCACTTTACAACCTCAAAGTGCATATTCCCTGGCCCAGTTTAACACTGGAGCAAAGGAAAATGCAAGCGTGCGCACTTTACAACCTCAAAGTGCATATTCCCTTTCTCAGTTTAACACTGGAGCAAAGGAACATGCAAGCGCGTGCACTTTACAACCTCAAAGTACATATTCCCTTGCTCAGTTTAACACTGGAGCAAAGGAACATGCAAGCGCGTGCACTTTGCAACCTCAAAGTGCATATTCCCTTTCTAAGTTTAACACTGGAGCAAAGGAACATGCAAGTGCGTGCACTTTATAACCTCAAAGTGCATATTCCCTGGCTCAGTTTAACACTGGAGCAAAGGAACATGCAAGTGTGCACACTTTACAACCTCAAAGTGCATATTCCCTTGCTCAGTTTAAAACTGGAGCAAATTAATGGCACAAGTAACTTTATGAGGACCATCTATGTTTGCACGGCAAAAGTGTAGTGTAGGTAAGTGCAGAGTAAGTAATCCATCTCACGGGGCCTCATTCCGGCATTGGAGGTAACCACGCCGCTATTTGCGTCATGGCTGCCTCCAAAATCGTTCCGACTCTGCCCTGGTGAATGGGGAATTACCGGTCCCTCCAACCTTGGAATGGACCGGTAATTCCCCATTCACCAGGGCCCTTCCCCATTCCCATTTGAGCCCCCATAGGGCTCAATGGGAATGGGGAAGGTGCTAATAACGGTACCGTAAATCACGGTACTGTTATTAGCACTAAAGTCCCTTTGCGGGTCCCGTCTAAAAGCAGGCATTAAGGAAGGACCCGCAAAGGGAACTCGTAGTAGGGCGGTAACGGTTTAACGGCACTGCTCTCGTTACCGGTGACCGTTAACCTTTACCGCCCTACTTGTAATGAGGCCCACGGACAAGTGCAAAACCAGGCGTTTGGAGTATCGCGACTCTGGCCAATAGCGGAGTACATAATACAAGACAAAACGAAATATGTATACATCAGAAAGAGCCAGGGGTAATGTCATCTAAGTCAAAATGCTGAGAAAGACAAGCTCGGGGCTGAGGGGTCGACTTTAATGCACATTTAGTGCTTCCTTGAACAAATCCAATCTCAGGGTGTTGAAATGCGTGAATAATAGAGGGACTCTTCCTTTGTTTGTTAAGGGTTTTTGGCAATATTCACATTCTAAAATAAAGGTATGTACATTTCTTTCCAGTTTATATGGACCATAGTTTAAAGCTGTCCAATGGTATCTGGAAACAGCCCCATCTGCATTTTGGTACTTGTAGTTCTGTATTAATAAACTTTCATGTAAAACTACGGTTACCCAAATGCCAAAAAAAGGTCTAGATGACTAGATGGGCTGCTCAATTGAAAATTGTGGTGTCCCTTGTGACGAATCAACTGCCGGGGTACCAGTGATCTAAGGTTGTATCAAAAATATCTACTTTATTTCACAACGACCAATTCTAGCAACATTACCAAGTACAACCCACCCTGTAAAGGAATGCAGAGGACAGACAGTTTCAAAGAAGGAAAAGGGATGCACTCTGGATACTGACAGGAGGGGAGTCAGAGTGGTTAATAACCATAACAGTTTAAGGTTTCTTGGCTTCAGCACAAAGGGAGCAATGGGTCTTAATATGTCTCTAGGGGCCTTCTGGGAAGGACCAAGGGGACAGAACCACAATGTACCTTGTGCTGTAGATGTTCTTGGTGCTCATCCAGGCTGAGTCGGCTTCAGGGCGCTTTGCAGGCCTCTATGACAGAGTTTGAGACAGATTCAGCTGCGGGCATTAGGCAGAAAGACGGTTGAGCTAGCAAAGCTGGACGAACAGCTGCAGGCTGGCCGACACGGCGGCTTGGGGTCAGGAATCATTGTGTCAGTGCTGATCAGCAGTTCTGAAGCACTGGCCGAGACATCTCGGATGTCTTTAAGAAACAGCAGCTTGACCGAGGTCAGCGTTGCCGTCCGTTGCAACTCGAGAAATTCGACTGGCTCGAAAATGTCCTTTCAGCCGGATGGGAGTTTGCTGCCGAGCCTAGCAGGGCACGCTGGGTGCTGGCTGGATACCGGCTCTGGAGCAGCTGGAGGGACCTCTGAGTTCTGTATCTCCATCTTTTCCCTGGGAGATGTTTAGGGGAGGGATGATGGTTTCCTATTTGGATGTCCTGGCCTTCCTTCACTGGCAGAAGATTTAACTGTGATGCTGGAAATGCATCGGAGGGACAGGGCCTCCGCATCCTTGTCCTTTACTGCTTTTTATCGTGTGTTCTGTCGTGTTTTCCGCGCAGGAGTTCATGTGGGACTCCTGGTGGTGCAGCTCTCTCTTTTGGTTTGGTGTACAGACTCATGGGATACCCTTATGGCACCCATGGGTGGGGGTACAACCCTGTGCCCCTAGTGTATGTTTTCGGGAACCTGTGTGTGGCCCACAGAGCAGGGTATGGGCTGGTGGCAGCTCTGTGCTGAATTGACTGGTGCCCTGAGCGTCCTCCATTTTGGGATGCCAAGGCCCTGTCATTAGAATCGGTAGATTCCTGATGGAGACAAGATGGCCCCCGTGGCCTCTTTCATTCCTTCGCCTGTTACCTTGATCTTCCCGAAGTCCTGGGAAGCCCTGACTCTGTCCCTTCCCCCTGACTGGCTGTTGGGTGGAAGTTCCATATATGGTAGTGTGGGGAAGTACCGACCAGACTGGCTGAAGCCTTCCGAACGACCGTATGTTGTGGGTACGCCCTTGGGTGGGATCTGGATGAATGGAGTGTGTGACGAATACGCATTCTTGTTGTGGATGTCTAGTTTCTGATGTTTGACACAATGGGGGTCATTACGAGTGTGGCGGTAAGGGGCTAACTGCACCAGTAAGGATGCCGGTTCTGTTAACCCCTTACCACCGCATTACGAGGTTCCCTCGCGGGACCCGCTCAGAATGTCTGGTCAGACCAGACGTCCTTTGCGGGTCCCGCAAGGGGACCAGGGAGTTAATAACGGGCCCGTCATTAACGGGCCCGTTATTAGCTCCCTCCCCATTCCCATTGAGCCCTATGGGAACTCGAATGGGAATGGGGATGGGTATTTTGAATGGGGACTTACCAGGTCCTCCAAGGTTGGAATGACCTAGTAAGTCCCCATTCAAGGAACCCGGACCCGGACACGACTTTGGAGGCAGCCATGGCGCTAATAGCACCATGGCTACCTCCAAACTCATAATGACCTCCACTAGTCACTGAGACAGCCCTGCCCGAAACTGGTATGAATGCAGTGTGGAGTGTTGAATGGCTGGGTATTTGTCCCAATAGACATAACTTGTTGTGAGTGTCTGGAGAGGAGTGAATGGCCTGAATGCACTATGCACCTGATTGGCTGCATGCCTGCATGAATGCCCTTCGCAGTGATTGGATGCTTGAGTATGACCCAGCGGAATTAACGGGAGATCAACAGTATATCTGGGGACCTCTCACTGCTAGAATGAATAAGAAGAGTAACTGGAGTAAAGCTGAAGCTTAACCGTGAAGCCCTGCTGGAAGAGAAGTCTTGCTGTTGCTCTACTTCGTCGATCTGAAAGCTGTTGTGTCTCCAAGGACTGACCCAGAGAGGACCTGGTAAGGCGCCCTCTTCCCGAGCTACGAGGGACCATTGTGCACCAGATGATCTTTGCCAAAGCTCCCTGGTAGACAGACCTACGACAGGCTGCTGACCGGAGACGGGGACTGCTACGGAATCCCAAAGAGAAGCGCCCGGACTGTTGTCCGCCACCATCGATGACCGCCGTCGCCGACCGGAGCCGCCGTGCTGCCGTTGCCTAAGAACTACGTGGACGCACTTGTCCGCACCGCTGCCCACCTTATCCTGCCGGAGAAGCCCAGGCCGTCGACACACCGTTGAGCATCCGCAGGTCGGTTTCCCGCCACCCAAAGACCACAGAGATTCCAACGACTTGACGCACTTGCTGGGCCACAGTTCTTCAAACTCTTTGGGGTCCAGAACTATCACCATCGAGGTGCCCCACACGCCTCTTCCTTGCAGGACATTTATGCTTCCCGATCAACGAGCACTGCTAGGAAAGAAGCTGCCACTACACTGCCCTACTTCACCCTGTTCATCGTCGGAGGTTCGACGACCTGTGACTCCTGCCTTAAAGGGAGGGCACTCAAGAAGGGCCATTGATTCCCCGATGAGGAACGCTACAACTTCAGCTACTTTGGGGTTGCTGAACTATTGGAAAGAATCTTGTGAACAACATATGGACTGCGCTTGTGAGATATCTTTATTCTACAGGTTGCCGAGGTGGGGGGATCTCCACACAGAGCTGTGTCTAACAGTAGGGGCCAGTATTCTGCCAATTGTTCTAACTAACTGCTTTCCTCTTATATTTATTGTTGGTTTCCTTTCAGAACTGATTTGTGTGACATTTAGCCGCACAGTTGATGCACTTTAATGAGATCTAATAGTAATAGTGGTACCACGTAGAACTGTATAGTTGCCATTGTAGATAACCGAGTACAAAGTGAGTTATCGTGATATTGTACATAACCTTGAATATTAATTATATAAAGACTGTGTTTTAACTAATACAGTGTGCGGCCATTCCTTTGTGGGTGGTTGGGGACTACACTGTACTTAAGAACCAGCCTGCATCACCTCCTGAGAAGCTAGGCCTTGATTGCTCGACTATGTTACCAATAATAGAGAATCTTGGCTGGGGTCCTCTGTGCCTCTCCTCTGCCATATAGAGAGCAGGAGTACAGACACCCCTCTCCGGTCTTTACAGTGGTGGCAGCAGTGGGATGCTTATGGTTTTAAGAATCAGTGTATAACCGTGCCACTTACAAAATATCTGCAGTTTGTTAAATTGAGGTTTAGTTGTGTACAAGATAACTGCATTACAAGCAATGGAATCTATTGCAAATGGTACATTGACTCGGATGAGCTTAGAGGCTCTCCAGAGAGCTTGTGAATGGAGTTAGGCTTTGTGGATAAGTCTAGGGCTGAGCTGATAGCTGCCCTGGTGGACTACCAGACTGATGGTGAAACTCTTGAAGGGGGGAATGCAGCCAATGAGGACTCTGCTCCGGCAGTTGTCACTGAATCTGTTTCTGGGAATGCCACCATTGCTGCTGCCTCTGTTCCGACCCCCAGCAATTCCGACCCCCAGCAATTAATAACTTGAGTTATTAAGGATGAAATTGGCCTTTGAATACCGCAAGTTGGAAATAGAAACTGAGCTTAAGAAAGAGGAGCTAGCACAGCAAAGATAAGGACCTTGAACTCAAGAACCAGGACACTGAATGTCAGCAAATCCAGCTAGAGAAAGCTCGAGTGGAGACTTCAGCTAAACCAGTTGAGAGTGTCAGGTCCCCAGCAAACAAGTTTATGACAGATTTGGTTGGTGTGTATGCAGAGGGTTCTGATATCCTTCAATGGATGAAAGTGTTTGAAATGGCTTGTGCAATTCATGATATAGATAGGAGAGATTGGGCTAAGTGCTAAGCACAGTGTCTCAGACTGGATATGACTGTATTCTGAAACTGAGTGTGGAAGGAAGGGGTCAGTATGAGTGCATGACGTCTGCTTTGATTGCCAAGTTTGGCAAGGCACCTATCCAATACCTTAAAAGGTTCAGGGAATTTAAGAAAAGAGAGAATGTGTCTTGTGTTGACTGGGTGAGTGCTGCGCACATGAACACGATGGGGATGGATTGATGGTTACAAACTGAAAATGTTTGTTGAATTGTCCCACCTTTTGTTTTTCAGCACTTTTCGGAAGCCTGTTCACCAGAGCTGCTTCAGTATGTTGCTGACCAAAACATTTTGGACCCCTTTAAGCTGGCTAGGTTGGATGACAAGTGGGTCTCCCACCGGGTGTCCCCTAAGGACTCCAGTGAGAAGGATAAGGACAAAGAAAAGGGGATCCCTCAGAAAGCTGAGGAGTCCCAAAAGCAATCACAGTAGGGTAAACCAAAACCTTCCTCTCCTAAGACCCAAAAACCTAGTGGGGATAAGTCTGTTGTGGGTGGGAATAAGAGTAGTGGTCTGCCTGCTGCAAAGCAGGATCCCAGTGGTTCCAGTACCGTACCCCACACTCCCGGCACTTGTTGGGATTGTGGGGCTCTGGATCACAGAAGGGGTGACCCCAAGTGTAAAGGTAAGGCACTTGGAGTCCAGGCTGTCAGCCTGACATACCCCTACTCCGTACTTGAGGTGGAGGCCACTGTCCTTCCCTCCTCTACTGGGATCCCCTTTGGTGCTCTGGTAGAGATTTCCTTAGTGTCCCTTGGTGCCTAGGACCAGTACGCAGAAGTACTGGCAACTATCCCACAGAACACTTGTAGGTTTTTGAAAAGTGTCCTCTTGAATGGCCAGCCTACTACTGGTTTGGGAGACACTGGGGCAAGCATGACAATGGTGGACAGGACCCTACTCAAGCCAGAGGACTATGTAGGTGCTCCTCTGAGAACCACCAGGTTAGCTGGTGGGCCTCCCAAATTATTACCTGTAGCCTTAGTCAACATTACGATTGGAGACAAGACAGCGAAGCTTCTGGTCCTGGTTCAGGACAACGTGCCTGCGAACATATTGTTAGGTAACGATTTGGTCGAGTTGGGGATGCTCATGGATAGTTTACCCATGGCTGCTGTGGTGGTCACCCGATCGCAGGTCACACAGGATCCGGCTGTGAGCCCGGTATCCTCGCTGACAGGGAAACCCAAGGCACGAAGGAAACGGAAGAGTAAGAAGGCCACCTCTGTGGAGGGGGCTCCTGCTCTTCCTGCTGTTCCGACAGCAGTCATTGGGATCCATGCACCGGACGAGCTGGGTCTAGTGGTGAACCCTGTCTCAACCCCTGTGGGAGAAGAGCCAGAAGACTTTCCTGTGGGAGAGGATCTCAAACCAGAGGACCACCCCGACCTTCAATGCCTGTTGGCTGAAGGGGGACCCTCGCGGGCGGACTTCTGTAAGGCACAGAGAGAGTGCCTCTCTCTCTCTCTCTCTCTCTCTCTCTCTCTCTCTCTCTCTCTCTCTCTCTCTCTCTCTCTCTCGCTCTCTCTAGGGTCTGAGGAAACAGGCCCTGTCCCAGGCACAAGGAGAAGTGCCTAGGACATTCCGGATCTATTGAGAGGGTAAGCTCCTTGTTAGTGAGCCCACTAAGGCTGAACCGGTTGCCCTCAAGAGGTTGGTAGTACCCCAGGTTTACAGCCCCTTCCTGCTGCAGTTGGCACATGAGGTGCCCTTAGCTGGTCATCTTGGTACCAAGAAGACTAAGCAGAGGCTCTCTGCCCATTTCTACTGACCCCAGATGGGAGTGGAAGTAGAGTTCCACTGCAGGACCTGCCCAACTTGTCAGTTGTCTGGCAAGACTGGTGGCAGTATCATTGCCCCACTGCAGCTGTTGCCAGTGGTTGGCACACCGTTTGAGAGGGTGGGCATCAACATTGTCGGTCCCCTTGACCCTCTCACTTCAGGTGGACATTGGTTCATCCTGGTCTTGGTTGATCATGCCACCAGGTACCCTGAGGCTATACCACTTCGAACTGTTACTGCCAAGGTGGTTGCCAGGGCTCTCCTGGGCATTTTTACCCATAATGGATTCCCTAAGGAGGTTGTCTCCGATCGAGGTTCCAACTTCATGTCTAGTTACATGAAAACCATGTGGAAAGAGTGCGAGGTAACCTACAAGTTCGCCACCTCTTACCATCCCCAGACCAATGATCTGGGTGCGAGATTTAATAAAACTCTCAAGGGCCTGCTAGGTACTTTGGAATAGCCCCTAAGGAGGAAATGGGATCTCCTCCTGCCATGCCTGCTATTTGCTTACAGAGAGGTCCCTCAAGAGGGTGTTGGTTTCAGCCCCTTTGAGTTACTCTTTGGACATCCCGTGAGGGGGCCCCTTGCCTTGATCAGAGAAGGTTTGGAAGCCACCCCTCCAGGTCCTGCCAAGCAAGTGGGGGACTATGTGTTAGGCCTCGGACGGAGGATGACACAGATGATGGGTCAAGCAACGGCGAATCTCAAGGCCAGCCAGGAATTGAACCAGTACTGGCGTGGCCTTAAAGCATTGCAAGTGGATTGCACTCCGGGACAGGAAATCCTTGTGATGCAGCCTACCAAGCCTAGAGCTTTGGCACACAAGTGGACTGGACCCTTCAGGATCATCTCCAAGATGGACGAAGTCAATTATCTGGTTGATATGGGAGTCCCTGGGGTAGTCCCTCAGGTATTCCATGTTAACAGACTCAAGCCTTTCCACAGGCGAGCAGAAGTCTCATGTCTCTTGGTAGCCTCAGAGCAAGAAGAGGATGAGAGTGAGCCCCTTCCTGATTTGCTGTATAGCAACCCTCAGGATGGCTCCATGGAGGGAGTACATCTCTCTCCCGATATGATGACAGAGCAGCAGAAGGCTTGCAGGACTTTGCTCCGGGGGTATGCCTCTCTGTTTTCACTTAAACCAGGCCTTGCACAAGGCCTTACACCATGGTGTAGGCACGAAATTGACAATGGTGATAGTGTGCCTGTCAAAAGCAGGTGCTACCGTATGTCAGATACCGTTAAGAACCACAACAAGGCGAGGTTGCCAAGATGTTGGATCTGGGTGTTATTGAACCCTCAACCAGTCCCTGGTCCAGTCCCGTGGTCCTTGTCCCCAAGGCAAGTTCCCAGGCAGGTACCAAGGATTGGAGGTTCTGTGTGGACTACCGAGGAGTCAATGCCGTCACCAAAACTGACGCGCACCCATTGCCAGGACTGATGAGCTTGTGGACACGATAGGTGCTGCCAAATTTGTGAGCACCTTTGGCCTTACCTCAGGCTATTGGCAAATAGCTCTGACAGACTATGCCAAGGAAAAGACGGCATTCTCAACACCTGAGGGACTTTACCAGTTTAGAGTCATGCCTTTTGGGTTGAAGAATGCCCCTGCCACCGTCCAGAGATTGGTCAATCATGCGCTCAGTGGGCTGCAGGCCTTTTGTGTGGCCTACTTAGATGACATTTCCATCTACAGTTCCACCTGGGAAGAGCATTTGACACATCTGGATAAGGTGTTGCAGGCCTTGAAAAGGGCTAACCTCACTATCAAGGCCACCAAGTGCCAGATAGCTCAGGGGAAAGTCACATATCTTGGTCATGAGGTAGGAGGGGGTCAAATCCAACTTCTCCCCAGTAATGTACAGGATGTACATGACTGGAAGACACCCACTACTCAAACTCAGGTGAGAGCTATTTTGGGCCTCACTGGGTATTATCGCAATTTCATGGCAGACTATGGAACCATAGCTGTACCACTGACAGCTCTGACTTCACCCAAAGAGCCTAGGAAGGTTAATTGGACTGAAGACTGTCAGAGGGCCTTTGATGGCTTGAAAGAAAGTTTGTGTAGGGCACCTGTGTTGTGTGCGCCTGATTACAGCAAGCCCTTTATCGTTCAAACTGATGCCTGCGACACTGGAAATGGAGCTGTCTTGTCCCAATAAGATGACAAAGGGAGGGAACATCCTATCATATTCATCAGTAGACAACTCAAGGGTAGAGAACTTAGGTGTGCTACTGTTGAAATTGAATGATTCAGCGTTGTTTGGAGCCTTAGGCATTTTAGGCCCTACCTTACGGGGTCTACCTTCAAGGTCCAAACAGATCATAAGCCCCTGATGTGGCTTATGCAGATGAAGGGTGAGAACCCGAAACTGCTCAGGTGGCCCATTAGCTTGCAAGGGCTAGACTTCACCATAGAGCATAGAGCAGGGAAGAGTCACAATAATGCCTTTCCAGAAGGTATGTTGACCGTCTGGATGAGGGTCTCTATCTCGTGGGAGATTACGCACTCTAACCTCAGTCTGGGGGAGCGACTGTGATGCTGGAAATGCATCAGAGGGACAGGGCCTCCGTATCCTTGTCCTTTACTGCTTTTTATCGTGTGTTCTGTCATGTTTTGTGTGCAGGAGTTCATGTGGGACTC
Organism: Ambystoma mexicanum; assembly: GCF_040938575.1. Classification (NCBI taxonomy): domain Eukaryota; kingdom Metazoa; phylum Chordata; class Amphibia; order Caudata; family Ambystomatidae; genus Ambystoma; species Ambystoma mexicanum. The sequence goes on from NC_090938.1 coordinate 64,064,884, forward strand.
CTGGTGGTGCAGCTCTCTCTTTTGGTTTGGTTTACAGACCCATGGGATACCCTTATGGCACCCATGGGTGGGGGTACAACCCTGTGCCCCTAGTGTATGTTTTTGGGCACCTCTCTGTGGCCCACAGAGCAGGGTACGGGCTGGTGGCTGCTCTGTGCTGAATTGACTGGTGCCCTGAGCATCCTCCATTTTGGGATGCCCAGGCCCTGTCATTGGAATCGGCAGATTCCTGATGGAGACAAGATGGTCCCTGTGGCCTCTTGTCTTCCATCACCTGTTACCTTGATCTTCCCGAAGTCCCAGGAAGCCCTGACTCTGTCCCTTCCCCCTGACTGGCTGTTGGGTGGACGTTCCATTATGGTAGTGTGGGGAAGTGCCGACTAGACTGGCTGGAGCCTTCCCAACGATCGTATGTTATGAGTACGCCCATGGGTGGGACCTGGGTGAATGGAGCGTGTGACGAATACGCATTCTTGTTGTGGATGTCTAGTTTCTGGTGTTTGACGCAATGACTGAGACAGCCCTGCCCGAAACTGGTATGAATGCAGTGTGTAGTGTTGAATGGATAGGTACTTGTTCCAGTACACATAACATGTTGTGAGTGTCTGGAGAGGAGTGAATGGCCTGAATGCACTATGCACCTGATTGGCTGCCTGCCTGCATAAATGCCCTTCGCAGTGATTGGATGCTTGAGTATGACCCAGCGGAATGAATGGGAGATCAACAGTATATCTGGGGACCTCTCACTGCTAGGAAGTGTGTCCAGAAGCTGAAGACCACTACAAAGAGTAACTGGTGTAAAACTGAAGCTTAACCTTGAAGCCCAACTGGAAGAGAATTCTTGCTGCTGCTCTACTTCGTCGATCTGAAAGCTGCTGTGTCTCCAAGGACTGACCCAGAGAGGACCTGGTAAGGCACCCTCTTCCCGAGCTAGGAGGGACCATCCTGCACCAGCTGACCTTTGCCAAAGCTCCCTGGTAGACAGACCTACGACAGGCTGCAGACCGGAGACGGGGGCTGCTGCGGAATCCCCAAGAGAAGCGCCCAGACTGTTGTCCGCCACCGTCCACGACAGCCGTCGCCGACCGCAGCTGCTGTGCTCCCGTTGCCTAAGAACTTTCGATTCATGGATGCTCTCGCCCGCACCGCCGCTCGCCTTATCTCACCGGAGAAGCACAGGCTGTCGTCGCGCCGAGGAGCATCCGCCGGTGGGTTTCCCGCCACCCAAAGACCACAGAGATGCCGATGACTCGATGCCCGTACTGGGCCACAGTTCTTCAAACTCTTTGCGGTCCAGAACTATCGACATCGAGGTGCCCCGCAGGCCTCTTCCTTGCAGGACGTTTACGCTTCCCCGTCGACAAGCACTGCTAGGAACGAAGTTGCCACTTCACCGTCATAGTTCACCCTGTTCTTCGTCGGATGTTCGATGACCCGTGACTGCTGCCTTAAAGGGAGGCCACTCAAAAAGGGCCCTCGATTCCCCGACGAGGAACGCAACAACGCCTGGTACTTTGGGGTTGCTGAACTATTGGAAAGACTCCTGTAAACAATATATGGACTGGGCTTGTGAGATATCTTTATTCTACAGGTTGCCCAGGTGGGGGGATCTCCCCACAAAGCTGTGTCTAACAGTAGGGGCCAGTATTCTGCCAATTGTTCTAACCAACTGCTTTCCTCTTATATCTATTGTTGGTTTCCTTTATGAACTGATTTGTGTGACATTAACCGTACAGTTGATGCACTTAAATGAAATTTAATAGTAAAAGTGGCACCACGTAGAACTGTATATTTGCTATTTTAGATAACCGAGTACAACGTGAGTTATTGTGATATTGTACATAACCTTGAATATTAATTATATAAAGACTGTGTTTTAACTAATACAGTGTGTGGACATTCCTTTTTGGGTGCTTGGGGACTACAATGCAGTTAAGAACCAGCCTGCATCACCTCCTGAGAAGTTAGGCCTTGATTGCTCGGCTACGTTACCAATAATAGAGAATCTTGGCTGGGGTCGTCTGTGGCTCTCCTCCGCCATATAGAGAGCAGCAGTACAGACACCCCTCTCCGGCCTTTACAGTAAGGCAGATTGTACCTTCAGCTAGGGTCCAAGGTTGAGTTCTTCTTTCTTCTTGTGAAGTCTTCAGACGATCTGACAAAAGAGGGGCTCAACTCTCTTTTAAAGCCAAGAGGGACTCAGTGATTGGTGTAGGCTAAGCCTAGTCTAATGAACCAATCCTGGGGTCCCCACCACAATCTCCTGTATGCGTGAGGTCCTAACCAGAGTGCCTGGCAACAGGAACGTTAAATGGGTGAGAACCTGTGATACTAAGTCCCTCCCATCTTAATCTCTATTGTTGATCAAAGAGTCTTTCTGGTTAATGGATCTCTCTGTGGTTCCTGATTAAAGCCGTGTGTCTCCCTTGAAATGCAGAGGGACCAGACTCTCTGGCTCCTCCAAACCACATTCTTATAAATACCTTATGAATGGGGTTCCCCTACTTGGATGGCCTACTGTAAACATCAGCAGCAGACATGACAATTCGCTGTCTTTGATACTGAGGGAAAGAGCTGGCTTCAGGGTGACACAGTTACATATTAAGGTTGTTGGGTTTCCTGTCTTCTTTGTTAACCTCTGCAACCGGGCTCCATGTGCACCTGTTTGTGATGCACTCTATTAGTATGTTAATCACATCCATAAGCTGCAAGGCCCAACAAAAGAGCACGGTTGAATACATGACGTCTTTGTTAGTTAATCAGGTTGGCAATGGAAGGGGGGACCTTGGTCCTCCCCCTACCTGAAGACTACATAATGTACTCCTGGCTGTCACATTCCAACAAAATATGACAGGGCGGACTGTGCATGTAGACTGTGTCCACCCAGAGTACCCAGGTCTATCCATTTGTCTTGGTGTGGGCATAGGAAATTGTGTGTGGATTAGCTTCACGTATTTTCCTGAGGCTGGTCTACCATCATTCTATTACATTAAAACATTTTTAAAAGCCAGTTTGAGTGCACACTCACTGTGCAGATGGTCGAGTTCCTCACATGCCCCCAGCCTCAACATGTGAACCACCTATTGACGGTCTGGTTCATCATCTGGGCAAAAGTACCAGCTGAGGCCATCTGCATTTCCATGCTGGGAGCCTGGCTTGTGCTGGATGTCCATATCTAATCCCAGTAGGGGTATGGCATAATGCAAAAGCTTAGGGTTCTCTGGCACTTTGTGGCCTTGATAGTCAGACCTGCAGCCTGAGCCACTTGGTTCAGGTGGGATGAATGTTCCTCCCAGTTGTGGCTGAACAAAGCAATGTCAAGTAAACAGGCGACACAGAAGTGTTCCAGTCCAGAAAAAAACAGGTTAACCATCCTCTGAGAATGGCAGGTGCATTCTTCAGTCCGAATGGCATCACAGTGAACTGATAATGTCCTTCTGGAGTTCAAAATGCAGTGAGCATCTGTCCTTGTGACAGAATTGAGTCCCCTGTAGTCCACACAAAAGCGGACTTCAATCATTCCACCACTGGTCTTTTTTGGGACCGGTACCACTGGGCTAGCACACTAGCTATGGGATGGATCTATCACTCCAAGGGACAGCATCTTGGCAACCTCCTCTTTGATGGTGTCCCTGACCTTATTGGACATCCGGTGAATCATACTCTTCACCGGATTACTGTCTCCGGTGTCCACATCATGGGTGCACCTATTTGCACAAACTGGAGTCAGTGAAAACAGATCTGCAAACTGTCCCAGTAAATGGTGACAGTCTGTCAGTTGCTGTTCTGACAGGTCCGTTGCAAGGTTGTCACCTTCAACTGACCCACCTGTGGCTTCAGTGTGCAGGAGGTCTGGGAGGGGATCAGTCTCCTCTTCAGTCTCTCCATCATTCACTAACACCATGACCAAGTCATCCCGGCTGTAATGGGATTTTTGCCGGTTAACTTGAAAGACACTGCACATCTGTTCAGGTCCTTTCATGCCAATGAGATCCTTCACCCCACTGACTTATTCCAGCACACAGTAAGGCCCAGTTCACTTGTCCTGAAGGGCACTGGGTTTGACAGGCTCCATAATCCACACCCTGTGGCCTGGAGAATAGACTGTCACTGTGGCCTTCTTGTCATGCCAGTGCTTCATCAGCTCCTGGCTGGCCTTTAAATTCTTTGTCGACTGTTCCATGTACTTTGTCTTTCTACACCGAAGGCCAAGTACATAGTCCACCACATCTTGTGTGGGGGATGAGGGTTTGCCATCCCATCCCTCTCTCACTAAACTCAGGGGACCGCGTACATGGTGTCCAAACAGAAGCTCAAAGGGGCATAACCGTACTTTGTACTGTGGCACCTTCCTGTAGGCAAACAGTAGGCATGACAGGAGAATATCCCATTTTCTCTGCAGGGGCTCTTAGAAGCCACCTATCATGCCTTTCATGGGTTTTTTGGATGGAAGCATGGTGAGAACCTGTAGATGACTCTGCACTCTTCCCACACAGCCTTCATATACTCTGAAAGGAAGTTTGTTTCCCTGTCTTCCCACTTCCTTGGGGAAACCAACACGAGAGAATATCCCAATAAGATCCTTCGTAACCATGGTGGCTTTGATGCTCCTCAGAGGGACAGCCTCAGGGGACCCAGTGGCGTGGTCTACACCAACAAGATATATATGTTCCCTGAGCTAGTTTGGCAATCCAAAGGACCCACAATGTCCATGCCTATTCTCTCGAATGCTGGCCAACCACAAGTTGTGGAATTAAGGGGTCCTTTGTGGCAGCACCTGACTTGCCAGAAGCTTGACAATCGGCCAGGATCGGACAAATTACTTGACTTTTAATCCAAACTTAGGCCAGCAAAAGTGCCTAGGCAACCAGTCTGATGTCTTAGTCACTCTCAAATGACGCACTAAGGAATCTGGTGAGCCAAATACAAAAGGAACTTTCCGTGACATTGGGGAATCACCAACCTTCTGGGACGCTTACCCTCACAATCTTTTGGCTCACTGTACAGGAGTCCATCCTCCCAGTACACTTTGAACAGTCCAGGGGCCTCACTCTCAGCCTGCTCCTCTGCCTGCTTCCACAGACCCGCCAGAGTGGGACACTCTTTTTGGGCTTTAAAGAAGGCAGTCTGATCTGGGCCCCAGCTGATTTAAACTCATCCAGCTTGGGCAGGCCCTTCAGATGTGAATTTACCTGGTCTACCACCTCAGGTTCCTGCACTGCGCCAGGCAACTCTGAAGTCACTAAGTCCCCTGCTACGAAATTAATGTCCTTAGTGGGTACTGGACACTCTCCCACAGGAGTAGGTGACTCAGTATTCTGTGTGACTGGGTCAGGTGCTACGGGCCACGCCGGTCCCTCAAACAACCCCTCTGGAAGCACTCGAGGCCCTAAGGCGCTGAGAGTCTTCAATCTTGCGGCCTCTTTGGCCCTCGATCTGGTAGTCGCCGCAACTATCTCTGGGTCAGGAAGATCATCACTCAACAGACATGGGACAGGGATTGAGTATTTAATTGCTACACTTCGCTGGGTCGGTTCACCTCGCCAGCTGAATTCTACTATCACCAAAGTGCACTTACTCTGTCTGTCAAACCCACGGACCGTACAATCAGGCCAATCAATATACTGTCCTGGCTGCACCCACAGTCGTGTGACTGCAGTGAAGCTAGCCGCATTGTCTCTGACATCAGGAGTTTTGTGTCCATTGATACTACACATGTTCTAAGGACAGTTGAGTATTATTGGGAACTGGGATCTATTCCGAAGACCCGGTACTGTTCCCACTCAGTGTAACCAATTCACATTCAGCCACTCCTGGGCCTAGTGGGAAGTCCTCGTCTAGGAGACCCACACTCATAATGGCCTCCTCTACGAGTCCAACAATCACTATGGCTTGCTTGGGTAAGCCTTGCAAGCAGGATGCCCTTTACTATGGCCCATCGCCTTACACACGAAACAATCTTTAGGTTGTGAGAGCGTAAGTGTCCCACTGATAGGGGTTCCCAGACTCTGCTTTTCTGTGTAAGGGGCTGACCTAGAGTTGTGAGATTTCCCATCATGCTTTTGGGGGCCTGACCTCGAAGAGGAGTGGGTTGGACCTTTGTACTTCCCATCCTTGTTACCATTTTTGTCCGAAGATTTCTCTTCTGTTTGGGTGTGCTCGCCTGATCCTTTTTCTGGACTCGAGTACTGACAAAACAGTCGGCAGCCTTCACAAGCTCCATAGGGACTGTGAAAGTCTTGTCCACAAGATTCTGGTGTAGGTCAACCTCACAATTCTTCAAGACATGCTCACACGCAATCAACTTGCACATCCCTTTAAATGTGTCAACTTTGTTACCAGACACCCACCCGCTCAGATATTTCAACGACAAGTGTGTGAATGCTTCAAATGTCTGCCCACTTTTCTTTCTGTGCTCTCTGAAGCTCTTGAGATACTGTTCTGGGGTCTTTCAGAAGTTCCGGAAAAGGACCGCCTTAATGCTCTCATAAGTGGGCCTTTCCTCAGGAGTTAATTGAAGAATTCCATCAGTCCCCAGGGTCAGTAAGTGATTCATCAGAGCTGTACCCCACAGTACCTGCTCCACCTCCTGCAGCTAAAAAGCCAGCTCGATTGCTTCAAACCAATCAAAATATCCTTCTGCACTTCATAAGCCTGCACTAAGTCTTTGGGGATGTGGCGCAGGGGTTTATCCCAGGAACTCTGGTTTGAGCCACTACCGCTGCTTTTGCTAGAGGTGGAACTGTTGCCGTCCTTCTTTTCTTTGAGTGCCAGCTTGAGCAACTCTATGGCGCCACTGTCCCACTCAATGGTGACCTTGTTCTCCAGTTTTTTTTCCTCTGGCGCTAGTTTCCTCTCCTCTAACAGGAGATTTCTAGCCGCTACATCGTTAATAGCCATAACAATTACTGGGCCACTTAGAGGCAGTGCTGAGGCCTGGGATCTGTGGGATGCCATACTAACACCTGACCTCCCTGACACTCTGGAATGTTGAGAAACCACACTTGCCCCCGGAGCGATGGATGGTGAGAAACAATACTCAAACTGTCTTCCTCGTCATTTTCCACTACCCCTCCCAGAAGGTGTCCTTCATTTGGGTACGCAGGGCCTTGCCCATCCCCTGGGGTCTCCTCTGCTGTCACCCTCGCTTCTACCCATGATTTGAGGCTGGTCAGCAACTCAGATTTATTAACCCTGGTGCTGTGGGTAGGTCCCTGCTCTTGTCATAGGACAGGCAGTACATCCTTGCTCATGCGTTTCACAGTCTCTATCTCAAGAGCCATGTTATTACCAAATACCTAACAGTGTCTAAACGTTGCCTGTAACAGTACTTTTATCATTGGGAGACTGAGCTGTGCACAAGACTCCAACTAGATCTGACCGTCTGCCACCAATGTGACAAACCAACTTCTGGGGCAGCTGTGGTCCAGGAGTGAACATTAGTTTCTAAACCATCAATCAGCCCCACATCTCTAATACACCTGAAGGGATTGGAACAGTTTGGAAACACAAGCAAATTATAAACCTCCTTGTCCAATTTTGGTAACGTGGATGGAACGGCAGGCTTATCTCTGAAAGGTCGTGGATCGTTGGTTAGTTGTAACGCAGCAAAAATACAATTATTACTTAATGATAAAAGGGACTTTCCAGTCAAGGTTGTATCAGAATTATCTACTTTATTATTATCACCACAAACAGTTCTAGCAACACTATAAAAATACAACCCGCCCTGTAAAGGAATACAGAGGACAGACAGTTACAAAGAAGGAAAGGATGCACTCTGGAGACTCACAGGAGTGTAGTTGGTAATGTTAATAACCACAACAGTTTAAGGTTACTTGGCTTCAGCACAAAGGGAACAATGGGTCTTCATATGTCTCTAGAGGCCTTCTGGGAATGACCAGGGGGGAATAACCACAACGCACCGTGTGCAGTAGATGCTCTTGGTGCTTGACAGTGTTGAGTCACCTTCAGGGCACTTTGCAGGCTTCTGAGACAGAGTTTGAGATGGGAGTCAACTGCGGGTATCAGGCAGCATTACAGTTCAGCGAGAGAAGCTGGATGAACGGCTGCACGCTGGCCTACACGGCTCCTCGGGTTAATGAATCATTGTTTCAGTACTGAGCTGTGGTTCTGAAGCACCAGTCGAGATATCTTCAATTTCTTTAAGTGACATGAGCTTGACCCCGGTCAGCATTGCCGTCGGTTGCAGCTCGAGGAAGTCGACAGGCTCGAAAATGTCCTTTGAAGTTGACATTAGTAGATGCTTATCGAGGCACTTCTTCAATGGGTTTGTGTTGTCATTTAAGGCGGACAGACCACAGCTATGGCGTGTGTTGCAGGCAGCTGCCTTGTCCTTGGTTGAAGGTTCAGAGACCTTCTGGCACTTCCTTTCCATGGAACTTGCTGCAGAGCCTAGCAGGGCACGCTGTGTGCTGGCTTGGTACCAGTTCTGGAGTGGCTGGATGGTCCACTGAGTTCTGAATCTCTCTCTGCCCCCTGGGAGATGTTTTGGAGAGGGGTATTGCTTCCCTCTTTGGATGTCGTAGCCTTCCTTCACTGGTGGAAGATGTAAGGCAGACTGTACCTTCAGCCGGGGTCCAAGGTTGAGTTCTTCTTTCTTACTTCTTGTGAAGTCTTCAGATGATCTGCCAAAAGAGGGGCTCAGCCCTCTTTTAAAGCCAAGCGGGCCACAGTGATTGGTGTAGGCACAGCCTACCTTAATGAACCAATCATTTGGTCCCTACCAACAATCTCTTGTATGTGTGACCAGAGTGCTTTGCAACAGAAAAGTTAAAGGTGTGAAAACTTGTGATACTAAGTCCCACCCATCTTCCTGTCTATTGTTGATTAAATAGTCCCTCTGGTTAATGGATCTCTCTGTGGTTTCTGATTAAAGTGGCAGGTCTTCCTTGAAGCTGCTGCGAGACCAGATGCTCTGGCTCCTCCAAACCATGGTCTCGTACCTTATGAATGGGGTCCCCCTACCAGGGTCGCCTAATTTAAACACCAGCCCGAAACATGACAGTTCACTGTCATTGATACTGAGGGCATGGGCTGGCTTCAGGTTAACACAGTTACATATGAAAGGTTGTTGGGTTTCCTGTCTCCTTTGTTAACCTCTGTAGCCAGGCCCCATGTGGGGCTGTTTGAAGTGCACTCTGTTCATATGTTAATCACTGCCACAAGTTGCAGGGCCCAACAAAAGAGCAGGGCGGGTCCATGCAGCCTTTGTTAGTTTATCAGGCTGACCATGGCAGGAGGAAGCTTGCTCCTCCACCTTTCTGGAGATGACATAATGTACTCATGCATGTCACATTCCAACAAAACATGACAGGGTGGACTGTGACTCTCATTACGGGGTTTGCCGTACAACCCGCTGTTAGGCTGTGGGTTACCGACAACCTCATAATACTGTTTCCACCGTCTGACTTCTGGTACCACCAGGATATTACGGCAGCCGACGCTAATGTTAAATCCCAATTTCCATGGAGTACTATGGGACTCCATGGAAACAGGGAAACGGTAGCACTGGCACTATTGTTATGGTGCCAGTGCTTCCGTGACAACCATGCCGACAGGGGCCTGAAAACCCAGCAGGCCAGGCCTGCTGGGGGATCCGTGGCCCCTACCAGCATAGTTGTAGCATGGCGGTCGAGAAAGGGTGCTGGTACGTTGCTACTGGCACCCTTATTTCCAAACCGCCATACTTGAAATGAGGTCCTGTGTCTGTAGGCTGTGTCCATACAGAGTATATGGGTCCATGCGTTTGTCGTGCTGTGAGCATAGGAGAATGTGTGTGGATTAGCCCGACACATTTTCCTGAGGTTGGTCTACCATCATTCCATTAAATTAAACATTTCAAAAAAGACCAGGCGAGCACACACCCACCGTGTGGATCGTCGAATTCTTCACCTCCTCATTCACATCCATCACATCCCTGATCGAACCATGGCTAGAATTGATCGTATTTCTCCTCCTCCGCAGCGCTCTTTCTCGGAAGAGCAAAATTGGACATTTGGACCTGGGTGCCTTGATGAGTCTTTTTGGCTGCTTGGTCCAGGAGTGTCAGATGCTCTGTCGCAGATTGTTGGATCCTGCTCCAAGAGTGTCCATCTGCAAGCATCACTCAGAAGATATTGTATTGTGCGAGAGCCGGAAGCTGGGGTGTGATGACTGCAGACTCATCGATGCCTGCCTTAAGTGACAGCACATCACATGAAGTGCTGCTTTCTCAAAGGAACTACAATAGTGGCTGATAGAATTTTAGCATCTGGAAAATTGGTAGAGCATTCACCAAGTTTGGACCAATAAAAGAGAAACCACACTGTTGGTAGGCGCAAGGGATTCTATTAAAAGCCAGCAAGGCACAACGACCCAATTTGGGGAAAAAACCTTTGGGTTTTGATTCATGTTATAGGACTAACAGAAAATATCATGCTACTGTGGGATAATGCATTAGCTCTCGAAGTCACAGAGACCTTCTTCATCAGATGGTAAAAAGCAAAAGTGAGAGGCGAGAACCAGATTTGAGAGGTGTCCCTCCAAGGGCATTTCCTGTGAATGTAGTATACACTAACTAATTGACTTGGTCACTGAATAAGAATAACTCCTAAAGGACAACCCGTGTACTCCCGGCAATCATTTGAAATTGGCTAAGAGTAGAGAAATTTGTTTAGCCCAAGATCACACATTTCTACATTTGCATGCTTGTATTTTGTTGGACTCTCCATGAATCATAGTCTGTTCTAAAGAGTGGCAGTACATGCTGGAGTACGCAGACCACTAGTGCATGGAACACTAGTGCATGGAACACTTGTGCATGGGCGCGTTATTAATAAAATATCCTATCATATCATGTCGTTCCATCATCACATCAGTGGAAGTCCGGCTTTTCTGATCACTACTGCCTTTTTCCTAAAATTGAACATAAAAAATGAGTATTTGAATACCGGGCACAGGCGAGGGAATTAGATCAAATTTGAAGAATTTGGACTTGCTAGTCCCTGTTACAGCCTGGCCTCTTTGCGAGAGTGAAATGCAAATGGACCTCTCTCTGTGGGGACCAGCCCAGCTCCTTTGTTAGACGGATGGACTGCTGCGCATTAGGGAAAGCGACGTCTGCAGCAAAGCTTTCCAAATCCCGCACTCTGCCCAAGGCGGTCACACATTTAGCTCTCTTTGGAGTCTATACTCCATGATGGAAAGCTAATGTCCTGTCAGCCATCCCTCTCTCAGGCACTTAGCCTGATCGTGAGTGAGTGACTTGGAAAGAGTGGCCTCCAGGCTGGCTGGATGAGCCTCCTTCTGCTGCAGTCCAAGGAGCTGCTCTTAAAAGGCCAGTGCATCCCATGAGCCGCGACCCCAAATATTTCATATTTATTCCCACCTTATCTAGGGTAAGCTTGGAGTATGGAGACCCAGCGTTAAAAACCATCTTCCCCACTTGAACACAAGGTGTGATCTGGGGCTGACCACGTATTCGCCAAAATGCCAGGTGGCGCGGAAGTGACGTCACAGGAAGTAACATCACAGATGTTAAAACACAAACAGCTGATAAAGCACCCAAAAAATACCATGCTGTGAGTGGGATCATCAAATGATTGGGGTGTGTGTGTGGTATAACCAACTATAGACGGGTACAGCCTTTAAATAACAAAGCAGCCCCACAAGGCCAGCTGCTTCCACCTCAAACCTCACAAGCCAGATAGCATCATAGGTTAAATGCAGCCCCAAACGTTTAGCTGTTGACATAACATGCCACGTGCCCCCTGCACACACACAGACTGCCACCTTCTGCTGTTATTCTGTCGCAGGCCAGGTGCCGTTCTCATATCTAAGGTGCTGCCTGACATATGCAGGTTCTGCCACCGATTGCCAGGGGAAGCCTGAAAGGCCCTAGCAATGCCATCAACCACCGTCCCGTGGTTAATGTGCACAATATAGGCAACATATGTGCTGATCAGCCTCGCAGACCCAGATGCGGCTATCAAATACCAAGTGCACCCTCAAATAACCCAGAGCTCCCAGTTACTGCCCATGCATTCTTTCCATAGGTGGCACGCGGGCTCCAATGCCCTGCATTGCTATCGAATGGCTGCTAATGATACCCAATGGGTGGTATAGTCAGCACTTGTAGTGGTCTGCCACTGGGGGTCTCAGAGGTACCGGGAGGGTGGCCCCTGGCGAGCCCACATGATGTCCCTGTCGCTAGTGTAGGGTATTTTACCACGCACTGTTCTGCAATTGTCTCTCTTCCTCATGGCTACCCCTGTTATTATATAAAGGGCCCAGTTACCTTTGTGCTTAGAGTGCCCTTAAGTAGCGCATCGTTTGCTCTTTTGGCGGCTTCTTGGCGCCTATATGCTAAGGAAATGCAATTATCCCCAAATCTGGGCAATTTGCTTTGCGCTTCCAATTGGCTGAACCTGCCACCAGCTGGACACACTTTTATTTATTGTCTTTATTTATTTTACTGTTATCCTATGTACTGCACTGCCCCCTCCCCTTTCCCCTTGCACTTTTCCCCTTCCCCCCTGCACTTGCGCAATCTGAATGTCACCTGGCCTATTAAGATCGTTGTCTCTGTCTTCCCTCTGTTTCCTCTCCCTCGCCCTCATCGCGCCTTGAAACACTTGTGTATAGACGCGTTATAAATGCCATATCATATCATGACATGACAATCTCTGCATCTATTGCACGTTTGTAGGTTTTCTGTATAGCACTCAGCAGAAACTATGGACGGTTTGAAAGCACTATATAATACCTGGACTTGCACATATGCAATAAGACCACTATAGGGCCATGCCAGTCAATGAGGCCCCCGAGTGTTGCTTGCACACACTTTATCACACTTGGCGTGTTCTTCTGCGGTTGTGCTCCTGACACCACTTGGTGTTCATCTGATTGATACTTTGGGCTGGGTACCCTGCCAAAAAGCGCTCCTTTTCCCCTCTCCATGAAACTTGTGTAAGGGAGAGGATATCCTTCGGAGACCGACCGTGTCAGCAGAGGTTTCATAGGGTGCCACGTCAGACAGATCTTGCGGCTCTTTATTTTTTCCCCATGTTCCCTCACAACTGGCTACACTGCAAGGGCTGATGGGAGTTGTAGTTCAAAACATCTGGAAAGCCACAGGTTGCGAGATAGCAGAATGCTGAGTACTTTTGTAATGTGCTCATTGGGTAGGAAGCAGGAAACTGTTAGGGCAGAATCAGACTGCCCCGCGTCCTTGCCTCCGGTCTCCTTCGCCTCTCTCCCTGGCACCGATCTTTGCACGGGGGAACCGGGTGGATCTCAGGTTTTAGTGCACGCATCTGCTCTGACTGGATGACCACTGTGCATGCAGGCACGAGCCGCGGTGGGCAGGACTGGTGGCAGTCATGTAACAGCACATACATGCCTGGACCTTTCCATCCCCATGTCCTGGGCAAACAAGCTCTGCCCAGCTGGTTAAGCAGTGTCTGCAAACCTCTACCCCAAGACCTGAGCCACTTGTCCACTGTGTTTGTACCAACCCCTTGTATGCCTGCACTCCAATGCTTTCGTATGGAATTTGGAATTAACATACATGTTAACGCCATGTTTTCCCTTCCAAAGGAACTCTTTCCATGGAATGCTGAACCCCTCGTTGTCTGAACCCAGCTACACATTAAGCCAAGAAGTCTATATAATTGGTCTCCCAACACGGCACCCAATGAGGAATGGCTTTGATGCTGAAGAAAGGACACGTGTTCTCATGGAGCATTGAACTCCTGAGGAGTCACATGCTGTTCCCTTGGACGGGCGGCGAGTCAGGTGGGAGCACGCAAGGCAGTCAGGTGGGAGCACGCACGGCCTACCCAGTATAAAAAGCCAGTATATGTATAGATCTTTTTTTCCCTCGTGACATGAGCGATTATCTAAGCTTGGATTTTACGTGGGCTTGGACATGAATTCCATGAGCTGGGAAGATGTCACCCCTTCCTCCCTTCCTCCTCGTCGCACATGGAATTTGGCGCATTTGCATTCGACGCTGAGAATTCACTGCCTCCCCCCGTCGCCCGCAGACTGACTGAATTGCTTTTCTGCTTCACGGGACACATAGCGGGAGTCCGGATAGCAACGCACCCCCTCCCACCATCGCTACGCGCCCTCCATTTTTCCTGCCTTATTTTTTCCCAATATTCATTGCACGAGTCGCAAACAAAAATGGGTAATAAGCAAAATGCAAATACTGCATTCAGCGCTTCAAAGCATTATGCTATCGAATCAATCAGCCGGGAGGGAGGGGGCGGCCGTTTGCGACACAATAGATGTCAATCACTGCCAGGACTTCACTGCTTCCCTGTGGAAACTAGACCATATTACAGGGCCTGTGGTAGCGGCGGTGTAGTTATGGTTAAGTTGCTCAACTCCTACAAAATCACACTTTTTGGGTGGCTTATTTCGAATTATTTGATGTTAATTGATTAGAAAAAATTCTACGTCAACAATTAAAAAAGTGTTAACAAAAGCTAACAAAAAACAATCCAATTCATGTAATCACTGCGCAAGACATTGAGAGAATAACATTCAGCTAACAGTCATACATAAAACTCAATTTAAAATTAATTTAAAAAAAGAAGAAAAACAGCAGACATGACACCTAATCGTCGCTACATCAGTCTCTTTTGTTTACGCTCCCCACGACAATATTCATTCAAATTCAAACTCTACAAAAAGTTCATCACAGAAACCAGTACATTTGTTTGCTGACCTGAACCATTTCCCCAGAAAGATTGCTGAGCAATGTCCCTGCAGGTGTCAAAGAAACTCTTATTTTCTTAATGTATTGTTCGCTTGTTAGGCGCTTATAAAGGGTTCCATGTCTTTATATCGAAGTCATTTATAAAGAATGCCCATATAGCGAATATTTTAACTTGCAAACTTTTATAGTAAATGCATTTTTTTTTATTTTGGGGGAAGGTCCCCTCCCCAAAGCCCTGTTTCCCACCCCTAAAACCCATCCCTACCATTTCCCCCAAAAAACGTAACCCTTTACCCCACCCTAACTACATTCACTATAAAGGTTTTCAAGATAAAAGATTCGCGATATGGGCATTCCCTATACAGGATTTGATATAAACACTGTATACCATATGCAGCAAGTAAATTACTGTTTCAAAGCGCCCGCAGGGCACACGGAGGGAACAAGGGAATGAAACACATTAAAAAGCAGAGGAGGGAAAAAGAAAAGAAGACAAACGTACTATGCCGTGTGGCTATTCTGAACGTGCAAGTGCAGCAAGGAAGAGGATAGAGAGTGTAAGTGCTGGGGAGTCTGGGCTCATGGGTGAGCCACAGATGAAGTGCGTGGTATGCTGAGTGCTACATGGCCGGAGCCGTGTTAGGTGTAAGTGCGAACCTCCAGAGCGGAGGGTGTGACAAAGTAACTACTGAGTGTAGTCAGGAGCTGCGGCGATTGGGTGTGGGTGGTCAGAGGCCACCAGGATGCATAAGGTCCCAGGACACTAATCACAGCAACCGTGAGATTAGCAGAGGAGGGAAGGAAGAGGTAAAGAGGAAAGTCTTGAGGAGCATCCGGAATTTAAGAAAGTCCCGCTCAAGGCATAGAGGGAGGTTGAGGGTGTTCCATAGGAGCGAGCCAGCTGAGGAAAAAGATCAACCACCCCGCCCTCTATTTAGCAAAATGCTCTACACACTAAGAGTTGGTGCCAGAGGAACATAGTGGTCAAGAGGGAGAATATTTAGTATATAAAGTTGAAAATAGTGTGGTCCCCGGGCCCAGACAGCCTTGTGGATGATGCAGAGGGATTTGAGTTTAATCTGTGCGGCAACCGGGAGCCAGTGAAGACTTTTTAGGGCAGGAGAGATGCGGTCCCTGGGTTGAAGGCCAAGGATAAGTCTTGCTGCCCTATTCTGGATTAGCTGGAGGGGTGCAGAGTGGAAGAAGGTAGATTCAGGAGGAGGCTATTTCAATAGTCAACCCTAGAGAGAACCAGGGCTCGGGTAACATTGAGCCTCTGGGGGAAAGTGAGAAAAGGGAGGATTCCTTTCAGAAGGAAGAGCTGAAAGTGGGACTTCTTGGCAATGCGCTGAGTGTGACGGAGGAAGCAGAGAAAAGCTTCTGGCTTCAGAAGAAGGAGCTGGGGGAGAGCCCAAGGAAGAATGCCAGAATGAATGGAAGAAGGAGGGAGCAGGGGTCCCGATGGTAAGGATCTCCCTTTTATAGGCACTGAGGCAGAGATCGTTGGAAGTGCACCAGGACTTGATGGCAGATAGACAGTCAGGGATGATGGAAGGTGCAAGAGGGTCAGCAGGAAGTTTGAAAAAGAGTTGTGTATCATCTGCATAACGCTGGAAGTTGGAGGAAAAGGACGAGATGAGGCGTGCAAGCTGAGCCAGGTAGATGTTAAAGAGCGAAGGGGAGAGGATAGAACCCTGGGGGATACCACAGGTGGAGAAGGAAGTAGGAGAGGAAAAGGTACCCAAGATGACTTGCGAATAGCAGTCAGTTAGAAAGGATGTCAGACAGTCCAGTGCCCATTCCGAGATACCAAGGGTATCGTGGAGCCTTTGTATGAGGCTGGAATGGGTGACCGTGTCAAAGGCAGAGGAGAGGTCGAGAAGGATGAGAACAGCAGGGGAGTTGGAGTCCAGAGATGCAAGCAGTTATTCACGGGTGCTCAAAAGAGCAGTTTCCGTCCCTCTGGATGCTCAGAATCAAGATTGGTGGTCCCGGAGACCAACAAAAAGTTGGGTGTGCGAGTTGAGTTGGGGCAATGCTAGCTTCTCCAACAACTTCCCCCATCTTAAATTGGGACATTCTGCTAGTAGGTGTTCCAGTGTTTCCACCAGTCCTTCCCTGTGACAGGGTCTGCATTGGGCCTCATCCATATCAACAATATTTCCTATTATCATAAGCTCTGTAGCCAGTATCCCTCTGCTTCTATGATCGTTACTAAGCTGCCTTAAGGACACATATCCACACAGCTTCTTCTTATTCATGCACCAGTCATATTCAAAGAGTTTCTTTTTGGTCCAGACAGGGTCATTAACCAACTCTTCCTTTGTGAGGTATATTTGACTCAATATGGTTTTGGCACGCTTGATGAATGAGTTAAGGTTGGACACTAGCCCAATCTAATCTACTCAGCAATTACGCGATACATAACTTTCACGCTTGGCTGAAGGAGTTTTCCATATAGGGCCAAAATATGTCATTGGCCTCATGCTTTCAAAGAAACGATGCTGAAATCACGTCTGGTACTGAGTCTGGGATACCCAGGACCTTACGCCAGATTACACCTTCTATCAAGACTAGGGCCTCATCATGAGTTTGTTGGTAACCCTTAAATGCGGTGGTAATGCTATTAACGCCACATTTAAGGATCCGCCAAATCAAAGGCTTGGCGGATTTTCTCCCAGCTCTGAGCTGGGGCAAATCTGCCGCGATTTTGCAGATTTTCGGTGCTATTACCACCCGCGGTATTACAGCTGGCAGTAATAGCACCAAACATTCCCTATTTGACCCAAATGGGAAATTCCCGAATGGGCCCAATGGGGAATGGGGACTTGCTGTTCCGCCAAACCCGTGATATGGCAGTAATAGCACCGGGGGTTTGGCGGTAGGGCTAATAGCTCTGGTGGTAATACCGCCAGGGTTAGCGCCCAACTCGTGATGAGGCCCTAGGTGCTCAAGTGGCCAGTCATCAAGGAGCTCTACAACATAAAGCAGTCTGGGGCTAATTTTGCCTTCATAGAATCAAATTATGGATGCTAGAGAAAATCTACAATATTTACTCTTAATTCGCATAATTTGCAGAGTGTAGAAATCTGGGACCTATCCATGGAACTAGTAAAGGGGAGGTCAAGGTAAGTAATAGCGGTAACCCGGTTCAATGCAATGCCATTGATGGAGCTGCGCAGTGGGGTCTTGCGTTTCTTCTTTACCAGACACATGATCTGAAGTTTTTTTCGGTTTTATCACTAAGTTGTTTTCTCTGGTACAAACCTCAAAGGACTCCAAGAGCCGTTGCAAGCCAGTTTGTGTATGTTCCATAAGAATAAAATCGTCGGCATAAGACATCCAACAAACCGCCATGTTCCCTATTTTTGGAGCAGCCAGTGATACTGCTTCCAACTTCTTGCCCACTTCCGCCATATATAAATTAAAAAGTCAGGGAGCCATAATGTTTGTGTGTTTGCTTGTTTGTTTAATTGTAACACACACCAGACCCGAGGGTATCAGGGTGCGAGGACAAGGAGATTTTCAGTTCACATAGTTACAACGTTCAATACAAAATACAGCGTATCTGACAGAGTTACAAAGATGCAGTACAAAAATACAGTACCGTTCACCACAAGCATTTGAAGCAGAATGTAAGATACCAAATACTACAGGTCGGAGATGCAGCAGAGGGAATACAATTGTATACAGTTATTGTTATAAACAGTACATTTAAGCTAGGTAGGTATTCTCCATGAAGTCAGGGGTGTAAAGGATTAGAGGGTCATACTAATTTAAAGATCGTTTTCTTTAAAACCAATTGATGATATTTAGTCTGAAATGTGGGTAGGTTTGATCTGCCCTAAGGATGGGTGGGAGGGAGTTCCAAAGTTGGGCAGCTTTGTCATGGAAGCGGTTGCCGCCGATTACCATCATTTTGAAGGAGGGAACTGTCAAGCAGTTTGTGTAGGCCACTCTGGTATGTCAGAGCGTAGGTCTTCTATTGAACCTCTCTGTGAAGTAGCGAGGTGCTGCATTATTAAGGCACTTGAATGTTAATGAAGCAGTTTTTAGTCTAATTTTGTCGAATGGTGCAGAGCCAGTTAGACCGTCTCCTTGCTGCCGGGATATTTTCTCTTTTGGTCATTCCTAACGCTGCTCTCAAGGCATTATTTTGAAGTATTTGAATTTTCCTGGTGATGTGTTTATTGGACCCAAGGAATAGGGCGTTGCACTAGTCCAACTTGGACAGCACACATGCTCTTGCCAGTGTGGTACAGCTGCATGTAGAGAGGAAAGGTTTAGCCATTCTGATCAGCTTACAGGTGTAGGCTGTGGATGATGCCATTGCATTCACTTGTTTTTCCAGAGTAAGGCTGGAGTCGAGGTAAAAACCTAAGGTTTTTACCTCCTTGGCAACCTTAATCGTGTTGCCGTCTATATCAAAGGAAGTATCACTATGGCCAAGTTTGTTACTGTTGGGTGTAGTCCGTAGAATGATGAGTTCCGTTTTATCATCATTCAGGCATAGACCATGGAGTGCCATCCATGCCTGAATGATGAGGTATATTTTATTCACCAAGGCCAAATCCTGATTATAATCTCCAGTAAGTGGGGTGAGAATCTGGGTGGCATATGCATAGTTAGTGTAGGTGCCACTGAGACAGTCCAGATCATCAAAGAGGGGCTTGGTGAATATATTATACATGGTAGGGGAGATGCAGGACCCTTGAGGAATACTGCAAGTGATGGGAATGGGATCAGCTGCTTTTGAGGTGGAGAAGACTCTCATGGTTCTCTCACTTAAGAAAGATTGAATCCAAGCAATAGCTTGTTGCGAGAAATGCGCTGCCGATTCTAGGTGGTTGCAGAGTACCTTGTGGTCTACCAGGTCGAACGCTGCTGATAGATCCAGAAGAAGTACTAAGGCACATTGTCCTTGGTCTCTCAGCCCGTCGACCTGGGCCTCAAAGTCTATGAGTGCGGTTTCAGTCCCATGCTGTGGTCTGAAACCTGATTGCCGGGTGCCAAGAAGATGGTTCTGCTCCAAAAATGTCTGAATCTGAAGTTAAGCCACCCTGTCTAGTATCTTTAGGAGGAATGGCACTGTTGTGATTGGCCTATAATTCGTGGGTATAGCAGGGACCAGTGTTTGTTTCTTGAGGAGAGGGAGGACCCAGGATTCCTTAAGGTTACTTGGGATGGTGCCTGGAGTGAATGACGCGTTGATAAGCTTAGAGATGAAGGGCAATAGGTCCCTTGCAGCGTCTTTGATGATTTGGCCAGGACATTTATCTCCTCGGCAGTTGGATGGTTTAAGCAAGAGTATTATTTCTTCAACCTCTAGTATAGAAACTTTAGCTAAGTTGAAGCGATGTGCAGGTTTAGGTGGGGTAGGTAGTTTACCAGTTTGTGGGGTTGGGGTCGGTATGTTAACCCTTTTCTTGGCGATTTTGACTTGGAGAGTAGCAATTTTGTCAGTGAGGGCCTTCTGTATGTCAAAGCACCAGGTCTTATCTTTAGCACAGTTATCGGCCACAGGGATTGGGTTCTCAAATTTCTTTAGTATTGCAAAAAAGTTCCTTGGTACCTGATTTGGCTTGCATTATCCTGTTATCGAAGCTTTCCTTTTTGGAGCGCCGTATTTCAGTTTTGTATATCGTAGAGATGTTGTTAAGGTTAGCTTTGCTTACCTCAGATGGTGCTAGCCTCCAGATAGATTCACTTTTACGTTTTTCTATCCTTAGTGATTTTAGATGTGGAGTAAACCAGGCATTTACCAGCCTCTCGGTTTTCTATTTCTCATTTGTAAGGGGGCGATGGTGTCAAGGGCCTCTGACATAGTTTTATTACATTAGTTGACTATGGTAGATGGATCTAGTGCGTCTGATAGTGAGTTTAAGGTGGGGAGTATCAGCGGGAAGAGTCTGTCAGTAGTTATATTCTTGTTATTTCTGGTTAACATGGGGGGTGCTATGAGGTTATTTTGAGTCGAGTTGACTTTGGCGTCTAGGGTGAAATCTATGAGCGAGTGGTCGGTCCATACCTGTGTGTGCTGATGGCGGTAACGGTAGTGTTACAGTTATAGTCAGCCACCCAGTCGAGTGTTCTACCCTTCTCATGGGTTGGCTGTGTTACTTTTTGGGTGAAGCCCGGCTCTGAGAGGACATTGCAATGGATGTTCCTTGTGCATCGTTAGGACCATTGAAGCCCAAATTCATGTCTCCTACTAGGAGTGCCTGTGATGCATTTTCTTCGGTTGTCAGAGAGGATCATGGAGAGGTCCTCCGCGAAAGAGCCAATGGGGCCTGGTGGTCTATATATTATATATATAGTAATGGTTTGGGAGTCTGAGATGGGTAGCTTGGCTATGAGGGTTTCACAGGAGTTGACATGCAGAGGTGCAGCTATTCCCATTGCTAGGATAGATTTGGCTATGGTAGCTATACCTCCTCCCCGGGTGTCAGCTCTATCTTCTCTGAGGATAGTGTAGTTGGCTGGTACTGCAAGCATCAAGGCGGGGCCTGCTGCCTGATGTAGCCAGGATTCGGTGATGGCTAAGAAGTCGTAATGTTCTATTTGTATCAGGTCAGCAATTTACGTGGCGTGGGCTACTAGTGATCTTGCATTAATGAGTGCTCCTTTAATCAGGGGAGCATGAGTTACTGTTGGTGTAATGGGCGGAACCTTACTATTGAGATCAGCCGTTATGGTTGGATATTTATTAAGTTTAGATTCTAGGATTCAAATTGTGAGTGGCACTTAAGTTGATGTAATTTATCTTTTTACGGATATTATCATGTTTGTTGCTATGATAGACAGGTGTGGTGGAGTGGCTGGCGGGTAGTTCCGAATAATTTGGATAGTCTTGAACGTAGTTTAGTATTCTTGTGCGTAAGGTCGCACAGGATGTTCGTTCTGGGGGGGTTAGGTGTGTAGTTGAAGTTGATTAGCTTTGCTGGGATCCATACCACACCTGGTGCGGTCAATCGAGTATTGCTAGTCATCGTATATGAGGACATATTTTGGAGTGGCGAACTAACGGTTGAGGACAATGTAATCAAAAGAACAGATAGGTAAATGGCGGTGGCATACATTATGTGCTATAGCAATTAGGTACGTCAGATGGCGATTGCTAGGGGTAGTGCTAGGGGGTTCGTTCCAAGCTATAGGCTAAGGCTAGTGTAACAGGCAGTTGCTATACATATCATAGGCAATGAAGCTTCATAGGCTAGTGGAGCAGGCAGTTGTGATACATTTAATAGGCAATGGAGCTCAGTAGGCTAGGGCAACAGGCAGTTGCGATCCATATCATAGGCTATTCCCATGTAGTCAAGTACAGGTTGTTCTTAGTGGGATAACATGGACATTAGGCAAGGAAAGCATGAGCAAGCACAGTTTGCAAGCTGTGTTTTAAGGCATACCACGTTGGTAATGATGACACGGAATAAGTTAGTTGTAAATCCTCGGGCTAATGTGGGCTAATTCTCTGCAGCGCAGTGTCATATTCACAGAGGCACAATTAACACAATGGACACAGAGGTACTTATAGGCTAGTGCGCTATAGTGGGGTGTGCTAGTACACAGTAGGCAGTTCAACTCAATCACAGAGGCATAATAGGCTAGCTTGCTACAGTAGGATATGCTAATACACAATAGGCAGTTCAGCTAAATCACAGAGGCATAATAGGCTAGCTTGCTACAGTAGGATATGCTAGTACACAATAGGCAGTTCAGCTCAATCACAGAGGCATAACAGGCTAGCTTGCTACAGTAGGATATGCTAGTACACAATAGGCAGTTCAGCTCAATCACAGAGGCATAACAGGCTAGCTTGCTACAGTAGGATATGCTAGCACACAATAGGCAGTTCAGCTCAAGCACAGATGCATAACAAGCTAGCTTGCTACAGTAGGCTATGCTAGCACACAATAGGCAGTTCAGCTCAATCACAGAGGCATAACAGGCTAGCTTGCTACAGTAGGATATGCTAGTACACAATAGGCAGTTCAGCTAAATCACAGAGGCATAACAGGCTAGCTTGCTACAGTAGGATATGCTAGTACACAATAGGCAGTTCAGCTAAATCACAGAGGCATAACAGGCTAGCTTGCTACAGTAGGATATGCTAGTACACAATATGCAGGTCAGCTCAATCACAGAGGCATAACAGGCTAGCTTGCCACAGTAGGATATGCTAGTACACAATAGGCAGGTCAGCTCAATCACAGAGGCATAACAGGCTAGCTTGCTACAGTAGGATATGCTAGTACACAATAGGCAGTTCAGCTAAATCACAGAGGCATAACAGGCTAGCTTGCTACAGTAGGATATGCTAGTACACAATAGGCAGTTCAGCTCAATCACAGAGGCATAACAGGCTAGCTTGCTACAGTAGGGTGTGCTAGTACACAATAGACAGTTCAGCTCAATCACAGAGGCATAACAGGCTAGCTTGCTACAGTAGGATGTGCTAGTACACAATAGGCAGTTCAGCTAAAGTACAGATGCATAACAAGCTAGCTTGCTACAGTAGGGTGTGCTAGTACACAATAGGCAGTTCAGCTCAATCACAGAGGCATAATAGGCTAGCTTGCTACAGTAGGGTATGCTAGTACACAATAGGCAGTTCAGCTCAAGCACAGATGCATAATAAACTAGCTTGCTACAGTAGGGTATGCTAGTACACAATAGGCAGTTCAGCTCAATCACAGAGGCATAATAGGCTAGCTTGCTACAGTAGGGTGTGCTAGTACACAATAGGCAGTTCAGCTCAATCACAGAGGCATAATAGGCTAGCTTGCTACAGTAGGATGTGCTAGTACACAATAGGCAGTTCAGCTCAAGTACAGATGCATAATAAGCTAGCTTGCTACAGTAGGGTGTGCTAGTACACAATAGGCAGTTCAGCTCAATCACAGAGGCATAATAGGCTAGCTTGCTACAGTAGGGTATGCTAGTACACAATAGACAGTTCAGCTCAATCACAGAGGCATAATAGGCTAGCTTGCTACAGTAGGATGTGCTAGTACACAATAGGCAGTTCAGCTAAAGTACAGATGCATAATAAGCTAGCTTGCTACAGTAGGGTGTGCTAGTACACAATAGGCAGTTCAGCTCAATCACAGAGGCATAACAGGCTAGCTTGCTACAGTAGGTTATGCTAGTACACAATAGGCAGTTCAGCTCAATCACAGAGGCATAACAGGCTAGCTTGCTACAGTAGGATATGCTAGTACACAATAGGCAGTTCAGCTCAATCACAGAGGCATAACAGGCTAGCTTGCTACAGTAGGATATGCTAGTACACAATAGGCAGTTCAGCTCAATCACAGAGGCATAACAGGCTAGCTTGCTACAGTAGGATATGCTAGTACACAATAGGCAGTTCAGCTCAATCACAGAGGCATAATAGGCTAGCTTGCTACAGTAGGATATGCTAGTACACAATAGGCCGGTCAGCTCAATCACAGAGGCATAATAGGCTAGCTTGCTACAGTAGGATATGCTAGTACACAATAGGCAGTTCAGCTCAAGCACAGATGCATAATAAGCTAGTTTGCTACAGTAGGGTATGCCAGTGCACAGTAGACTAGCATACAGTGGATAGTTCAGCTTAATTCCGGAGGCACAATGGGCTAGTTCGCTATAGTTAAGGTGTGCTAGTGCAAAATAGGCAAATCTACTCACTCACAATGGCATAGTCCACCAGTTCACTTTGGTAAGGTGTGCTATTCGATGGGTCACTATCTATCAATGGGCCGTTCACTTTAATATTGTAGGCTAATTGCATGTGACCAATAGGCTAGAATCACTATAAGCAAATGGTTAGAGGATGTGATGTAGAGTATGCATCTGTAGTGCCGCCCGGTAACAATGCTGGATCAGTGATCCACGGCATATGAGACTTCCTCCTAGCAGTATACAGAAATACATAGGGAAGGTCAATTTGTTGAGTAGCGGGCAGCAGTATATATAGTATCCATCGGCAGTACCAAGAGGAAGGAACTGTTTGTTGAGGTTGCAGGTAGGTCTGCCGCGTCTGTGCGGTAGTGTGGAAGCTGAGTGCCGGAAT
Source organism: Ambystoma mexicanum (assembly GCF_040938575.1). NCBI lineage: Eukaryota > Metazoa > Chordata > Amphibia > Caudata > Ambystomatidae > Ambystoma > Ambystoma mexicanum. Next base: position 64,089,669 of record NC_090938.1, read on the forward strand.
GGGCGAGTTCTTAGTGAGCATGAAGGGAGCAAGGTACTTACAACTACTTCAGTTCTGCTCGCAGTGAGAGCAAGGCTCGGTCCATGAACAATCTGTGTGGCCATGATAATGTTTGACCGTGTTCGATGCACCAGTCGCTGGGGAGTACGTGCTGGAGAGCAGCTGGAATATGAACGGGATCCTTGGAGGGGGTTAGTGGTCACGGCTCGCCTCGTCGAACAGTGGCAAACAGAGCCTTATTCACCCCTTTCTCAAGGCATTGGCAGAGGGTATCTTTTCTGATAGGGCCTTCCTGGTCCAGTCAGACTCTGGCAGTAGAGCCTTCATGTAACTTCATTATAAAGTTTAACAACCCTACAGGCATGCCCCACCTTGATAATGTGTACCATAGGTTAGATCTTACGACCGTATCAAAGGCATTTGGCAGGTTCAATGCAGCAACATGCATGACGGGGTAGTTTTCCTGTTCGGCAAGATCCTAAAGACTACTTAAGAGAAAACCATTTAAGTTGGTACTATCTGAGTTTTCGAAAGCTAATTTGAGGGGGTAGAATCAAGAAGTTGTTGCCCACCCAGGTTTCTAGATGTTGTAATATTAGAATCACAAAAATGTTGCTGTCCGAGTCCAAAATTGAAATCGAGCGGTTGTTTTTTGATAGACATCACTGCCTTTTTTTTTATAGATTGCAAAAACTTAAGCTGTGCTCCAAGTTGGAGGAAAATTACCCGTCTTCAGGATGTCGTCAAAAAGAAGTTTCAAAATTCCTGCCCTTTGCAGTGGGGCACCCTTAAATAGCTTATTCAACGTTTTATTGAGACCTGGTGCTCTTGAGTCACTAGCCTTCTTAATGACGTCTAAGATATCAACCATTTCATAGATGATGTCTCACAATAGTTCAACCACTTTCACTCTTTTTTGTACTTTTAAATTTAACTCAAGCGTATGCTCACCATAAAGGTGGCTAAAGTAGGCCAACCAATCTTCTTCGGTCACTGAGTTGTTTATGTTTTCCCCAAATCCCTTTTTTTTTTAAGCTTTCATCATAGCCCAAAAGGAGAGAGAGTCCTTCCTTTGGAGGTATCTCAACATTTCCTCTGAATCTGCCTGATCTAAAGAGCCGCAATGATTTCTTAGCCAATTTCTATATTTGTGTCAGACTTTATTCTTAAGGCCATGTCTAATTTAATGGACCCATCTCTCTTTATTTTTCGAATTGCATATCTTGTCTCCTTTTTTTAGTGGCTACTGCCTCATCATAAATATGGGACTTCTCATAGGTTGTTTTTTTAAGCTTAGGTCTTGAGATTTTATTCCCCATTATTGCACCAACAGTTTCACACATGAAATCAGAAAACAGTGTCATGGGTAAAAGTCAGAACTTCCAATTATATTTGGAAGTTTCAACTATCACTTTGATTACCCTGTTGACTGTGTCAATTCTATGTTGCATCCAAACTAAACTGTTGTTACCAGGCTTCAAAACAAGATCTTCTGTGTAATGTACTATTTCAATACTATTAGAGTACTTAAATGCAACTCTCAACAAACAGTGATCACTCTAACCAATGTTAATGATTTCACAGTCACTGGATATCGACATCATATATTGGTCCAAATATATATGATCCAGGGCTGATTTTCACTGATCACAGTTCCAAGTGACGTAATTACCTTCTTCAGTTTAGTTGGTGCCATTTAAAAAATAAAGACTCACACTATTCAGGCAATTTTTCCACTTTGTACCATTGTCAAATGTTCCCAGACAATCAGGATATGAAACCAATTTCCCTGTAACAGGAGTCCTTGTAAGAAAAGCATCTTCCTCTGCACCAGGACATGCAGAGGTAAAGTCCCCAAGAACAATCACGTGGCCATCCCTGTTATTTGCCCTCCAGTTGATAAGATCAGGGAGGATTGCATGAAACAAATCTATTTGGCTCACGCCCTCGTGCCAATAGCTGTTACAGATGAGACTGTGCAAATCCCTATACCCTTTTTACACCTTCCCACTCTGTGGCCTGTATTCCTGTTACAGTGTCAAAACTCTTCACATACTTGATACCACAACCAGTTTTACACATCGATAAGAGACCCCCTCATGTTTCCCCAAGTGCCCTTTGATGCTAATTGTGAGGTTACAGTGTACCCGTCCATTGCAGGATACTCCATCAAACAAGTTTCTTGGAGGAAAATTATTTCTGAGTTAGGGAAAAGTAACCCTGCGTTCACACCAGTGAAGAGTTTGGAGTGGCCTCTAGTGTTCCATGAAGCTAGATTGAGAACAGGTTGAGCTAGAGGAGTGGCCAGTGGAGTAACTTTGCTGAAAATGTTGGGGGGGACATGACAACTGAAGGAAAGGGGTGGGGAGAAGGGAGGGCGGAAGGTGGCTATGAGGGTTCGTTTCAGCCAAACTGTTAAAAATAATTTGGTTGAATGGTAGATTTGACCGAATTCGGTCCCCACCATTAGTTTGAAGCCGAAGATACTGAATATGAAGAGCACTGGTTGCAGGTGTGCCCCCCTCAGCCCAAGTTCGGTATTTCTGGCTTCAGCGGTTGCTGGGGTGTCCCCCGTTTCCTCACCATTGGTGGCAGAGGACCTAACAAAAAAAAAGAAGAAAAGGGACGCTGCAGCGTCAGATCCGACCTGCGTTAAAGGGATGGATCTGAAGCTGCAGGTTACAGGAGGGGCAGCGGATGGAGAAAAGGTAAGTGGGGGTTTATGGGTGTACTAGCAGTTTGAGGGGACACTGGTTTGGTTTTTTGTACCGAGGTAAAAACGTATTTGCAGCGAAAATGACTACGGTTAATTCCGCTGTGATTTTGTATGTTGATCAAACAACCCAAATCCATGAGGGATAACACTGAACTACTACACCACAAGAGTCCATTACCGACGCTCTGTTATAACTTTCATAAGACTGGTGGCCCCCACACATCTTCAGCCAGCCTGTCATGCACCTAGTGACATGGCATAACATTCACAAGCTTAATTGCACTAGAACATACAAACAATGGATTATTTATCATTCATTCAGACACAATAGTCAACACACATATGCTTGCACACACTCTCACTCACACACAAATGCACCCAGCACCTCCACTGACATACACTGTGTGCACACAACATTTATATGTACATTTACACTAACACATGGAAACAGTAGCGCAACGTCCTTTGGGCAGACCCGACTTTATCACCCCCTAATACCTGAAATTTTGGGCTACGTTAACTTGACCTAGCTGAACTATAAAGCCATGGCCGAAAGGACCACATTCACTGGAATGTCAGCAATTTGCCTGATTTTTCCTTTCATTCAAAGGCAGAAACCATTGGTTAATGCAGTGCAGTGAGTGACCAAGTATAATTGGTATAGATTTTTAAATGCCATATATCTCCAGACTTGGGTCCTGCACAGCACCTTATATGTCTATGTGCTGATAGATTTTTCCTACAAGATTCTGACTGGTTAAAATTAAGGTATGTTTTTTTGTGTGCAAATGTCTCCAAGCAGTGGAGTACCGAGCGGGAGAATCGCAAGGAAGTGGTCAAGCTGCTCCCCTTAACTCTTTTAAGATCCAGACCGGGACATTTGTCATTGGGGCACCTCTCCCATTCGGCACTTCCAAGAGGGTGCCCAACGGCAAAAGTGTTCCGCTGGAAGGACAATGTGTGCTGAGCAATTCCTGCTCAGCACGCTCATTGTCCTGGCAGCAGGACACCTTACCTGTTCGGAATGGTAGAGGTGTTCCGCTGCCAGGGCAATATCCCAAGGAGCTCCGGGCAGCAGAGGGTCCTCACTGTGTTGCTCTGCATCAACAGAGTATTACAATGTGAGCCATTAGGCACAGATGGGAGGGAGGGGCGTACTATTAGCAGGGACTTTTGTCCCCTTAGAAATGTAAATTGGAGGGAGTGATCAGAAGTGAGAAGGGTGGTGCATAATGTTGCATGCTTTACGAAATAATGACTATGGCTTTAAAACCCAAGGATGATTTGTTAGGCTCACATTAACCTGCATGATTTTATTGTGACTTTGCATGCAGTATGGGGAGAATGAAACTAAAATCATACTCCCATTGTTCAACATATTTCTATGACAATTTATATATATAGTGTATGGTTAGTTTATTATGAAAGGCTAGTTTATTATGTAATGTGGTTTGCTTCCAATGCATTGCTATAAATAATTATATGTTATATGGTTTATATAAATAATAGGCACATGAAATGTAAAGCAAAACCTTCATAAATATCTATATCAACTAAGCCTGGAAAGTTGTGCACGGTCGCTTAAAGTTTCCACATCCCAGTTTCACCATTTAACCAAGTGTGTCATCCTGAGCAAATGATTTAATCACATTGGATCTGCAGCTCTGTAAGTGATTCTGATTCACTTCAAAGCATATGTTAATGTATCATGCTACTATAATGGAAAAGCCTAATGACTATAGAGTTGCTCCACATACAACAATAGTGCAATTTCGGTATTTTGCACCACAAAGTTATTTGTCACTTGACTTATTTATGGCAACTTATTCTAAAGGCACTTCCATGGTGCCGACAAGTATCAAAGACTGATGATGCGCCTTGCAATGTTCTTTTCTGTGAAGTCACTTCTGTTGGTGCATTCCATATGCTAATTAGGAAGTTTGCATGTATTTTGCATCAGAGGGCTTGGACAGAGCTCACCAACAAACACACAGAACACAATTAAAAATTATTAAAAAAAAAAAGTACCTCTGCTCTCTGCTCTGTTTCAAATGCCACCCAGGCCACGTCTCATACAGCACAGGCGCCAGGCCCTGCAGCACCCAGTTCAGCACCCTGGCTGCTGACTTTGAGTCAGGCCAGCCAGGGTGAGGGACTGAGCCACATAGGGCATCCCAGCCATGAATGTGTTGCAGCGCGGCTGCCAGGCATCTCTGCATTATGTAATTAGACAGCGCAAGCCTTGCTGAGCACCCCAGCCGGGCTCGAGCTGTACAATTACATAAATGAGGATTGCAGCCCCCCCTGCCCTCCCTCCAAAAGATGGGGGGACAAAAGGGCATGCCATAGAAGTTGGGGGGGACAAAACCCCCTGTCCCTCCCTATAATTACACCCATGGGAAAGGCTCAGACAATTCGGCCACCCAAGACCAGTTCTCTCTATTACTCCCTCCAGCCCCTTCTCCTCCATGGGTGGAAATTAACTTGTCCCCATCCCCTAAGGTCAAAGAACATGTGATTCAGGGTAAATGGTTATCAACCTGAGATCGAGCCTTTTTAATTTGCGTGATCTCCACCCAATTTGGATGTTCATACTGTGAGTCGATTGTAGAGATAATAAAACCAATCTGTCCCAGCGTTTGAGCCTCCCTAAGGAAAAGGTCATACTCCACTCTCGAATCGAAGTCCAACACCACTTTATCAGTTCAACCGCAATCAGGAAACTCCACATTCTCGATGTCTCTGGGTGAAATCATACCCAGGTGCACGCTTTCTGAAAAGAGGGACACGACTGCAGATCGGTTAAAGACAAGGGGCCTCATTCTGAGTTTGGAGGTAATCATGGCGCTATTAGCACCATGACTACCTCCAATACCGGTACCGAGTCCGCTCTCGTTCAATGGGGACTTGCCAGTCTATTCTGACCTTTGCGGGACCGGTAAGTCCCCATTGAAAAAGCCATTCCCCATTCAATTTTGAGCACCCATAGGGCTCAATGGGAAGGAGGAAGGCGCTAATAACGGTACCGCAAATTGCGGTACCGTTGTTAGCTCTAAAGTCCCTTAATGGGTCCTGTCCTTAACGCCTGGTAAAACCAGGCATTAAGGAAGGGACCCGCTAAGGGAATTCGGAATAGGGCACAAAGGGATTACTGGCACCGGTGTCCTTACCGGTGCCCGGTATCCCTTTGCGCCAAACTCGGAATGAGGCCCAAGGCCTCTTTCGCTAAACAAGTGGCCTCCCAAAAGTAAGTGATAGAGTTCTCTCTGTTTAAGTTGCCTTCGTTTTGTTCTGGATTCCGCTCTAAAAGCTAATTGCTTGATGGTTGTTGGGGAAGACCTCATAGTTCCAGAATTGAGGTCCCCCTGAGCTTCGCTACATTTAGCTTGCTTCAGAACTGAGTGTGTGAGGCATGACCGTCTATTGCCAGAGAAGTTCACAGGATTGCTACGGGTCTTACTTAGTTTGTCATAAATAAACTGGGACCCGTTTATGTCAAGATGGTCCCCAAGGGGCCTTTCTACAGTCTTTCCTGCATCATGCAAATCGGCCCGGGGGGGATCTCGCAGACATGTGAGGGTTGAAGGCTGGCCTCAGGGCACATTGGTGAGTTGCTTGAGATGACCGGGAATTTCTCCTCTCATCCGGGTGTTCAGAAGAGGCAACCATCTTGAACCCTCCAAACTTCAGCCTGCAGATTTCCTGCCTTCGGAAGGCTCTTTGAGCTTGCATTGGAGGGTCAACATGATTGTGGCCAATTCGATTACAGCAAGTTCTCACATTATAACCGGTATCTTCCTCATCCGTCTGAATGTGCATTCCCGATAGTGACAAGTCCTTTGTAGTCCGTGCCGGTCCTGAGGGCAATCGCTCCCAAGGTTTGGTCTTAGATGATGGTTTTCCAACATTTAGAAATCCATTGAACTGAGTTGAGGGGGATTTCATAATTGGGACACTTTGAGCCTCATTACGAGGCATGCTCTCACGGAATGAAGGGGGCCGGTATGGGACCGGACCCCTTCATTCCGTCAGGGCTCATTACAATGTTCCCTTTCCGGATCTCGCAAGGGAAAGAGGGAGGTAACAACGGGACACTCATAGGGCCTCATTACAACCCAGGCGGTAAATTCCCTACTTTACCACCATGGTGTAAACTTTGTTTACACCATGGTGGATGGCGGATTTACCGCCCTATTCCAAGGTGAGTGGGGCAGTAAATCCCCATTCTCCATTTACCCTTCCCCATTCCCATTTTTGCCCCATAGGGCATAATGGGAGTGGGGAAGGCGCTAATTACGGCACAGTAATTTACGGTGCCGTAATTTAGCACTAAGGCGGGTTAGCGCCTTGCATTTTAACGCCTGCTAAAAGCAGGCTTTAAAATAGTAATCAGGCGTTAAGGGTTTAACGGCGCCGACGGCACCGTTAAACCCTTAACGCCTGGGTTGTAATGAGGCCCATAATGTGCCCGTTTTTACCTCCATCCCCATTCCCATTGAGCCCTATAGGGGCTCAAATGGGATTGGGGAATGGTTCCTGCAAGGAGGATTTACCGGGTCCTTCTATGTTGGAATGACCCAGTAAGTCCACATTGCAGGAACCCGGGAAAAAAAGAGGCCCGGTTTGGAGGCAGCCATGGAGCTAATAGCTCCATGGCTGCCTCCAAACTCGTAATGAGGCCCTATGTGTAGATAGAGCCACGGTCAAATTCCTTGCCACTTTTGGGCTACTGTTGTCCTCCATGGCGCTAGTGCTGGCCAGCGGGCTTTTCTGCATCTCTTCATCCCCAGACTCAGCTACTGTTACTCGTGGTTCTGGACTTTGGGCCACTGATACTGGTACTGTGGGCCTCATTACAATCCAGGCGGAAAACCATGGTTTCTAATAGCACCATGGTCCATGCCGGTAACTTACCGACTCCACCATGGAGAAAGGGGGAATTACCACCCCATTACAAGGTTGGCGGGGCGGTAATTTCCCTTTCCTCCATGGCCCTTCCCCATTCCCATTTTTGCCCCATAGGGCACAATGGGAATGGGGAAGGCGCTAAGTACGGTACCGCAAATTGCGGTACCGTACTTAGCACCAAGGTCCCTTTGCGGGTCCCTACTTTAACGGCTGGTGAAGACCAGCCGTTAAGGTCCGGTCCCGCAAAGGGACCTCGTAATCAGGTGCTAATGGGTTAATGGTGCTGCAGCCTTTTACGGCACCGTTAACCCATTAGCGCCAGGGTCGTAATGAGGCCCACTGTGTTCGTATTCTTCTGAAAAGCAAGCAGTTCTGGAATAGTACTACTGTGCGTGTGATTTTCTGCTTCGTCTGGAATAGAGTTTTGATGCCCCGTTCCCTTTTAAGTTTTTGTTATCATCTGCTGCATTACTTATTTTTACAGGCCATGTGGAAGCACTCCCTGTAAGACTGAATTAGCCTGCCCCTGGGGCACCAGATTACGATTTTCCTTATTCCTTTTTGTTAACCAACTTAGCTGTGGTATTTTTTGTATTGCTTTGGTTAACCAAATTAGCTGTGGTATTTCTGTATTGCTTTGGTTAACCAAGTTAGCTGTGGTATTTTCCTTATTGCTTTGGTTAACCAAGTTATTTGTGGTATGATGATAGGTGATATCCTCGCTTGGCTTGGTTGAGATCTCTACACACGAGCTAGCTTCTTGTTCAATGATTGCCACTGCTTGTGATAAGTCCAAGCTAGCCTGTGGGGGACTCAAAGGCAAGTTAGTCGTCTCAGCATAAGATGTTATCTTTGCTGTCACAAAATCTAAATTCTAGCATCTGTTCATGTAGTGATCTGTTACTGGGTTTAGAAAGGATCCTGAGGCCAAACCGTTAGGCCTTTCCACCAATAGTAAACCACTTTATTTCAACAGTCCACTGTGGCATCAGTCAGTGTTCAGCCAAAATCAGTAATACTGTCAAATGCAGAATATGTCTTTAACCACTTAAGTGCCAGGCTATTATTGAAGTCCATGCAAAAAGGACGAGCATACTCTGACAGTAGATTTAACAAAGTTTTGACTTACGCGTCACAATGACCGCTGTTGGGCAGCCCGTTTGTCCTGACTCCCGTTTCTAAACTGGCTCACGTAAGGGTAGGCAGCGGTGGCAGAAACACATGCAAAGAGTTTCCCTGCGATGTCCAACGACTCCCAAATGCTCCACAATTCGGTGCAACTCAGCTCACGACTCCGCGAACGCTGCACATTGTGCAAGGGCTTTAATAGATGAAACTCCACCTTCTGCTCTCCTGAAGCAAGGAAACTGCAGAAAGAGTCCACAAGATGGCACAACTCAGTGCACGACTCCGTAAACAACCCGCATTGTGCAAGGGGTTTAATAGATGAAACTCCACCTTCCACTCTCTTGAAGCAAGGAAACTGCAGAAAGACTCTACAAGATGGCACAACTCAGTGCACGGCTCAGCTTATAACATTGTCCCCCCAGGAAAAATCCTCACCAAACTTTGCAAAAAAAGTATATGACCCCCCTCGGAATGACTCTGCAAAGTTTGCTGTGGTTTCATGAAGGGGGGGGACAAGGACGTAATTTCACCAAAAAGCCAGAGGTAGCATAAGTGACATCACACGACACTTGACCCCTGATGACATCACAGGAAGTGATGTCATTTGACCCCGCCCCAAAGTGATATTGCGGGTAGCGATGGAACACAACGTTTCACCCATTGACAAAACAGGAAGTGGCATCACATAACATTGTACACTACGAAACATATAGTTACGATATCACTATGTGATGTACATTTCACACACGAATGGATCATCATATGTATCATTAAGATCAGTGTGTATAGGCCCATAATACCAAATTACTGTGTATGCAATCAGACGTCCATGACCAAATGATAATGATGTGTTATTATATAGCACTTACGCTTAAGCGCTTTATATAGACAAAATATGCACCCAATATCACCCAACCTGTGTTGGTACTCATTTATCGACCTCAGAAGGATGAAAGACTGAGTGTGAGGCGTTTAAGAACAGACTAAATCAGTGACTCACCCCCTGAAGTGTGCCTGAAATAAACATTTAATGAGTCTAGCAATTATTGTATAGAATACCAGAAAGACACATTATTTGGTATTCCTATTCTTTCTTATTTAGGGTCAGTGCTGAGAGGGTTAGACTTGTGGCACTCCTGTTCTTATTTTTCTTCTTTTTTTTAAGGGGCCTGAATAAAAAAGCCAGCCACCCCAGAAGTAAAGAGCCACAGGCCAGGAGCTTCCATTACCAAAAAAAAAATGTATTTTTTTTTTAGAGGTCGCAAGGGAGACCACAGAGCTCGCAAGGGAGACCACAGAGGTCGCAGTTGCGACCTCTGGTGACCCCTAAATGATGTCCCTATGGGGGGACAATGTTATAGTGGGGTCCCAAAATGTGGAAATGCTCATAAACGCAATGGAAAATAGTGTTTTCTCATGGCAACAGCCCAAACCGTTGGAGGGATTATCACCAAATTTGCGCCAGGAGTGGTGGCTTGGTCCCGAAAGCATGCTTTTGTAAATTTGGTGTAAATCCATCCAGTCATTTTTTTTTTAAAACAGGCAAAAAGTAGGTACAAAATAATTTGTGATATCTGGGTCTGGTCTGCGGACTCACTTCCCTATTGATATCAATCAGGGGGGCCGCGTGATATCTGTGGACATCGGACATGCTTGCTGATTGGATGGTGAAAATCGTGAGGTGCGTTATATTTTTTTAAACAGTGCCATGTTGGATCTGCGGTCAGCGGCTGGGTCCGCGGATAGCGTGTTGGGGGAAAAGTCTGGAAAACAAATTTGGGGTTATTTGGTGGTCGAAAGAGGGACTGGAAAGGGTGGGGAAGGAATGATATGGGGTTGTTTGTATTGGTGAAAAATGGGCATGCAGGTGCCTCCCGGTCCACGGACACCACAGTAGTCAGCGGTCAGACCAGTCAATGAGCTGTTTGGAGAACACATTTGGGGTTGATAGCTGAAAGAGGGCATGGACAGGGTTCGGGAGTGGAATAAATATGACATGCAGCTGTTTTTATAGGTGAAAAAAGAAAAATGTTTGTAGTGCTGCCGAGTTCGTGGGAAATATTGGTGTCCGCGGATATCATTCCAATTGCAGGGAGTTCAGGGCAAGTTTTGTTATGTGCAAGTGTTTTGTACATACTTATGCATACTTATATGATATGGTTTAATTCTATTGTGGTGGTTGTGACCAGTTGCCAGATTCTTGGGGGCATGACCTATGGCCATGCCCCCAAACATGTGGCCACTTACAACACATAATATAGTAATATGTGTATAGTACTTATTCTAGATAATGTAAGGGAAGTATACAGTATTGGCATTTTGGTGGAAAGATATAATTAAAGTGTGCAAGGTATTTATGATTGTAGTGCAATTGAGGACGGTGCTCCTTGATGTCTCATCCGGCTTGCACACGGTCAACAACTGTATTCTCATTAAACGGTTACATGATATCATTAGCATCATGGACCGGGCACTGGACTGGCTGATTGGTTTTCCTTACAAAACACCCTTCCCAGCTGCAACTGTGCTGTTTGTTCTCCACCACCGCACTGTGTACCTGCAGAGGACGCCAGGCTTTTAACCTATCACTGTAGCTCTTCCATCTCTATTTCATCTCTCTGGCTCACCTGATGTCTCACTGGATGCACAGAGTATAATAATATGTGTATAGTAATTATAGGTACTGTAGAGGGAGTGTACAGTATTTGTATTATGGTGTAATGATATAATTAAAGTGTACATGGTATTATGATTGTAGTATAATTGAGGACAGTGCTCCTTGATGTCTCCTTCGCTTTTCACACCGTGAACCATTGTATCCTCATTAAATGGTGATATGCTACATTTAGCATCATGGACCGGGCACGGGACTGGCAGATTTGTTTTCCTCACTAACCTCCCTTCCCAGTTGCAACTGGGGTGTTTGTACTGCACTACCTCACTGTGTACCTGCAGAGTACCCCAGGATTTTATCCTATCATTGTGGCTCTTCCATATCTATTTGTCCCTCTGGTTCACCTGATGTCTTTCTTATTTTATTATTAGTGTATTGGTTTCCTACAAACCTTTCACTTACAACATTTCCTTTATCCAGAAAGGAAATAAAAAGCAAAAGCAAAGAAAAAACAAAAAAGAGTATACAAAACAAAAGAGACACAAGTCAAAGGATATTTCATTCCAAAATTGCAGAGCCGCAATGATAAACGATTTTTGTTCTCCCAACTATAAAAAGTTCCAACGATTTGCCACGGTCAGCAGCAGGAATGACAGTGGAAGCTGAGCCGGGTATTTAGATCTGCTCTCTGTCAAAGCTGGACATTCATTGAAGAGATGGCCTAATGTTTCTTTATGATTGGGGTCTTCACAAAAGCGGCAGGACACTGTCTGATCGATCAGTTTCTTGCAGTGACAAGACCGCTTTGGTTGGAAGGAGATTAACCTTAGACCAAGAAAGAGATCCCAGAACTTTGCACAGGGAATTGTTTTTAAGTATCCTGGTAGTTGATTCAAGGCACGGCTTTCGACAGGGCAGTTGATAGTTAGTTTATAGGTGGCTTTCTTCTCCTGGGTTTCTATCCAGTCCATCCACTGGATTCTTTGCCGGATCTTAGTTGGGTTGCTCACTAAAGCATCATATGTACTTCTGAGGGTGACCAGCCAAGCCTGACATTTAGATTTCCACTCGTTTAGAAGACCATTTTGCTGAGCTGCTTGACTTAGTCGAAGGATGTCCATAGGTGGAAGATCTTCAGCTATGAGAGTTTTGCAGTAAAGGTCAATAGATTTCAAAATCACTATCGAGGACATTGATTGAGCAGCCAACTCAAATCTTATTCTCACTACCGGAAAGGATTGCGGGAGCGATAAAACGTTCCCCCCAAAATATCCTTCTAAAAGATTCCAGATTCTCTAGGCTAGGTTAAGCGCTGTCTGTGCTCTGTATGTCAAAATGGGTGGGGATTAGCTTTTGTCGAAAGAAAGTCAAAACAGGGTTCGTGGAAAATGTGCCATATTTCCTGTGGAGCACCAGTGCTTGTCACGCCAGAGACTTGGCCTTTAGTCTTAGACTTTCCTCCAACTCATGTTCATTGATTGTAGAATTTATCCACACTCCTAGTATTTGATGGTGGATACTTGTACCAATTTGGTTGGACCTAGGAATACAACACACCTTCTTTTGATGGTTCCTCGTAGGCTGCAAAAATACATTATTTGGGTCTTGGTCACATTTATGGCTATGCCATTTTCCTGGAAATAGGCCTCCAAAGCCTTCAGTCCTCTTTGCAGCCTGATCAGAGTTTTGTCCAATAGGACCAGGTCATCTGTGTAGATCATCCATGGAACGGGAATTGCATTCAGAATCGAAGGATGCACTCTGACCTCTTTTTGGGCAGCAGCCAAATCCGAGATATAAAGATTTAATAGGAAAGGTGCCAAAAGGCAACCCTGTTTTATGCCATTCCAGGTGTCACTTTTTTCATGACAGCACTGGTTCCAGACATCATTGATGTCATAAATGACATTTGTGATGTCATCTTTGATGTCCTGGGTGTCAGTGTTAGCAGTGCACAGTGGTGGTGCGAGTTATGGTTGCTTAGCTTACCATAACTGCCAAATTTCTGGGGGTTTATGGTTTTATTTGTAACCATAACATCACTTTAACAAAGTTTTTTCACTGAATTTCATAGGTTTTTATGAGTGCAACTTAACCATAATGTCCCTTTAACAAAGTTTTTTTCACTGATATATTACACGGCCTGCGGTAGCGGCCATGTAGTTATGGTTAAGTTGCTAAACCCGTAGGAAGAGCACTTTTTGGGTGGCTTATAACTTTGCTCCCCTGGACGAAACCTCACCAAACTCAGCAGAAAAAGTATATGGCCCACTCTGCATATTATATCAAAGTTTGTTGAGGTTTGGTCTAGGAGGGGCAAAGTTATAGGGGGGTCCCAAAATGTATTTTTTCCCCATAGACTGAATGGAGAAAAACGTTGCTCACGCCTACAGCCGAAACCGCTGGATGGATTTTTATCAAATTTGCGACAGGAACGGTGGCTTGGTGTAAATCCGTCCAGTAGTTTTTTTTTAAAATGACCAAAAAGTAGGTAAAAAAAAAAGTGTGATATCTATGTCTGCTCCGCGGACAGGACACTGATTGGCTAATAGACTTGCGTCATGTCCGCGGACACACAACGTGTTTGCTGATTGGTTGGAGTGAAGCGTGATGTGCATCAGATTTTTGGAAACACCCGCCATATTGGATTCGCGGACAGTGGCCGGTGTCCGCGACATCGCAGTAAAAACATATAAAAAAACACAACATTGCACTTGTCAAATTTATCAAATAATCTCTGGGAGGTGAGGGGTGATGAGGATGGGATGGAATACGACTGCAAGAAGCAAAAAAAAACGAGTGTTATTCGCTGTAAAGGTCCGCAAACAGTCCGGATGTTCACAAACAGTCCTGTGAAGTTCGCGGACACCTCTGCATTACAGGGTTGGTGAAAAGCAGTTCTTGGATGGCTTATAATTTTGGCGCCACTTAATTAAAAAGCATGAAAACTTGCAATTATATTCATGACCTGATCCTGAATGAGTTTGCAAAGTATGGTGGGATTCTGTCAAGAGGGGGCAAAATTAAAGGGGGTCCCAAAATAATGTAAAGGTTTATAAATGAGGTGCCATTTGACAAATCTACACTTAATTTGGCAAACTGATAATACATATAGATATACATGTTTTTGCAGAGTTTGGTGGGATTTTGTCAAGAGGGGACACAATTAGAGGGGGGTCCGAAAATAATGTAAAGGCTTATAAATGAGGTGCAATTTGACAAATCTACATTTAATTTGGCAAACTAATAATAGGTCTAGATATAAATGTTTTTGCAAAGTTTGGTGGGATTTTATCAAGTGGGAGCAGAATTAGAGGGGGGGTCCCAAAATATTGTAAAGGCTTATAAATGTGGTGCCATTTGACAAAATTACACAAAGGTTTGCAAAAAGATTATAGATCTAGATATAAATGTTTCGTAAATCTGGATGGATTTTGTCAAGTGAGGGATAGGTTATATGACGATTGTATGGCTTCCAAACATATCCACATGACAAGAAAATTCAGTTTGTGAACATCAACTTTGACAAACTTGCAGAATTTGAAATAATTGGCGGCACAATAGCATGTTTCCTTCTTTTCAAAGACATGTACGTACGCAGAGAACCATTATTCTCTATCTTTTGCATATGCTGTCACTATTCACAAATCCCAAAAACCTAGATTAAGCATTGATTGACATTGGCAGCACAGTCTTTAAAGAAGGTATGTGTTACGTAGCACTTTCACGTCTGCATACAGTCAATAGTCTATTCCTAGTTAACTTTGATGCAAACAAAGTCAACGCTGACATTCCTTGCATCCTGGAATACAACAGGCTGCATGCACTATACACCCCCATCTAGATATGTACCCTGTACCTCAAACAAAGCAACCTTGAAAAAGAAAACGAATACAAACCAAATCTGTAACAAATCTCCCAACAATATCACTAAAGAAACAACAACCAACTCCTTCTGCATCAAAGAATACAACACCAAAAGTTCCAGTCTGCATGTCCATCAGAAAACAAAGACACAAATGTCTTTTCTACAGAAAAATCTGCAGGCCCATCAAACGATCCATAAACAGAATGCTGTGGTCCATTTAAATTCAGAAACACAACTGAAGTAATTGTTATGCTAATCTAACAATCAATCTTCTTTTTCAATTGCCACTAATTGTTCACAACATTACTTAAACGGCTCAAACCAGTTGTCATCCTTCATAGAAATGCCACAAATAAGCCTAACAACCCTTACAGTGTCTCAGGTATAATGCAAGAATTGGACTACTCTGCATGAATGGTAAAATGTACCCAAGACACACAGCAAGATTGACAAGAATGTCTAATGTACTACAAGTACTGGAAACCAAAAACATTGCTATAAATGAAATCTTCTAGATTTCATACATGTGGAAACATGCATGCACTCTCTGCAACCATGTTTCACAAGAGCACATCCCCAATGAACAATGTGTATATGTAGCAATGCCAAATTCTGAATCTAATCATTTCACCAGGTTCTGCAGAATGCAATTCCTGACATATTATGCCTTTCTTGCAATTCAGACAATCATTCAACTCACATAGCTAAAATGTCATACTAATGCTTCTAAGGTACAATGCAGATGGTACCACAAATAAATGTAAACTTACAGGCTTCACACATGAGCAAGTATCCCTTGGAAAGAAAACCTTCACAACAGTAGGTACAATCAACCACCTTGGTGACAAAACCACTTGAGGCACTATACCACATGTGTAAAAAAAAAGAAGTGGTTGGTTTGAATGTAACAACACCTCAGTTAAAACAAAACATAGGTTACCAGCAAATCTAACAAATGCCTACTTAATATTAATTCAACCCAAATTGAGTCACTAAACTGTACCACAATTTACAGTTATAATATGCTTGAAGGTATCCAATTAAATCCATAAAAGTACAACAGTACTTTTAAAAGTCAATATAGTTAGAATATGACCAGCAGGTATCTAACTACTTAAAAATACCCTTTGTTGCAAAACACTTTAAATAGGCCATCACAATTCTTGTATGACAAAACATCTTCTAAACTCTAATGTAGTTAGAATATGACAACAGGTATCTAACTATTTTAAGCATTCCTTAATCACAACATACATCAAACAAACATACTATCACATTTACACTCACATAACTGCAATTGTTTTTTTTAATCCAGTATGGATATTTTTGCCCAATGACCCAATGATTATTTAATGTCAATACAACAGCAATGTGTCAGTGTGTCACATACTAATGTTGTACCAAACATAGTACTTAGAATGGAGTGTTTATGAGGATCTAAAAAGTAAATGTATATGTAAAATTGTATACAATTCAAGCTTTTAAACTATCCTGCTTAACAAATTATACCGTTTTATCCCATAGGAAGGAACCAGAGTTTCGAGCTTCATAGCGTATTGGAACTAAGTAACCATAATTATTATCAAATACATTTTATATAAGCACTATCCTCAATTGTACTACAATCAGAAGTATCATATACAGTTCAATTATATAATTCCACCATATTACAAACATTTTATACTCCCACTACATTTCCTTTAATTACTATACACATATTACTAGTATGGTGGTTGTGGCCAGTGTAAATATCTAGAGAAGGTAGATGAATTTGCAAAAGCACAACCTTATTTAGTTATTCATTCAATGAAAGAAACCAATTTATTCAAACACAATACACTTAAAAAATCGATCAAACAAGTAACAAGCTTACAATATACATAACATATAAATTCATTACAGACCATAAAAGGACTTAATATAAAGTACTTGTGACAAGAGCTTCTAGTAAATAGATTGCAAAAACATCTGTATTCATACAGATATAAAGTCAAAACACCTCAGGAGAGAGTCTCAGTATACGATTCAACTGCAGCTAAATTCACAAAGATACAGTTGCTAATCTACTACAAATAGTCTTACTAGATAGTTCTCTCTCTCAACATGTTTCGGTTCATTCTTTCGGTGTAGAACCTTCTTCAGGAGGGTAATATGTGGTCACTTTGACTTTACATAGATCGCAATTGATCAATCCTATTTTTCAATATGAAGTGCATAACGCATAAATGGCTTGCCTTCAAAGTGGTTGTAGTCTGTATAATAACTGAGGTCATCAATCATAATCCTTCAATCAGACAGAAGTCCAAAAATGGATGTCCACGAATGGACTCAATAGTCTGTCCGTAAACCCATCAGGACCAAACCACCACTCCCGGGATGCAGGCGTGAGCAAAACATTTTTTCCATTGCGTCTATGGGAAAAACCACAAATGTTCGGATCCCCACTATAACTTTGCCACCCCTGCACAAAACTTCACTAAACTTTGCAGAATCAATCTAGTGGGGCCATGTAACTGTTTTGCAAAGATTTGTGAGGGTTCATCTGGAGGGCCGAGTTAAAAGCCACCAAAAAAATGCTGTTCGTATCGGTTGAGCAATTTAACCATAACTACAGGGCCGCTACCACAGGCCCTGCAATACAAAACAGAAAACAGAATACAAAAATCCAAACATAAATACAAAGTACAAGATCAAATGAATATACATGTTTACACAACTCATTAAATTGATACAATTAGTTACGATAAAATATTCAGCCATGTTAACTATTTAAAACGGGGAGAGTTAATTCATCTGTCTCCTGTATTTTGCAATACAAACATAAATCAGTTGAGTTAGAACCAGCAATATGCTAGCCCAATCATATCTTTCTTATCTTATGAAACCCAGTTATAGCAAAGTTGCTAAACCCATAGGAAGAGCACTTTTTGGGCGGCTTTTAACTTCGCTCCCCCTGGACGAATCCTCCCCAAACTTTGCAAAAAAAGTATATGGCACACTCTGATTTTTTTTGTTTCAAAGTTTGATGAGGTTTGCTCTAGGGGGGCAAAGTTATATGGGAGGTCCCAACATGTATTTTTTTCCCATCGACTGAATGGAGAAAACATTTGCTCACGCCTACAGCTGAAACCGCCGGACGAATTTTCACCAAATTTGCGGCAGGAGCGGCGGCTTGGTCTCGAAAGCATGCTTTTGTAAATTTGGTGTAAATCCATCCAGTAGTTCTTTTTTTAAAACTACCAAAAAGTAGGTTTAAAAAAATTAGTGATATCTAAATCCGCTCTATGGACACACTTCCCTGTCCGCTCCGCGACCAGGACACCGATTGGCTAATAGACTTGCGTCATGTTCGTGGACACACAACGTGTTCGCTGATTGGCTGCAGTGAAGCGTGAGGTGCATCAGATTCTTGGAAACGCCTGCGATCTTGGATTTGCGGACTGCAGCCGGTGTCCGCAGACATCGCGGTAAAAATATATTAAAAAATAGAGCATTGCACTTGTCAAACTTATCAAATAATCTCTGGGGAGGTGAGGGGTGATGAGGATGGGATGGAATATGGCTGCAAGAAGCAAAAAAAAATGGTGTTATTCGCTGTCAAGGTCCGCAAACAGTCCGGATGTTCGCGAACAGTCATGTGAAGTTCGCGGACAGCTCTGCATTAGATGGTTGGTGAAAAGCAGTTCTTGGATGGCTAATAACGTTCGCGCCACTTAATGAAACTATATGAACATTTGCAATAACATTCCTGGCCAACAAATGATTGCTCCATTGACCAAACCTTGTTCTACATCAAGGTTACATTTTAGAATTACTATGCAGTTTAGACACATCAATCTTTTCTCCAATTCAGCTCTGTTGAAGATAGATTTTTCTAAGCTCTTTAGTCATGCTGTTGCTTGCTAACACATAGCAAGTGCCATGCGGTGCACTTCTAGTTTGTCTCTGGAGGTGATATACAGTATGGGTTGCATTCCTTTTTTCAACATTGTCTCATTGAATTGACTACAGCTTGCAAGGGTTGGCATTAAGGACATGCATTTTATATATTTTGTTGAGTTAATTGTTTCATGACAACAGGAAAAGATTTGTTTCGTTCATATAGCTCATGGATTACTCTAGTATTTAAGATGGATTTTGCCTGTTTAGTAAACAGACCAGTTCTAATGCTTTTTAAAATGTTAGCATAGGAGAGGTCTGCAGACTGACGCATGCTTTGAGTTAGTTCTCTGTAGTGAAAATGTTACCAGAGATTTACATTGCCAAAAATGTGGGGGTTCCATTACTCAGACCCTGAGAAATCTCTTGAGTGACTGTCCCGGGACTTGGAGGATTAGGGCCCTAAGGTTAGAGCGTTTCACTCACTGGCGGTGGTGTTTGGAAACAGATCTTTTCTGGAACAGATTGGTCTTGGGCAATGAAGTCTTTTTAACATCAGAAGTTGTAAAATTATTGAGATAGTGGAATCTGTTGACATCGACTAACCAACAGATTTCTTTTGCCTATGTTTCTTATTTCATTTGATTCAGGGGTTTTGTTTGTTTTATTTCTGTTTTTTTTTTTAACTTTGCTCTTTTAGTGTTTCTCTTTTAATATTTTGAGTCGATATTGTTCTTTAGAAGTTGTTTTGATTTTGCTTTTTTTTTTAGGAATTTTGACTGTAAATTTTAAGATGTTTTGTGAAAAGTCAAGTTTTGACTCTATCACAATAAAATAAAATAAAAAGATTTACATTTCCAATGCTGCCAAGTATATTGCGGCATTATTTGTGTCCTAATGTTTTGAAAATAGGTTGACCTTATTCTGGTGTTAACTGTAAGAAGTCTCCAAAAGCAATGATACGTTTTCCTCCAAACAGTTCTTCACAGTTGGTTATTAAGACTTGTTGCATTCTGAGATAAATTAAAGTCAACATGAGTTTGGAAACCATGCTTACTTCATCTATCAGGAGCACTTTCATTAGTTTCATAAATTCTGCGTAATTCAGCAGAAGCTTCTGCTGATAATTTGTAGTATTCTAATTTGTTTTGGTGTTGGAGCAGTAGTCAGTGTAAAGGTACACATGCTATGTTGTATTCATCTAAACCTGTGGGGACTTTTACTAGAGCCAAAAGGTTTTTGTTTGTTAGGTTTTTTAGAAATGTGCTGATTATTTTAGTTAAGAATGTTTTACCAGAACCAGCTTCACTACTTAAATATAGGAGCAGAGGTTTATACCTTTTACAGTGACAGGGTTTATTTTCATGTTTAAAACCATGTTCGATTTCTTGAGTGACTGACTTCTTGTCTTGTGTTGAGAGTCGTGAAGATATAGGAGACCTCCGTCCCCAAGTGCCGCACAGGGAGAACTACTTATTCACTCCCTGTGCAACCTTTGAGGCCACAGGTGGAGATGATCTGGAGCCGGAACCGAAGTACTAGGAACCCCAAGGCAGCTGTGGAAAAAGGCAATGATTACATACCAAGCAGACAGGATACTACATATATTAATCAGAAGACAATCAGAGTCTTACCGGGGATCTGATGAAAGGGATGGTGAACCTGAACGGGAGGATGGTTCCGGGACTCACGTAGGCAAAGGACCCACCCTGCGGGATAGGTCTGGATGTTCTTCGCCAATCTCCACCTGGAGAGTGTATGTAGAAAGGCCCCAGGTAATCAGGTGGCAGCCACCAGCTGGAATGTGAGATTACCCGTGCAGAGGTGCAAGCAGGGAGGCCCAAGAGAAGTCCGTTGCCAAAAAAGGTCTGAAGCCAGGAAGAGCCGTCCGATCCAAAGGGAAGAACAAAAACGTGATCCAGAGGAAGTCCGTAGTTCAGTCCGAGGTCAGGAGCCGTGATGAGCAGAAGAGCCGATGTAGCAATAGCCAAGCGTGATCCACAAGAAGTCCAGAAAACAAAAGCCAGGTCCAAGGAAGCCAGGTGAGCAACAAGGGTAAGTAAGCCAAACAGTGTTTCCAGGTAAACCAGCTGTGAAGCGTAGTGTACCGGCACTGCACTGCTTAAGTATTGTCTACTTCCTGGTCACATGACACTAAACGGAGTCACGTGACCGCGAACCCGGGACACGTGACCGTCTCCTCGGGTCACGTGATCGGGCCACAATGGTACGAGCGAGTGTGTTACTGCTCGAGCAGTGGCCTAATCTCAATGGCAACTGCCAATGGAGAAATGGCCGCAACCGCGACTGTAGGGTGTATGGTGTTTGTCTTGCTAGTGCGCGAGCCAAACTGGGTTGCCTGCGTGAGCCCCGGGAGACAGGTGAGTGGGAGGGACAGGTTACTAGACTGGGTGTCGGGGCATGGCCGGAGGAACGACCCGAAGGCATGACAGAGCCCCCCCCCAAAGGCCCACGACCCCGTGGGCAGGAAGGATGTTCCCGATGAAACCGAGAAACCAACCGAGGGGCATGGACATCCGAGGCGGAGACCCAGGTGCGCTCTTCCGGACCAAAACCCAACCAATCGACCAGGTACTGCAGGCGACCCCGAAGGAAACGGGACCCCAGAATGCCCGAGACCTCGAAAACATCAGGCGCATCCAGGGAAACGGGGGCAGGAGAAGGGCGAAGACGCGTCGAGGACGGGCAGGGTTTGAGGAGGGAGGTATGGAACACTGGATGTACCCGCCAAGAGGAGGGGAGAACTAGGCGATAGGCCGCCGGGTTGATGACACGGGAAACAACATAAGGACCCACAAAACGGGGCAGTAGTTTGCGACAGCCCTTCAAGTGGAGATGACGGGAGGACAGCCAAACCCGGGAACCAACGGGATACAACGGGGCCATGGTGCGCCTAGCGTCTGCGGAGGCCTTCACGGATGCCTGTGCCTCCTGCAAATGAACGAGGACCTGGGCATGGAGGGTTGACATATCCCGAACGCAGGCTGCTGCGGCAGGGTTCTCGGTGGGTGAGATGTCGGGGATAGGGAGGACCCTGGGATGTTGGCCATACATGGCGTAAAACGGAGAAAGACCAGTGGAGGAGTGTGTAGCGTTGTTGTAGGCGAACTCAGCGTAACGTATGTTCTGTAACCAGGTCGATTGTTGTTGTAGCATCAAACAACGCAGATACTGTTCCATGGATTGATTTGTTCTCTCGGTCTGGCCATCGGTTTCCGGGTGGTACGCGGAGGAGAACCGTGCATCGATACCTAGCAGAGCGGTCAATGCACGCCAGAAACGGGAGGTGAACTGAGAGCCTCGATCGGACACAAGGACAGAGGGAAGGCCATAGAGACAAAAAACGGTATCAAAGAAAAGTTTGGCCAAGGCAGGGGCAGACGGGATACCATGACAAGAGATGAAATGAGCCATTTTAGTGAAGACATCGACCACTACCCATACGGTGTCGTAGCTCTGGATTCTGGGCAAATCGGTTACGAAATCCATGCTCAGGGTGTGCCAGGGTTTTGGTGGCACGGGTAAGGGTCGCAGTAGCCCCAATGGACGACCCCTACGATGTTTGCCCTGAGCACAGACTGAGCATGAGTTTACGTAACAGCCCACGTCGTGTCTCATGGAAGGCCACCAACACCAGCGTTTCAAGAGGTCCAAGGTGCGGGCCTGGCCTGGGTGACCATTGATCGGGGCGTCATGGGACCACTCCAGGGCTAGGTTTCTGGTGTCAGTGGAAGGGAGAACTAGGCGATCCTGTACATATGGCAGACCGTTGTGGTAAGTGGGATCCCATTCTGACAGCTGATCGGGGTGCTTTTGAACCCAAGAACGAATCTCGTCTAGTAGTGCCAGAGGCGGTGTGCATGTGCAGACAACATGCCCCCGGGGTAAGAGCGTGTCAGGAAACACCGGTAACGAAACCCCCCCAGGGGAGCGAGACAAAGCGTCAGCCTTGCTATGCTCTGTACCAGAGCGATGTTTAATCTGGAAGTCGAAAGCGGCGAAGAACAGATGCCACCTGACCTGTCTACTGTTCACGCATTTTAGGGCTGCCAGGTCTTGCAGGTTCCTGTGATCTGTGTATACCGTAACCTTATGTTTGGCCCCCAACAGGTGATGACGCCAGATTCGGAAGGCGTCCATCACCGCCAGTAGCTCTTTTTCGGTTACGGTATAGTGGGATTCTGCGGGGCTGAACTTACGCGAATGGAAGGCTACAGGATGCAATCGCCCTGTAGCGGGACAGGCCTGTGACAGGATCGCCCCCAATGCAAAAGAAGAGGCGTCAGCCTCAACGACATAAGGCTGGTCGGGGTCGGGGTGTTGGAGCACAGGGGCAGTGGTAAAGGCGTTCTTCAATGCCTCGAAGGCCTGCTGGTGTATCTCCTGCCACTTGAATGGAACAAGAGGACTGGTAAGGGATGTGAGAGGTGACACGAGAGAAGAGAACCCAGAGATAAAGCACCGATAGAAATTAGCGAAACCCAAAAAGGACTGCAAAGTCTTTAGGGTCTTTGGTGTTGGCCATTCGAGGATCGCCCGAACTTTAGCGTGATTCATGGCCAGACCACCAGGTGTGATGTTAAAGCCTAGGAATTCCACGTTAGACACATGGAACAAACATTTTTCGGGTTTGACAAACAACGAGTGTTTTTGCAGCCGGGACAACACTTCTCGTACGTGTTGTATGTGTTCTTTCAGAGTGTGAGAGAAGACGAGTATATCATCGAGATACACCACCACAAATGTGTCTAATATGTCCGAGAAGATGTCGGTCATGAAATGCTGAAAAGTGGCAGGGGCGTTGCGCAGGCCGAAGGGCATGACCGTATACTCAAAAAGGCCGTACCGTGTACAGAAGGCGGTCTTCCATTCGTCACCCTTTCGGATGCGGACGAGGTTATAGGCCCCCCGCAAATCCAACTTGGTATATATGGAGGCGTGGGTTAACCGGTCCAAGAGGGGAGAGATGAGTGGAATCGGGTAGCGGTTCTTCACCGTGACGGCATTAAGCCGTCGATAATCCACACAAGGACGAAGGTCGCCCTCTTTTTTAGGCACGAAGAAAATGGGACTAGCTGCAGCTGACTTAGACGGACGGATGTGACCCAAACGTAGCGCTCTATCGATGTACTCCTTAAGAGTCAGGTCCTCCGATAGGGACAAAGAATAGATGCGGCCTGAAGGTACCAAGGCCCCGGGAACTAGGTCAATCGGACAGTCATAGGAGCGGTGAGTAGGGAGTACCTCAGAGGAGCCCTGATCGAATAGCATTGTGTAATCCTGATAAACCACAGGGATGTGAGCGGTGACTAAACCCACTATATGCGAGGCAGGGGGAATGTCGTCGCCCAGTATCGTGAGTTGGGCAACAGCACCAAGTGCTAATGCTGGGGTGTCTGCTTCTCTGTCCACGGGGAGGCAAAAGTTCTGACAGAGCTCAGATTCGAAATGGACGTGTCCCGTTCCTCAATCGATATGCGGGTTGTGTTCCCGTAACCAAGGTATTCCTACTATGACGCCGAACTGAGGCGTGGATATCAGATCAAAGTGGAGGGTTTCCCTATGGACTGACAGGATGGTAAGGACGAGGGGGGTGGTCTGTTGCTTAATGGGACCAGAAGCGAGTTCTGTCCCATCGACTGCTTGAACCGGTTCGGGTCGAGGTTTATTGATCAGGGGTAGGTTCAGTGTCTGAGCTAGAGCGATATCAATATAGTTCCCGGAGGCCCCGGAATCAATAACGATCCGCACGGGGTGGATGATACCAGGGGCAGGCTGTATGGTTGCTTCTACCTGAATGGGCTTGATTAGACCAAACGATGGGATGATTCTCGGGGAAGGGCATGGAGAACTCGATCCTACCCCCGAATCTAGGATCGAGTTGGATGAAAAACCTGTTTCTTGGGTCTGGGTCTCCGGGGACACTCCTTCACAAAATGCCCCCCTAAGCCGCAATAAAAGCAGGCGTTCTCAGCCCTTCTGCGCTCCCTCTCTCTCGAGGTGATGGGACTCCTAACACCCCCTATTTGCATAGGCTCACCGGTGGATTCAGAGGACGACGACGAGATAGCAGAGCTGGCCGTCTGGGAAAACCCGGCCTCAGCCCTGCGTTCAGAGCGTCGTGCATCCACTTGGAGAGCCAAGTCCACCAGGGCCGGGAACTGGACTGGTAGAGACGGTACCATAGCCAAAGCGTCTTTCATAGGGCCGCTCAGTCCTCTATGGAATACAACCGATCTCTTACTTTCGGGCCATGAGGTCTCCGCTGCCAGTTGGTTAAATCGTGTAATGTACTCAATAAGGGAGCCCTTACCCTGGGACAGGTCCAGCAGTTCTAGATCATGGGATTGTGCTTTATACCTGGTGTCGAACACTCGGGACATCTCTGATACTAACTGGTCGAAATCATAGAGGGCAGGATGATCGGTTTCTAACAGCGGGTTTGCCCAAGCAGCAGCCGTGCCAGCTAGGTGATTGGCAACTGCCAATGGAGAAATGGCCGCAACCGCGACTGTAGGGTGTATGGTGTTTGTCTTGCTAGCGTGCGAGCCAAACTGGGTTGCCTGCGTGAGCCCCGGGAGACAGGTGAGTGGGAGGGACAGGTTACTAGACTGGGTGTCGGGGCATGGCCGGAGGAACGACCCAAAGGCATGACACTTCTAGATAAATGGTGAATTGTTCATCATTTAACTGAGATTTGAGCACTGACAAGTCTTCCTCAGATTGTTTATATTGATGCATGGTATTGTCTACCTCAGTCATGGCTATTTCTGCTTCATTTAGAATGAGTGGTTCTCCAAGTGGTTCTTGGCTTCCTGTAAGGGAAGGTTGACTGCACTCAGGAGTGTCTTCGTCCAGTTGATCTTCAATTTCTTCCTCTTGTTGGAGTTCCTTGTACAACATTTGTTTGTATCATGTGAAATTGTGATTTGCTATACTGCTTTCATTTGCTTTGACTGCAGCTTCAAATAAGTCATAGGGCCTCATTACAACTCAGGCGGTAAATTCCCTACTTTACCACCATGGTGTAAACTCCGTCTGCTAAAAGCAGGCATTAAAATGATAATCAGGCGTTAAGGGTTAACGGCGCCGACGGCGCCCTTAAACCCTTAACGCCTGGGTTGTAATGAGGCCCATAGTCATTTAATCATTCTTGTTCTTTTCTCCAATGTTTAACAAGTTGAAGTAGAGCCATGTAATACAGTGTATTTCTCGCCCAAAGTGCACGGACAGTCATTAATCACCAGTGCAATTGCAGAGCCAATACTTTAAACGCAGGTAGACGATACAATGACTTACAACCACACGCACTCTTAGAAAATAATGAGCACTTATACGGCTATTTATTCAAAGCTTGGAAGCAACAAGTAACACAGAAATAATTCACAGAAAAGACAGAGAATTTAAAAGAAAATACATCACCGTGGGCGTAACTGAATCCCTCATCTTGCCAGAAGCGGCTGGAAGACCCCGATAACAGCCAGGCCGAGAGCACAACAGCCCACAGGTATGCCGAACGGAAGCGTCCCCCCTCCGACTGAGGTTTTTGAGGTCTTTGTACTTGTCCCGTCTGACCATTGAGGGGTTCCGCATATATGCACTCCTCAAAAAGGGGTGGTAATTTCTCGAACCTTCTGGCAAATGCACTTGCGCATTGATGGGCAACCGTTGGTTGCCAGCTGGGTCAACCGACAGTAACCTCAAAGAGCAAAGCGCTTCCCTCCTCTAAGAACAAGCGCCACGGAAAACAGTCCCATAACTTATAACAAGACATAACAAAGCCAGCTTTCCCAGCAGAATGTCCTTGACTGCATACCAGGTTTGGAAAGCATGTTTTCTTCAGCAAAGTAAATTCAGCTCTCAGAAAAATAAGTACAGTTTTTCACTGCGGCATGAAGTAAATATCCATTATGGCTCTGAGTGCTCCGAGAATACACTGCGCACCAGCGCCATGTTTTAGCTCAAGCATAACAATTCCACCCTTGGATATTTATCTTCCATAGCCCAGTGGCAGAGGAGCCGGTCTCTGAAACTGACGAAATATTAAAACTAAGTTGGGAATGCATTGAATACAACAACAAGCTATTATGATAGCTAATATAATGCAAATACAAGCAAAAGCATAATGCAGTGTGCCCGCAATATCAGGAATCCATGAAATAACCAATCCCACCAATTCCCAGTATGATCTTGGGACACTTGAGAAATGAGATCCCTCAAACCTCGAATATGACTTTCAATGGATCGTGAATGGTCACTTAGATTGAAACAACACATACCTTCAACTGCGTTACAACCTAAATTATGCTTTAGCAATAGATAATCAACAGCAGCCCTGTTTTGCAAAGTTGCTTTTCTAATAACTTTGCTATCAAGGAGTAACTCTTCTAATGCTTGAGAAGTATGATTGAGTCCTTTGACTACTAAACATGCTAATTTTATCAAAGATTTGTAACCCCCAGCAGCTAAACCCCAAACTCCCACTCATGAAAGGGTTAATGCTAGAACCTTAGCTTCTGATAGCAAATGCACATGTGAATCACAATGGGGGGATAGACCCACAGACTCAAAAGTTGACCTTTTGCCTTGAGATATCGCTGGGTGTAAAGGGAACATCATTAGTCCTAATCGAGTTAAGGCACATGGACCTCTGGAAATGTTAGCTGGAATATAAGTGTATGTGATGTTGCCACATGAAAAGAGCCATCCTGTTGGAAGTTTCACATGATTCAGATGACTGGCAGCTATCACTGTATGATTACAAGACATAGGGCCTCATTCCGAGTATGGCGGTAAGGGATAGCGGCCACCGGTAACGAGACCGGTGGCGGTAATCCCTTACCGCCATACTCCAAGTTCCCTCTGCGCCCTCGCCCTTAACGCCTGCTTAGAGCAGGTGTTAAAGTCGATTGCGCAAAGGGGCCTCCAAGCCAATAACGGTGACCGTAATGAACGGTCACCGTTATTTGCATCTTCCCCATTCCCATTGAGCCCAATGGGGGCTCATTCGTGAATGGGGAAGAGCCTTGGTGAATGGGGAATTACCGCCCCGCCAACCTTGGAATGGGGCGGTGATTCCGCCATCCACCAAGGTGCTGCCGGTCCGGGTACGGCGTCAACCAAGGCGTTAATAGCGCCATTGGTTAGCGCCGTACTCGGAATGAGGCCCATAGTATTATTCACACTGGTACATGTGTGTGGAACTCGCAAACACAATTGTTTCTCGAACAGTTTGATGTTGCTGTTTGGTTAAATTGAGCTGTTGGCATTTGCCAATTTCTTTTGCATTGCATGATAAGGTAACACACATCACCTTGAGTTATATTATAGGTAATGATACGTGTGAAATTTCTCCATTTGCTATCTGTTTCCTGGCAAAACCTGCAGTACTCACAGATGGAAAAGGATTGCCTGATATCGGAATCTTGAACCTAAGAATCATTGTGCGTGACGCCGAAAATATGCTTTAGAACCGGAACTAGCATCGGCACTGCTACTAAGCACGTAGTCAGTAAGGCTTCAGCATTGTGCACGTCAGTAAGACAAAAGTGCATAATGTTGAGCACCTGTTGTGTCAGGTATATCCACATATTCTCCGTTTGGGTGATCATGGGAGAATGTTTTCGCCGTCCTGAAGATGCCTCTCGCATAACTGGCATCAATGTTGTTTTCACTTGCACCTGACGTGTTTTCCACATTTCACGATTCCATGTCTTCGGTCTGGCTGGCTTTTCGGCATTAGGCTGCTTTTGGACATCATTACTCATCATTATCAGTTTCTCCTTGATCGCTGGCACAGATGTGACATTTTTCATTGGTAGCAGCATGCCGTTTAACTCTCCCGAAAGGAGTCCATTTAGTCCCACAATTACATCAGGCAGACACAGGATCTACAGGGCAAACCCAGAAAAGAGATATCAGTGTTGTACATCACTCTCTCAGGTAACATTTGTCTGCGGGCACATATTGCCATTTCTTTCTACCGGGCTCCATTACTAAAACTACTTGGTCTTTGCCTGATGCAATGACATCTGCGGGCACTGGTGGGCCACTTGGCCTTTCCACCCACACCTTCGGACCCGGTGCCATACTGTCTGAAGAGCCAAAACCACGATCCCCACGGGTAGTTAACACTGTAGGAGGCTCCTCCTTCTTATTCATGGACAATTTAACAGGGATAATAAGCAGTTGGGCCACCCGATCACCCTTGTGGATCAGTAACAATTGGTCCCCACTATTCATCAGGATGACTTTGATCTCGCCTTGGTAATCTGCATCAATTACCCCTCCCAACACTTGAACTCCCTTCAATGCTAGGCCAGATCTAGGGGCAATCCATCCCATATGCTCTGGGGGAATTTGTACTCCAATCCCTGTTTCAATTACAACCATCCCTCTTGGATCTAATCTGATTTACCCCTGCTGACTCTGGAGTCGCCCGATAGGGAGCTAAAGAACCCGGGGTAATTTCCCAGTACAATAGGGTTTCTCTCACTGAATTGGGTTGAATCTGTAAAGCAGGAGTCATTAGCTGCATCAAAGGAGTTTCATGCTCATTCACAGGCCTATTGTTTAATACTTGCACCGCATCAAACACACGATCACGCCAGCCTGCCAAATTGCCATCTCCAGATTTGCGCAGCTATTCTTTCAACAACCCATTCATTCGTTCAATCAGCCAAGAAGCGGCAGGGTAATAAGGCACATGGTAGAGCCACTCAATGCTCTTTTCCTGACAATATTCCTGTAGCAATTTGCCTTTGAAGTGTGACCCATTGTCACTTTGAATCTGCAAAGGCACTCCGTAATGCAATATGATCTGATCTAACAACCTGATGGTGTTCAGTTGTGTGGCACGCTTGCACAGCAAAACCATCATGTATCCTGAGTATGTATCCACAATAATGCATGCATACTGACAACCTTTATGGATTGGCAGGGGACCGATATAATCAATCTGCCAAATTTGACCTGGTAATTTTCCTCTTCGCAATGTACCCCGAACAATCTGAGGGATAGTCCTATGCTGTTTGTGTTGGCACACTGGACATTGCAAAATGATCGTTTTCACTACCACTAAAGGAATACTGATTCCTCAAGCTTGTGCCCACCTGATAGTAGCCTTTTCTCCAAGGTGCCAAATTTCTGGTGAGCCCACTTGGCCAAACCCTCCAAATCATCTTCCTGAGCCTCCGTATCCACAGATGAAATCTTGGTGGGTTCATCTGCAACAGAATTAAACCAACATTCTAATGAGTCTGTAGCACAATGCGCGTCCACATGATACACAGTGACTTCACTTTGTGATAACATTTCTGCAATATCTTGCCACAGTTCTTTTCCCCACAACTCTTTTGAATGAATCTTCCACCCATTCTTTTGCCAGGTTGGCAACCACACCGCCAACCCATTCTCCACTGACCATGAATCCGTGTACACATGACATCGACCAGGGGTCTCTTGTTTCAATGCCTAGTAAACTGCGTAAAGCTCTGCAAACTGACTGCTCTTCCCTTTCCCTGACGTTGTCAAAATCTTTTTTGTCTTGGGATTGTATGACACTGCTTTCCAGTATCGCTCAGTTCCCACATATCGGGCTGAGCCATCCGTGAACCAGGCATGCTCTGTCTGCTCCACGGTCAAATCGCCATAAGGTACTCCCCATTTCACGGGAGAATCGCGTAATCTGAGGGCGGTATGTTGCCTACTCGCTCATGTAATTTTGCAACTCCACCCTTCTCTGATTTGGCTCTGTTTTGAATGTACCATTTCCATTTAATGATGCTGGCTTCTTGAGCATGTCCTATTCTATGTGTCTTAGGAGAGCTCAGTACCCATTGCATAATTGGTATTTCTGGCCTCATCAATACATCATGGCCCACCGTCATTTGCTCGGTATCAACAAGGGCCCAATAACATGCCAGCAACTGCTTCTCAAACGGAGTGTATGAGTTACCAGCATCGGGTAACGTACGACCCCAGAACCCCAATGGCACACGTTTCCTGTCCTGTTTCTGCCACACACTCCAGTTAGCATAATTGTCTTGTACAGACACATTCAATTCCACTTCGCCTTACTTCAATGGCCATAGATCAAGCACCTGCTGCACGGTGTCTTTTGCCAAATCAAATGCTTTCTGCTGCTCTTCCCCCCACTGAAACACATATTTATTTTGTGTCACTTTGTAGAGGGGAGCCAGTATCTGCCCTAAATGGGGAATGTGCTGTCTCCAAAACCCAAACAGCCCTATAAGCTGCTGAGCTTGCTTTCTGTTCATTGGAGTGGTGAACTAAAGTATTTTCTGTCAGGCCTTGGGCACCATTTCTCAATGCCCATTATGCCACTGAATCCCTAGGAATATCATTGTTTCAGCTGGGCCTTGAATTTCATTCGGGTTAATCTCCCACCCTTCCTTCTTCAATCCTTCCATAATGACTTCTAACTGGTTTTGCACACTGTGCTCATCCTTGCCCTGAATCAAAATATCATCAATGTAGTGAGAGATTTGTATGTCAGGTTTACACGGTATCTTGTCCAAGTGCTCTGCCACCAGCCGGTGACAGATAGTCGGGCTATGTATGTACCCCATAGGTAACCTTGTAAAGGTGTACTGACGCCCGCTCCAAGAAAATGCAAACTGCTCTTGGCACTCTTCAGCAATTGGCACAGAGAAAAATGCATTGGCTAAATCTACCACTGCATACCAAGTCCCCTCAAACTTTTGGACATTCTCAATCAAGGTAATGGCATCTGGACCGCGGGCACTAAGGGAGGAGTGTGTTTATTCAACTCACGGTAATCCACCGTCATCCTCCAAGATCCATCCCCCTTTTTAATAGGCCAGAGAGGATTGTTCCATGCGGTGGTGATAGGGCGTAACACACCCGCCTCCACACACCCTTTGATGGTGCCTGAAATTTCCTTGTGCCCCAGAGGAATGCGGTATTGCTTCATTGCTACCCGCTTGGTTGCCACAGGCACTTGCACTGGGGACATCTTCAATTTGCCTATGTAATGGGTGTGCAGATCAATGCACTCACCCCAAACTGGTACGATTTACCTCCCAGTCCAAAAGTCAACCCTTCCAGAATGTCAAAGCCAATTATGTACTCAGGTATCGGGACAATCAACACTTGGTATTTCTGCCTATTGAAATTGCCTATTTTCATCTCCACTTCAGTTTGTACTGTGGGGGTCTCCTTTCCCCGAGACCTGTAATAGTAAATTGTCTGCCTTTGAATCGTGCTGGATTGCCATGAATCAGAGAGGCCTCCGCCCGGTGTCTATCAATGCTCGCACCCCTTGCGTATTTCCTGGCCCCCAAAAAATCTTAACATTTACATGGGGCCGCCTATCAACTTTTATGTGAGCAGACGCTGCTGGAGCTTGTCCGTAACCCTAGTCAAATTTTGAATGAGTGTGACTTGATTCTGCCTCTAGCATTGCACTCACCAACTTCCTCAAATCAGCGTATGTTGGCTGGTACGGGGACCCTTCTTCTTGTTCTTCCTCAGGAGGAGCGGAAGATGAGGTGTCCCCCTGAGGCTTGGTTACTACCTGTTTCTTAACCTGTTTATAGCGCTCTTTGGCTGCAAGCCCTCTCTTTTTGTATAGTTCATACATTACCCTAGTTTCAATGCCATCAATTTCTTCTCGTGGCACACCATCTTTTAACAAAGCCAAAAACATGTCCTTTCTGGACACTCGGGAGTCTCTACTATCTTGCCTCCTGCCTTCAGTTCTTCTCTCACTATGCCCCTCTCTCTCCCGTGGCTTGTCATAACTCTTGTCCCACTCCCCTAAATCTGCCAGTTGCCGAATGGCATCCACTACCTCATCAGTGGGTTTGCCCATCATACCTACGAGCAAAGTCATAATGACACTTTTGTACGCGGGTGGTGCAGTTCTGATCACCATGTTTCTAGTTGAAACTGAGAGCGGCACGGCCCCCATGTGTCCTAGAGCATCTAGGTGAATTGCCTCTTTCATAGCATGCTCTCTGACCTTTTGAATTGCCTCTTTCAAAGTATACCACTTTGTTTCCTCGCTAGGCCAATCTGTGGTAATGGGGTATTTACGGTTACATGCTTGGGCTGCTAGGTGCAACAAAGACACCTGTGAATCGTGACCATTCTCATCAGGGGGCGCCCCTGCCCTTAAGACATCCTGTACATTGGTGTCAGTTGACAAGGGTAGAAAACGCGGTGAGTCCGTGGAATCTACCAACAACCCCGCAGCGCCCCCATCTAGCAACCTCACCATCCATGTCAATAAAGGTTCCCCTGATTTTTGCCTCAAATGGGTAATACTTTCCCCAACCTCCTGCTGGGTGTAATCGTCCAGCGTGGTTAAATCCACAACCCCGCCTGCAGGATTCAGCGGGTGGGGCCTGGCTCGACGTCTTCTAACTGGCTTAACAACCACTGTCTTCTGCTTAATTTCCATTTTGGGGTCTGACTCATTTGCTGAACTACTCTCTGGACTGGTTGAGTCAAAAATGTCACCATCCCAATTATCCGGATCCCAGTCCACACCGGTGGTAGCAATTACAGCTGCCACCTTTCTTTGGTTGACCCCTCCCCGTCTTTTCCTATACTTATACCGGGCTACTCTGACTGCTGCCCTCTCGGCCACAGCCTGGTATGTGTCAGCCTATTCTTTAAAAAGTTTCATTTGAATCTGCTGCATTAACGCAGTCTGCCTTTCTGCAGCCAGCTCTCTTTCCAATCGCAAAATCTCATTTTTAATTTCCAAATTCCTTTGATGTATTTTCCTATAGGCATGCAGGAGGACCCAACCCCGCCTACCCAGCGCAGCGTATTCCCTTCCCGTTTCCACTGAAACTTGTGGTAAGCACAACATTACATCAGACGGATCAGCATCTCCCAATCCCTGATCCCATGTTTCACTTAGCCCTGCGCCGCATGCCCACACCTGGGCCAATTTATCATATGGGTTCTTAGCCCAGCCTGGAATGATAACATCAGAACATTCACTGCCAGCGGGAACGCTCTTTTTCCTGAACAAACTATTCATCATTG
The DNA here is from genome assembly GCF_040938575.1 of Ambystoma mexicanum. NCBI lineage: Eukaryota > Metazoa > Chordata > Amphibia > Caudata > Ambystomatidae > Ambystoma > Ambystoma mexicanum. Next base: position 64,123,845 of record NC_090938.1, read on the forward strand.
TAATAATGTACAAAACCTCTTTATATATATATATATATTTTTTCCTTTCCACACTGCATTCACTCGCGCAGGCACGCACACACAAAAAAAAAACAAATTAACACAGTTCAACACTCCCTGCCAAATTACTTTTGCTTGCAATGTAAACAAAGCCTATCTGCGTTCAAAGAGATTATTTAATATTTGGAACAATTCATCACAAATACCCTGCTCACAGCGCCAAAGTTTATTGCTCGCCCAAAGTGCACGGACAGTCAATAATCACCAGTGCAATTGCAGAGCCAATACTTTAAACGCAGGTAGACGACGCAACGACTTACAACCACACGCATTCTTAGAAAATAATGAGCACTTATACGGCTATTTATTCAAAGCTTGGAAGCAACAAGTGATAACACAGAAATAAATCACAGAGAAGACAGAGAATTCAAAAGAAAATACATCACCGTGGGCGTAACTGAATCCCTCATCTCGCCAGAAGCGGCTGGAAAAACCAGATAACAGCCAGGCCTAGAGTACAACAGCCCACAGGTATGCCGGACGGAAGTGTCCCCCCTCCGACTGAGGTCTTTGTACTTGTCCCGTCTGACCGTTGAGGGTTTCCGCATATATGCACTCCTCAAACAGGGGTGGTCATTTCTCAAACCTTCTGGCAAATGCACTTGCGTATTGATGGGCAACCGTTGGTTGCCAGCTGGGTCAACCGACAGTAACCTTAAGGAGCAAAGCGCTTCCCTCCTCTACGAACAAGCGCCACGGAAAACAGTCCCATAACTCATAACAAGACATAGCAAAGCCAGCTTTCCCAGCAGAATGTCCTTGACTGCATACCAGGTTTGGAAAGCATGTTCTCTTCAGCAAAGTAAATTCAGCTCTCAGCAAAATAAGTACAGCTTTTCACTGCGGCATGAAGTAAATATCCATTATGGCTCTGAGTGCTCCCAGAATACACTGCGCACCAGCGCCATGTTTTAGCTCAAGCATAACATACAGTTCTCTATGTTGTGGAGATTTAAATGATAACTTTATATGATTCATTAGACAGGGTTTGGTGAGTTTCACTAGGCTTCCTTCACAAATTGAGACAGAATATTTGCCAGTTGTGTCATTTGGTGTGACATTGTTTTTGTAAGTGTGGTTTTGGGCAATGTAATACAGACACATGTTTTCCAAAGCAGCACTTCTGTTTGGGTAGTATGTGTCAATTAAATTGCTTTTTAAAATGTCCCGGCTGTTGGCATCATTTGTGGCTATGGTTTCTATCTCTTGGTAGGATTTTAGTACTCTTTTCTGGGATGAAACTGGACCAAGGTTCAGCCAGACAATGTGTTCAGATTTGCCACATAAGGCTGTACCTGTTAAACGGTCTGCAGCTTCATAGTACTTGCATTCTCTATGGGAGAGCATTTTTTAACCAAAGCTGTACAATGTTTGTGATAGTGTTTTTTCAGATGGTATGTAATCATAGAGGTCTTTTAGCTCTGTTTTCTCAGCTTTGGTCAGATAGGCTGTGACATATCTTGCAACTACAGTGGAATTGTCTGCAATGTATTGTATGTCCATGTTTGCATTCCACAAGAGAGCAATGATTGCATTGTAATCATTGATGTACATGGATGCGTTGTCCCTTTTAATGTTGTTTGTGTGTTTAGAGGATTTGCCTTTTACGCTGTGTCTAACAGAAGGCATCAAGCTATTTACTATTTCCTTTTTTTTTTTTTTTGCAAACTGGTCTATGGAAGCCAAAGCGACATTTGGTATAGTATTTGCATTTGTTTTTATATCTACATTTTATATCTATTTGCCACACTTCCCTGTGAATATGAAATACCATGTTCACTAGAACACAAGTATGCTGCATTTATTGCATTCATTGTAACTTTAGTAAACAATGACTAGAGTATCTACTATTACATGGATTATGCCTAACGTAAACAGCAACATATACGGTACATTCACCAAAAATAACAGATTTCATTTGTAAGAACGAGCAGCATAGTGATCATGCATAGTGGACGCAGCAGCGCGCACTGTGCACTTTTCGGATAGTACAGATTACCTTCGTAAAAATGAACGGCAATGACACTTTATGGCCGCCAACCCATTGCCCTTTGTTACAGGGTCAATGGGACATGAGTCATACATGACTCTGCTGCATTCTGGAATGTGTGGAGTCACATCGCCTAGCAACGGTGAGCCGTAAATAATATACCCAGACTACAGTCAAGCGCACGCTGGATTCCCCTCAGTCGGCGCTCATTCACGCTCTTAAGGAAGATAAGTTCCAGACAACAAACAGACCACCGTTACTATAACCATACTAAAATAAGGGTATACTTAGCAAACTTTTCATTCATCAGGTTAAAGTGCGCAAGCTGAGAATGCGCCTACAGGTACGTTGCTTCGTTTGCAAACATCCAACGCAATGGCTTAAGTAATATACCACCAACATTCTGAATTTGCGTTTTATTCCTGATTCTTACAGATAATTGTGCATATATCGGCATGATGGCAGACCGATCAGGTAACATTTGTCGTAATCAGATTGTGCTGCAGGAACCTGTTCTCAGTACATTCAACTCACAAATGGTTGTAAATGCATACTTGCATACCGTAGTTCCCGGACCGCCATACTATGAGCTCTACTAGTGGGTGCCGTCTCACTCACCAGGTTTTTCCTGGTGGGTGTAACGGCACCTGCGAGCAGAGCGCGTCGGATGCACCGGCACAACTCTGAATGTGCCGGTGCATCTGACATCCCCATCCCCATTCAGCCCTATGGGGCAGAATAGGGATCGTGAGGCCCTTGATTCTGGCACAAGCAAATGGGCAATAACCGGGTCCGCTGAGCTCGGCATGACCCGGTTCTTGCCCATTTGTGGGTGCCAGAAAAAATGCAGCTGCAGCCGTGTCATTTTTAACGGCACGTCTACCGCCAGAGTTGTAATGAGGCCCTATATATTTGTTTCCTTTCTGATTGTTTTGTCTCTATGAGCGCCCTGAGACCTTTGGGTGAGCGTTGCGCTATATAAAACCTATTTAGTTAGTTAGTTAGTTATGTATAGTATAAGACATTTATTAATTTATGAAAGGGATGAGGAATCGGAATGAGAATCATAAATGAGAGAATAAGAATTTCTGTAGAATAATGATCCGAGGTGGAAGGGAGTGAGGTTTCATCAAAGCGTCTTTGATTAAAAGGTTCAGAATTTGAGGAGGATGATTGCTGGGGACAAGGGGTACAGGTGCAAGAAGGACAGTGGTAGGACATTTTTTCAATGACATGATATTTGACATATTGTAAAAGTTCTTTAACATCATTACTCAGTTCATCCAATTTTGTAGACAAGTTTATACTTTGATTATGTACAGTTGGGAATAGGGATTCTATTTGTGATTCTTGGGATTGTGTATAATTCAATTGGGACATGGTTTCATCATGAAAACTATGTACTGTAAGAAAAACTGAAATTATTATTTTAGTAAGGTGTGTACACATTATTTGTTTACATTAAAATATGTATTGTGTACCATTTACAGATGTTATCGACACTCATTTCTTCTTTTGGGAAGTTCTTCTCCAACCACTTGAGAAGTTCTCCTCTAACCACTCAAGTGTGTTTGTCATTTCTGTGGGGAAAAATGTGCTTCAGTCTTATAACAAATGTTTATTTAATGAATGCTAATAATAGAGAAATAAAGACAATGCACTTACTATTTAGTGAGAATTTGTTTTCCAATAAGCACCTGGTGCTTCTCAATCTGTATGCAGAGTTGTTCTGAGCAGATTATATGAAGTGTAGAATTATGGGTACTGATTTGTGCATTCCATTGCAATATGTGATAAATGAAAAAAATATTAGAATCTTTGAAGTCATTGTTTGCACAAAAAGGTATATTTGAGTGTCGTAAACATTACTATTGATGGTATGTACATATGTTTGTTGGTTGATGCTGTAAGGAACTCACGGTGGCAACAGTAAAGACAGACACAAGTGATCACAGTTCAAGGGTGTTTATTGAACTTTGCAATGGGTGAGATAGAGACCTAATCTAAACCTAAATCTAAGATCGGAGCAAGCTACGACCATCAAATAATAATAAGGCAGTCCTAGTGGCGTCTTGTCAAATAAAACGGGACTATACTAAAAAAGCTATTGCCAAGCCGTACTACTAAATAACCAAAAAGAGTGGGATAATGTGCATCTGAAAAGAAAGGAGTGTTCACCAAAAAATAAGGCGGGATGGTATGGCTGGGTCTCTCTTCCTCAAGTCATGCAAGCACAGCACACTTCTTTGCACAATGTTCACAGTTCCAGTTCAATGATATCAAAACCTTCAGCGGCTGTAAAAGTCTCTTTCCTTTAGAAGGTCTGCTGATTCCAAATGACAAATTAAAAAAGTGATCACGGTGATCTTGCACCCTGACTGATTGCTCTTTCCCCCAAGATCTCCCTCTGCTGGGCTTGGATCCTCCTTGCAAAAATTGGCCTCCCTCCGTCGGGTTCACTACGGCCTTCTTTAACTCAGTTCATGTATTTTTAACATAGTTCATGTTTTACTCAACTTCATCAGAAAGCGTGGGTTTCCTTTCTCCTAGCTTTCTTTCAGCATCCCTCTGTTGGGTTCACACTTGCTTTATTCCACAGTTCACAATCTTATTGGAAAGCAGGGTTCCCTTCCCCTAGCTTTCCTTTGGCAATGGGTCAGAGACTTTCGATTGTACAAGGGATTTGACGGGACCCTGGGAGGACCACTCTGACGCCTTAAGCCACCCTTTCCTGTCCCTACGGCCTTCTGGTTCTTGCAGTTTCGAAAGCAGGTCCCGGACAAAGTCTTTCTAATGAGCGCCCACGTGGTGCCGGACCCCTCTGCACCTGGACCTCAACTGGACTTTCTTTAAAGTTCAAACACAAGTCTTTCTTGTACGAATTCCTTGCATTCACAATGTTGCTACTCGCAACCTTGGACTCAATACAGTTCGGTGTGTTGTCAGCTTCCTCCGCCTCACTGGCTGTGCTGAACCCATTGTCTTCTCTGTTCTCTGGAGTCAAGGATAGTACCACAGTAGCCAGCTTGGCTCTCTGCCTACGTTATCAAAGCAGGAGGCCCTGTGTACCATTGACATCTCCTGTTCCGTATGCCAGCTGCAACTCCCGCTCGTATGCTTTCCCTTTCAGAGTCTTTGCAGGTCGTATTTTAAAAAAGCATGGGCAATTCCCCCTTCGTCCTTACAGGTCTCACCACCTTTCTTCTCTGTTTGAACTGCCAGTTTGGTGTTGCTGTCTCCTCGTGCATAGGGCCTTGCTCAAAGTGTGCTTTAGTGCTCCGCCTTTTATCCCTCTGGGGAAGGTAAAGGGTCATCAGGTGTGCGTAAACATTCTCAATTGCCTGACTATACCTGAGCCCTGTGTTGGGACATGTCAGGTAAATGGCTCTGATGTTAGTCCATTGTTTGTTACCGTGTAAGAAAATGTTTGTGTGGTGAAAGGGGGGTTATAGTTTCTAAATATCCCATGGGGTAGGATGGGGATAAGGTGCTACAAGGAAGGGGACACGACATCTCAACCCTCAGTGTCCCACTTCCACTCCCCTACGACCCCTTGCCCAGGTGACCCTCCCTCACAGGTGCACCCCCAGGAACTGGATCCAATAGTGATGGCCATGTCCTGGTCACCTGGACGACAGATCTCCGGGGACTAGCGGATGAGACCCTTTCAGGTTTCTCACCATGGGTTCAACTTTTTGGTGTGACGTCCTTTCATCGCCAGGCATTTGAAAGACTGCAATTTAAACGTGTACAAAATGACATGAACGTTCAACGATTGTTCTTTTTGGGGGGGTGGGAAAGGGCAGATAAGTGGTTGGGGGGTCGGGTATAGCTAAAAATAGGTGCAGGAGGAGGGGGCTGGAGGGAGGGGGTGCCCAAAAAACAAAAACAAAAATTCAATGAACTTTTTTGCTATTTCATATACGTTTAAATTGCGGGCTTTGAAATGCCTGATGCTGAAAGGACATGGAACCAACTTCTTTGGGTCTCCCCAATGATTCTAGCCTTTGTGAATGCTGTCAGACATCTGAGGACTACCTCAGTGTCAGCGGACTCCATATCTGCAACATTGGGGGAGAGTATAATATGAGGAACTTGTAGCAGATTAAGGTTGGACTAGTAAAAAACTATACAAGTCACTGAAAAAGCTTTGTTAAAGGGCCGTTATGGTTAAGTTACACTAACAAAAACCCATGAAATTAACTGAAAATGCTTTGTTAAAGGGACGTTATGGTCAGAGGCGTTGCTAGATGGGGGTGAGGGGGCTATAGCCCCTGGTCTTTTGGTTGTAGCCCCGGATAGAAGCTCAGGGGCTACAACCAAAAGGATATAGCTAGCCTCGAATCCCACCAGTCCCGACATTACTTAGCCCCTGATCCTTTCCAGACTTAGCAACACCCCTGGTTATGGTTAAGTTGCACTAACAAAAACCCATGAAATTCAATGTAAAAACTTTGTTAAAGAGATGTTATGGTTACAAGTAAAACTGAAAAACCCTTGCAATTCGCAGTTATGGTAAGCTAAGCAATCATAACTTGCACCACCTTCGTGCGCTGCTAAGACTAACACCCAGGCATCAAAGATGACATCACAACTGTCATTGATGTCATCACTGATGACATTACATATCTGGGCTACTTCTTTTTGTTCACTGACATATCTAGGCCACATGCTTTTGGTCAATCATAGAACTTTTTACATGAGAGCTCCAGTGAATAGCTTGGCCTCCCATTTCCCTGCTAATCCCATGTGCTTTTTGCCTTACGATGTAGCCGCCTAACCTCACTTACTGTTGGGTGAAAGCCCAGGAAAATGCATGACACATTTCCCGACCTTTCTAGAGGCCTCACAGAATAACACACTGTTTGCACCCTGGAAGAAGGAGAATGAAGCCAAGAATATCCGAGCATTGACACCTAGGGGCCAGTTCTTATATGGCAGTGTATGTGTATCAGAAGCAGCAGATTACAATACAACACTGCCACCTATTGGCCAATAAGCATATAATAGTGTCTACATTACTCAATGTAGCAATGCAGCAGGGAATCACATATTGTTGCCACAGTGTCACCTAGGGGCCGGTCAGCATATCACATTGATTGTAGTTCTGGAGAGAGGAGCATGTTCAGCAACAGCAAATAATGATGGCCGATCAACGTGGGGTGTTATTGTCTGATAAACTAGATGGAGCAGCGACATCTAATAGCCAGTGAGTCAATGAGTCAATTCCAGCTGGCCCTGAAGAGAGCGGACAGATTGCGGTGCAACACTGACATATGGTGGCCAGTAAGTGTAATGCATTCACTACATACTCAAATGGAGCAAATTAAGACATAGGCCCTCATTAGGACTCCGGCGCTAAACCATGGTGCTATTAGCACGATACCAGAGTCCGCCATGGCTATTAGCACCATGGTCGATGCCGGAGTCCGCCATGGCTATTAGCACCATGGTCGATGCCGGAGTCCGCCAATGGAGCAAATTAAGACATAGGCCCTCATTAGGACTCCGGCGCTAAACCATGGTGCTGTTAGCACCATGGTCGATGCTGGAGTCCGCCATGGCGAAATGGGGAATTACCTCCCCATTCCAAGGTTGGCGGGGCAGTAATTCCCCATGTCACCATGGCCCTTCCCCATTCCCATTTTTGCCCCATAGGGCTCAATGGGAATGGGGAATGCGGCAATTACGGTACCACAAATTGCGGTACCGTAATTGCCATCAAGGTCCCTTTGCGGGTCCCTACTTTAACGCCTGGTCCAGACCAGCCGTCAAGGTCGGGAGCCGCAAAGGGACCTCATAGTAAGGTGTTAAGGGGTTAACGGCGCCGCAGCCTTTTATGGCGCTGTTAACCCCTTAGCGCCAGGGTCGTAATGAGGCCCATATTGTGGCCGCAGTGACATCTAGTGGGCAGTGAGCATATGGCTTGGCTGTAGTCCTGGAGTGACAATTGAAGTGCAATACTGTCACCTGATGGCCAGTCAGACCATGGCATTGCACGAGGCCCTGAAGGCAGCAGGCAGGGGGCTTCCTCTGCTTCATGGGCATTACACATTGCCTGAGGGCCTGGGAAGCCGACAAATGGGAGTGCATAGAAACATGAAAAGGCAATTTGCCTTCTGCTATTGGCTAAAGGGCTGAAGGGAGGAGACAGATGCTGTTGCATCCTTAACAACTTCCTGCCAGAGTAGTCAGACCATGGTAGAAAACAAAAACATGTGTCTTATAATACTCACACTTAGAACTTTAAGGCTTATGAGAAATAGATGGTGGGGTCCTAACAAGGGCCCTGTCCAAGTGATGATGTGTGGACAAAAGCGTGCTGGCTGCAGCCTAAAAGGGTCGGGGGTGGGGAGGAGATGCCTGCCGCAAAATATACATCATGAGAACATGCAAACACATATTTTGGTCCACTTTGCATTCACGTCCTCAGATGGTCTGGCTTGTATCCAGTCTGCATATTATAAGTACAGCTCTCTGGCTTGGTTTGTACATAATTAACTGAGTAAATAAACCACACTCCAAACCAGTATATAAACAATTACATCTTCAGGTATATCACCCTTACCCTGCAAACAAATCAACTATAAGAAAGGCGAAGAGTACAAATAGCACCAACGTATATTCCTGGCTGCTATGCATTAAATCAAAGTGCATTTTGGGAGCCGTAAACCATCTCCACCACCTCTGTGAATCAAAGGTTCATTGCTGTACTCACTCTAACCTAACCGTTCTAGTCCCCTAAATGTTCCATCTAACAAGCCTCCTAGAGCGCTATGATTGCCTGTGCCTCTTTTCAGACTTTGACCTTTCCCCATCAGGTATAGGAAAACACATTCTCAATATGGCGTTTACCTCAACCATTGGCACAACAGACTCCATGAGTTAAAGGCCTAGCACCGACTGATTCTGTCTCCACTCTTCTGGCTTTCTAGAGACACAAGCCTGAAATGGGGATTGCCAAGGCACTGCTGATCTTACAAAGGGACCAGCCTGACATATACCATGCTTCAACAGACCTGCACCTGCACCGTCTATGACTGACACTATCCCAACCCCTCCCCCCCACTCGCCTTATTCCAGAGAGCACTCTAATAGGATGGACAGTTCTTTTCTTCCATCTCTTTAGTTCCACTGACCTCTGCTGCACTGAACACAGTGTACAATTCAATCCTTGAAGCCAGCAATGTTTGAGGGTTCTGGGTTCTGTAATGCATGCCACTTTGAACAAGCGACACTGGTCTTACACAGACAGGCACGCATAAGGGAATAAGGAATTTCAGAAAGGGGTTCTCATGCCGTCACGTTTTTCATTCCATTTCTGTCTGAGGAGACCACAGAAGCATGTATGAAATAACACAGCCCTATAGACAAGAGCTAATTTCCATACCCATAATGCATTGCCCATTTGGCTCTAAACTAGAGGCAAACCTCCGGTGATGGCTGCTGGATGCCGCTGTGCTGCATGTGACTTGACTGAGATGGCTAATTCTGCTTCATCTTTCAGGTGCAAGTTTTATGTTTAAGGTCTATTAAACCCACCATAACTTAGCTGGTATCTCTGTCTCTCTCTGTCTCTCTCTGTCTCTCTCTCTCTCTATATATATATATACACATACTATTAGATAAGATATTGCAAAGGTGGAATGAGCATACATGATATATGATTTGTGATCTGCAACGTCAATGACAACACTTCAACCTGAGTTAGCAAAATATTATAGTGCAGTGGTCGCCACTTTATAGTTAAGGTGAGTAGAATGGTCTCTAGGAATCCTGAAAATGTAATTGCAAATAACTTTGATTTGGCTAATATTTTGCAAACAAAGGTTTGTCACGGGCTGGCCAGACTGGAAATTCTGTGAAAGATTAGTTTAAAAAAATTAAAGAGTTCAGAAAGTTTTAAAAAAAATGTCATTTTCAGATTACTTCTATTCATTTTACATACTGGAAAAAACGCCCAAACTTCTGTGCAGCGCAGGGCAAAAGCCGCTCGATGAAATTGGACGAAATAATAAACAACTTGGGCACGAAGCATTGACTTGATTTCCAGCAAAGGTAAGGGGTTATACAATACAGTAGTTGTTAAAATATTTGACGGACAATGGGTTGCTCCCTTCTCCCAACTTATAGATACATTTTTCCCATGATGCTTTGCAGCCGAGAGGCTGAGAGGTGTTTCAGAAATAAAAAAGAAGTGATTTCCGCCCCAAAGTTCTATTGGTAATAACTTTTTACTTGCTGGATGGATTTGGAGGACATTTTCAATAAAGTTTGTCACGTTCCCCCCAACTGCACATTTTTGGATAAACGTTATAAAATGAATAAGCTATTAAGGAAACAAAACACCACAGTTTTCAGCCCATTCATTTTCCCATACAGAAAAGGTGCAGTGTTTGAACAGCCGTAGTGTGAAAACAGCTTGGCAGATTTGGACCAAATAAGAAACAAGGCACAAAGCATCTTACCTGATGCGAGCGGGGCACGTGTATTCCGGGGGTTCGTGGGGAGTTTTACACGTGATTTCGCTAGCGCGAGCAGGGTTCATGTATTTCGGGGGTGCGCAGGGACTTTTACACGTGATTTCGCTAGCTCGAGCGACGTAAGTGTATTCCGGGGGTGTGCAGGAAGTTTTACATGCGATTTTGCTAGAGTGAGTGGGGTACGTGTATTCCGGGGGTGCGTGTGGACTTTTACACATGTTTTCGCTGGCGCGAGCGCGGTATGTGTATTCCAGGGGTAGCGTGGGGACTTTTACACGCGATTTGTCAGTGTGGACTCTCCCTGGTGTGTCCCTTCCACCCTCCCCATGCCCCGCAGGCAGCCCACATGGGACCATGCACTTGGGAGCCCTGACACATGTCCCCCACCGCACTCCCAGTGACGGGCACCTGCCAGCAGGCCCCGACTCATGTCCCCCACCCCACCCACAGTGACGGGCACCCAACACGTCATCACAATCCAGACCCATGGCCCTTATGGCCATCCAAATCCCACCCCACGCCACCCCAGTCCAAACACGCAACCAAACATTCCATCCTCTCCACATTGAAATCCCCATGTCATGATGGATCCCAAATAACCAGTATGCCCATGTATATATGTCCGTCAGACACACACAATGGCAACACATGAATGAGAAAACCCACATTGTGACATGCACGAAACCAATGAGAGAACACCACACAAATGAAGTAAAAAATGAAAAATGTATTATTTACAAAAGAGAATGAATGAAAGAAAATCACAGAAGAAAATAAATAAAAAAATAAAAGTATGGATGTCCGAAATGAAGGAAAAAATAATGAATGCTGAATTCAATAAAATGAAATGTAAAATGGCTCCAAAGCGTCCGTCCATGAAAAAAATCCAAAGTTCAAAAAATAAGCAAACCATTCCTCCATGGTAAGAAAAAAACAATAAGAAGTGAAATCCGGTCCATAACTATATACAATTTGAAAATCATGGGTCCATGAGTCCAACATTCCAAAGGAAACCTAACAAAAACCAACCTAATAAATTACTATATACAAAAAGGCGGGGCATAGTCCATGCGCCCCAAAGAAAAAAATAAAATAGAAAGGAAACTTACACCTACATAACGATTTACAAAGGCGGCGGGCCAGTCCCACGGCTCATTTAGTGATGTTCCGGGCCAGGGCATCATCGAACTTCACGTCAATGTTCCGGAGGCGGGCCTGTTGCCTGGCCTCGAGGTCTCGCAGGGATGCTGCCATGGAATCCTTCAACTCCCTGCGAGTTTCCTCGAGGCCCTCTGCCAGCCTCAAAGCCTGGTGCATGGTGTTCTCCGCCTTGACCATCCTGAGCCGTGCCCTCTCCGCCCACCACCTCTCTGCATCTATTTGCCGGCCCAACAACTGCTACACGGAAGACACTGCTAGTCCAAGGACCTCCTGCCCCTCGGCCGATGCCTGCCCCTGGGGTGTTCATGGCCCCGAGCCATGATGCCTCCCAGGCTGAGCCTGCTGCTGCCTCCGATGCAACTGCCTCTGCCACCACAACAGCCTCCGGGCTGATGGAATCCCCCGGCGCCGGCGTGCACCTGCCCTGCCTGATGATGCCGCAACATCCTCCATCTGCTGGGGTCCAATTGGTGGGATGTCCATCCCTGCTGGTCCTCCGACTCCCGACTGTGGAAGGGATGTGATCTCCACCATGCTGGCTGCGTTGGTTGGGGCAGATCCATAGGGGGCCCTGTTGGCATCTGGACCAGAAGATGGCACGGAGAACGACTGGCATATAGTGTTCACAGAGGAGGAGTGGGCCGCAAGACTAGCCGACACATGGAGGAAAACCCCAACCATGGACCCTCCCAACTGGGCCACGTTGGCACACAGCTCTTCGTGATGACATGCGTGGTCCCCCCAGGAAGCACGCACGTCATCATGAATGTCGCGTGTGCACAACGCGACACCAATCAGGACGGACTCCATCCGGTCACGGGTCCCCTCGTCCACAGGTAGAGGAGTGCCAGATGACGTGGACCTCCCCCCTACTTGCGGACCGGCCTCTGGACGTATTTGATGTCACGGGGTGCCACCCCCTCCGCGTTGATGGCACCCATTATGTCCTTCCAGATCCTCTTCCGTCCTTCCTTGTCGGCGCACGATGGTGTGAAGAAGGCATCATAATGCCCCAGAACTTGCTCTACCAGGGTACCAGCTTCCTTTTCACTGAAGCTGGTAGCCATCTGCCTCTATTGGGGGGTTGCCACTGGTGCCGGAAGGTGTTGTGTCGGACATGGCAACCCCCGAGGCAGGTGTGGGTGGGCCACTGGGTCCTGGGGCTGGGCTGTGGACTGATGGAACACCAGTCAGGAGTCTTCTGTTCAAGCAGGGGTGGCCACAGCAACTGGAGCCCTGCAGATGGCAGATGTGCAGCCACCAAATGGCAGGGCACGGTGGCAGCAGGCAGGCAGGCAGCAGCAGATGGCTCGTGGGAGGTTGCTCGGGGGTGTGGGGGCAGTAATTTGGCTTTCTGGGCAGGAGTGTGGTCTTCCGTGTGTTGTCGCGTGGCCAGCTTGATACGGAGTGATTTGGCACGTGAAAAAACAGCACGTCACCGTCAGCGTGTAATTCGAGGAAAGGCCCATGGCGCATAGGTAACGTAATGTGCATGGGTGCGTTTCCGTGGCACGGGTTGAAGGTCCCACGTGGGTTTCCATCGCTCTGTACATGCTTTTCTGGAAAGCGGTGCGTGTGTTTTCCAGACGTTGGGGTTCACACGCGATTACTTCACAGCGGCTACAGTGCGTACTTCTTCTTTTGGCGTGGATGTTGGCTAGGCATTCTTCTTCTACACAAAAGGCAGACGGCGAGTCGCACATGCTATTTTTCCTACTGCGGGTGTCCCTTTTAGTCGCATACCTCTTTTTTTCAGACCTACTAGCACCCGTGTTGATCACACACGTATTTTTTGTGTTCCTGGCTGCCACAGCGTACTGCATGTGTTTTTTTACATGCGCATGGGCTACAGTGGTCGCATATATCTTTTTCTTGCTTTTTTGGGATGCCTGAGCGTTGAGTGACACGTCATTTCACCTAGGGGGCCACAGAATGGGACATTCATCATAGCTGTACATACGTGTTTGCGTGCACTTTTGTAATGCGCAGGGACGCTACCGCTTGCCTTCGTGTAGCGGACGTGTTCAGGCCTGTGCGTGTTTTTGGCCATGTGCAGGTTTCCCCTTTTCGATTCCATGAATACGTGTAGTTTGCGTGCATGTGGGCGTTCCATGTATTTCTCTGCATTACTTCCCCAGTTACGCCTTCTTTTTCACGCGTTGTTCCCCATTCCGCGTGTTCCGCCCCATGTACCGCCCCCTTTTTGGTGTGTGCGCTGACTTTGTGCACTTTCGCTGTGCGCGTCGCACACGGCCTTTCCGGATGTTGCTGTTACGGAGAATTCTCTGTTTAGGCTGAATTTCCTAACCTAGTGAGTACCCCAGCAACTTTGCTGGATTTCTGGAGTTTGTTTTTTTCATCCTGCCAAGAGTGAGACTCTTTTCCTCCCACTCTTGGACATGAATGTGGTTGATTTCTTTGAATGTCAATGTGTTCTATGGGGTCTTTTACTCCATAGGGCCTCATGTGTTTTGCTATGTGTGTTACACCGCACCCTCCGTTCCGTAACACTGGGGTGTCCTAGAGGATCCCCACCATAGACTCCATACTCTGGGACTGACTACTGTCTCCCAGGGCATGTAAAGTCACCATTGGCTTTGCTAGACCTAAATTTACTTACAGAACTAGTACAAACCATCCTATTGTGGACGTACTGGTAGGGGTAATTCGATTACCCCTGGGTCTGATGTTCGAGGGGGCACTGTCCCGTACCCCTCGTCGAGTTTTGGCTGATGGCAGTGGATACTACTTTTTATATTCGACCACAAATATATTCCTATGGGATTCTTCCCATTGTTGGAGGCTAATACTTTTTCACATTAGTCTCTAACATACCGCCAGTTTATTTGTCTTAAATAAATCCACCGGTTGGTATTTTCTGCCAGAACTCGGTTTTTAAAATGGCGTATGTGTTCGCCTCTGTAACTCCGAACCAAAGGTTGAGCCCTTTGTTCCACTTTTGGCGGGCTTTTGCACAGGAGCCCTCCAGAGTGGTGCCATACTGTCTGGGTACCACAGGGGGTGTGGGAGGGGATTTAGGCACCCTGGACTGAGTTGCCTTGCCAACTCAAGTCGCACTCTGGTGTGATTGGCCCGAGTGGTGAGCCGCCCCGCTCACCACTTAGCATGTTTGATTGACAGCTAGGCTGAATGAATGGGGGTTTTCTGCATAAAAGCAGGGCTTTTGGGACTGGAACTTCAGAAGTCGCCACAGGACCTAAGAATTCGACGAGGGTAAAGCTGAGCCGACCTGCAACGACGACACCTCCGGTGGAGCCCTGCTGAACCGACTCACAACTTCCCAACGACAGAGGAGATCTCCCTGCTGGAGAGTCTTCTTCCCCTGACTGGTGGGAACAACCAGTCCCTTGCTTTTTCTTCGCTCCAGGACGTCTAGTGGTCGAATTGCCCGTGCTGAGCATCCCGGCAACCGGATAGCCACTAACCACTGTACCGCGACCAAAAGGTGGTGCCTTGTGACGGAGCACTCCGCGGCCGGTCTCTTCCCTGGTGGTGCAACGATCTTCAACTTTTCCTCGACAATGGGATCCTCTCATCTTCTGGCAAAGCCCCGACTTGCATCCACCACCAGGAACAACTGCCCCCACCGGAGCTGTCTCTTCACTCTCAAGGTACTGTGTCCACCTGGCTTTCCTTGAAAAGGCTTTCCATTGGGTCGTCTCCAGACCTTCTTAAACGTTTGTTCTAAACTGGTCCAACCTTTCTGTGACATTTTGCTACAAAGACTTGAAGTGCATTTCCACTGTGGTATTTTTGGGACATACCGCCTTGCCTCTCTCCGAGTGGGCCTGGCCTCTGAACTTTGTGATCTACAGTAGACCCTGCCTTGCTCGCCTTGCATTTGTTTCGTAAAAGTGTTGGTACTGAGTTGGTTTCATACCCTGCCTTTTTCTCTCCCTTTCTAACGAATACTAGAGTGCCATCTAGGTTAAAGCATTCACCTCTGTCTGCAAATAAGTGGTGTCTTTGAACCTAGACTTGTCGAAATATTGTTATGGGATTGATATATACTTATAGTAACTGTGATTGAAGTTGTTTGCCATATTAGTGCCAGTGTGTTTTCCATAGATGTGTTTTTAAATAAATAATTATATATCTTTACACCCAAGCTCTGATCAGTGTCTGCTTGTTCTACTGTGTAAATTGCCCTATCCTGTATACTCCAAATACGGCTTAACTCGTCTTGAGAGAAGTCTGACTGCTCAGCCACGGCTACCAGGTAAATCTAGGTGGTACAGACTGCTACCAATTGGGTTTACTGCTAACTCCTGTAGACTTAAACTTTTTGCAGTGGTCCCAGAGGGAACTGCACAGGTTTCTGCCTAACAGTTGCAAAGACGTGTGCACCCGTGTGCGCCACGCAAGTATTTGGCGCACATCCCGGGGAAAACACATGCAGGGCCTTCCATGATTCTCACGTGTGCGCTTGCGCTTGCTTTTTCACGCTTGCGCCAGCTTGCGCCATGATTTTCGGTGCACAGTTGTTCCATGAATCGGCCCCTTAATGGGGAAGAAGGCATTATCTTCTTCAAAGATGACATTCTGGTGTATGTGGAGAGCAAGGAAGAACATGACAAGGGATTAAAAGGAGTGCTCAAGAAATGCCGTAATGTGGATATGACATTGAGCAAAGAAAAATGAAAAGTCAACAGGAAAGAAATATATCTAGGCCATGTGCTCTCTAAGGAAGGAATTTCACCAAAAAGCGTTCTAGGCTATTGTGCACATGTCCACACCAAGCTGCAAAGATCAAGTTAGGACCTTCTTAGGAATGGGTGAGTACTGTTCAAAGTTTGTTGGTCGGTTTGCAGATCAATCAGTAGCTTTAAAGGGATTGATGCAAATATGCGCAACATTTGCATGGAGTGAAAGTTGCAAAGAAGAATTTATTTAAATAAAAACAGCACTGGCAGAAGCTCCAGCATTGCAGAATTACAAAAGAGGAAGTCAAAGATTCTCCAATACACGTAGATGCAGATAACAGGTTCTTTATTATATCTTTTCAGTCTTAGATGTATGCCCAACTGGTCTTGCTAACAACCTCCTTCCAACTGACAGAAATGTCTACATCACCTCCTTAGCCTTCCACCTTCCACATTCTATCTTCTAGACTTTCCCCACTGCAGCCCTTGTGTGCAGGATCCTACACATCTCCCTTTTTATACATATTGAGCATGTTTGTGTACTACAAAGCTACACTCTATTGACAGTGACTAAGCAAAACATTATGCTAAACAAATAGTATGAACAGTAACTTTTGCAACAAAGTTAAGCAAGAAAGGATAAGGTAAAGAAAACCAATAGAACAACACTATGGTACACTATAAAGGCATAATAAACAATTACCTAAATAAGATTACATTGGTGGTCTAAAAGCAGATATTACAAACATGAACAGAAATTGGTTGAAAAGTTTAACATCTGCATGACTTAACCTGTCATATGCAATTCTGTTATTCTACATAATCTCTAAGAAATTAAGGCGTTCCCCATTTCCTGACTGGAAGCTCCCTTTTATGCACAACCTTACAACCTTCCTCATGCACATTTCTTTTTTTTTTTTACAATTGTCTTTATATACGAATGGACCACTGTCTTCCTTTTTCTGAACACTTCCATCATTCCACTCCTGTATTTCCTTACCCATTCTGGTACACTTATAAACTCGATTAACAATCCAAACCTTTTCATCTGTCAGCCTCACAGCAGCATGTAATGCCTTTACCGCTCTCATTGGTTTGGAACATGTAGAACCTCCATCTCCTTTATTGATGGGCAACCTAATTCATACCCAATCTCCTTCCTTAACAGGAATTTGTATTGCTGCTTTCCTTTTGTCAAAACTTCATGTATTCAAGATTTGCTTACCTTGAATTATTCCCTTCACAAAACCCATGTCAATATCCTGTTTACAAGCTCACCCAACCATCCTAGACAAACGCTAGTGTTGGGCTTCCTTCCCTGTAACAGCTCAAATGGAGAAATCCCTGTGGTAACATGAGGGGTAATTCTATATCCAGCTACTGTATCCTTCGCAGCTCTTTTCCAATCAGACCCTTCTGATATAGCTACTCTTATGCTTTATTTGATAACTCTGTTGAACCTTTCAACTATTCCATTTGTCTCTGGGTGCTAGACCAAACTGATCTTGTGCTCAATACCATTCACCCTTAAAAATTCCTTCATCTCTTCAGCAACAAATTGCACACCATTGTCCGTCATAATGAAGGTAGGATACCCTTCCCTCCATAAAATGTTATCCAAAAAATGTATCACATCCTTTGCACATACGTCTTTAACCCATGCCAGTTCTACCGAATGAGATAGCATGTCTACTAGAACTATAACATACTGACTGACTCCTTGAAATGTGACTTGACCCACAATCTCCAATTCAACGCTTTCCCATGGTATCAAGGAATGAACATGAGAGTCATTGGTTCTACTCTAGTGACACAACCTTTAGCTGCGTTCTCACAAAAAACACATTCCCTGATAAATCTTTCCACCTGTATATCCATTGGTCGCCACTAGTAATACTGTCTAATTAACTGTTTGGTCTTGGTCGTTCCCTGGTAACCTTCATGTGGTACTTCAAGAATCTTCTGTCTTACCCCTACTGGAGGGAAAATGTTGTCTGCTCTTAGGATCATGCCATCTTTAACAAGAAGTTCATCAAACACATTTCTAATAGAATCCGGTATGGTTCTTCTCTTGATTTCGGAACTGTGCGCACCTGATTCTAACCTTTATTTAAAGTCTACCATAACCTGATCAACCAGCATAGCCTCACACCACTCATCTTCAAACACAACTTCCTGACTGACATTGACAACTTGTTCTTCTTAATCTTTTTCATCATTCTCATCCTCCACTACATTAGTCAATCTGGATAAACAATCTGCCATTTTATTTTTTATGCCTGGTAAGTACTCAACTTCCCAGTTATAATCCTGTAAACTAGAAACCCATTTTTTGATCCTTGATGAGACTTTGTCTAAACCCTGTGTGGTTAGAATCTCTTTCAAAGGTTTGTGGTCAGATCTGATGGTGAACTTAACACCCCATAAGAAAGGTCAAAACTTCTGTAGAGGAGGAGCCAAATGCCGCTACCGGAAGTCCCGCCCCTTTTTTGCCTATATGTTGGAAGCCGGAAATTCTGACATGCACGATACCAATTATGGTACCTATCCACCGAAGAATTCTTGAAACAAGATATCCATTGAGAAAGCCCTACATGATGTACCCCCAGAGAAATTACAGTCTCTTAAAGGAGATCCCTGAAGATAAGATGTGAAGCGGTGAAGGCAAGAGACTGGTGAAGTCACATGAAGCAGAGGTGATGCACCAAGAAGAAATACCAAGGAAGAGAGTATATTTACCTAATAGAATCTGATGACGAAGTAAAGAATTGAGTAACATTTCATGTGTGGAATGAAGATTGCCCGTGCGACGAGCACTGAAGAAAATTCAAAATCGCTTTATAACTGTACAGATGCTGCAACGCTAGTAGACTAAGTAATCATAAGGCTGGCTATACTTAGTGAATAGACTGCAGGCGGTGCCGATATATATATAAATATATATATATATATATATATATATATATATATATATATATATATATATATATATATGCAGTTTCTAGATGCTCATGTCACATTTTAGCAAACTAGGACCCCATAACAAAAAATGGCTGAAAGTGTGGCTCAGCAGAAAAAGGCAGCTGAAGATGGAGGAAGAATCGAGAAGGCTTGTCTGGCCCAGTTTCAAGGGTTGCAGCAGTCAAGAAACTGTTATCTATTGGAGAAGATACAATGAACATGAAAAGCGAGGTGAGCTCCTGTTAAGGTGCAATGGAAAAACACCATGATTGCCATGCTTTATTCATTTAATAGTATTAAATGCAAGGAAGGAGATGAAACATGGTCTCCTGTCACATGGGGTAGATGGAAATAAACTTTGGGCAAGCTTCATCGAGACTGAAGTTAAGAATGTGCTCACACTCCCTTTTATTCTCATGTGCAGTAATGCTTTGCAAGGCCGAGTTCAAAGATAATTCGAATGGCAGACAGCAGGAGTGATGATGGATGATGGGCTAATTGGGTGGGAAGGCATGGTCAAGTCCACCCACAAGCACCTGGGGTACCAGCTTGCGTGCTACTGAAAATTGGAATATTTACAAGGGTACAAGTGTGCCAACCAATTGTAGAGGACTACGTAAAAAAGAGCCCTATAGTTTGAAAGCCAATGAAACGTGTATTTGATGACAATGAAGATGACTTGCACTGGGATTGGGCATAATTGTCCACCTGACTGTAGGGCTCTAATCATAATCCTATCCCCCATAGAAAGTACACCTAGATGTTCCCCGTAGACCAACCACAACCCCAAGTAGGTTTTCTTACTTTGCCACACAGTATGACATCAAAGACGACAAGGTTTTTCTATAAATTTGTATGTTTTCATGAAAAATGAAAAACGTTGAGAGACTTGAGTGAACGTCCGTTGATGTCCATAGTACTTCCTGTTTTAGACAATTGCAAATAAAACAGCAACATTTTGACAACTTCCTGAGTCAGTCTTATTATTGGTGTAAGAGTAAATTCCAATAAAGCGCTACCTTGCTTAAAGGGCCTACGGGTTCACTTCTCTATCGCCCACTTGATGGCCAACAATTCTTCTTCTATTGTGGAATAATTTCTTTCTGCAGTTCTCAAAATCCTGGAGGCAAATGCAATAGTGAAACCCATCCACGTCATCAGTGAATGATTCTCTGACACGCGTAGATGCAGATAACAGGTTCTTTATTATATCTTTTCAGTCTTAGATGTGTGCCCCACCAGTCTTGTTAACAACCTCCTTCCAACTGACAGAAATGTCTACATCATCTCCTTAGCCTTCCACCTTCCACATTCCATGTCCACATTCTATCGTCTAGACTTTCCCCACTGCATCCCTTGTATGTAGGATGCTACAGGAAGACAGACATTGATCACTATAGATGCGAGTAATGTTGCACTACGGGTGGTTGCACACAATTGGATGGAAGAAAGGAGTATGTGGTGGCATTTGCTTCACATCTACTGAAGGGAATGGCGAAGGCTTATGCTAAAATTGAAAACTAAGCTCCAGCCATAACATGGACAACAGACAAATGCCAGAGTTTTGTTTGGGGGGCAGCATTTGAAATACACACAGACCACACACTTCTAGTTGATGTGTTTACTACAAAAGGCCAGGACAAAGCATGAGTTAGAATAAGAATATGGGTGTCCATACTTCAGGAATTCAGCTTTACTGTAACATATATTCCAGGAGTGAAAAAGTATGCAGCAGACTTTCTGTCACGGATGACAACTTATGAAGAGACAAATGAGTATGATGACCAAGATATCATTTTGGAGGTGTCAGAAGCATCAATCCCGGAACAAGAAAGGAAGGAGGAAATGTTGAAAGATGAGTAACTATGCGTGGCAATCAAAGACGTAATGAAAGGGGGTTGTGCAAGGAGACTCTGGAAAATCTGGCAATGTAAGCTCTGTGGAGAAAAAGGAATGACCTTTCTGCCCAAAATGGAATGCTGATGAATGAGAAGCCACAAGTTGGTACTACCAGAGGGTATCAGGGAAAAATTGATCGACCCTGGTAACAAATGACACCAAGGAAAAGTGAAAACAAAATGCAGCATAAGGAACAGCTATTGGTGGGCAGCATTTGTTATGCAAATTAAGAGGAACATGAGGAACGGTGTCCTTTGTGTAAATAGTGATAAGATCTGTGTGATTGAGAAGTCCCCAATGGCTGTCACAGATATTCCTGAGTGACAGTGGGAGAAATTGGCAAGTGATGTTATTGGCCTGATATGGAGTGGTGGTTTTCAGACATATGTGTTGTACTGATAGATGTGTTGATCAGGTTGAGGTGTGGATGATGCCAGACTTAACTGCTGGGAGAGTGAGTGATATTTTGGAAGAGGTATGTGGCCATGAGGGTTAGCATAGTGTAATCCTCACAGATAATGGGCCTCTTTACGAGTCCGGCGGTAACCGAGGCGGTAAAACCGCCTGGTTACCGCCGGACTCGTATTACCATTCCGCCTCTGTGATTCCCGGAATTACCAGGGCATTACAACCCCGGTGACCCGGGATTTCCGGAGGCAGAATGGTGTAAATACCCATTCCCATTGAGTCCTAGAGGACTCAATGGGAACAGGGATCATGGAAACACCGGCACCATCTCGTGATGGTGCCGGTGTTTCCTTGTCCACCTGCAGGCGGGCGGTGTTAAACCCGCCAGGTCAGACCTGGTGGGATTGACGCCTCCGCCTGCAGGAGTTGTGATCACCCGGTATGGAAACAACGGTGGCGGCGGGTTTACTGCCACCGTTGTTTCCATACCGGGTGAGTTGTAGTGAGGCCCCATGAGTCACAATTCAAGTCGAAAGAGATTGAAAGGTACTTTAGGGAGTATGCCATTAAACATAAAACCAGTGCAGCATATCATCTCCAAACTAATCGGGTGGCCGAGAGATTTAATAGGGTAATCAAAGAGTGCATTAGATGGGCCTGGTCAAATGGAAGAGATTGGAAGGATGCAGCAAGGAGGACGATTGTGGCTTATAGGTTGACTATCCGCAAAGTACATCTGGGGTATCCCCTTTTAAGCACAGCAGGGGGAGGAAGGCTAATGCTAGCTGTTTCCCCGATGGATATGTAATGTGGCTAGTATGGATGTGTCAATGGATAGTTTTTCAGAAAATACCAGAGAAAAGCAGATCAAAAATAAGATAAGAGATGCTTTAAGAAGACCACAGCAGCGCAGGTAGGTGACTGGGTCAGGATCAAGGTTCTTGCTGTATTGAGAAGTGATGGTGGGACAAGGACTGATATGCCAATGGATATTTCTCCACTGTGAAAGGTACAGTGAGCTAAAACGTGGTTGTAGACCCTCCCGAGTGGGCACCTTCCCATATAACAGGTTATTTTGTTCTTAGTAGAGGGGCTCCAGACCTCTTTCTTGCATTGTTAGGAACTTTGGGCTTCACCCTAAGTTACCCAGGGTAATCCACACGTGGACCCATACCTCTTTTTTGCATTGTGTGAAGCGATGGATGCGACTGGTCGAGGCAGATCAGGGTGGAAGATGTCTTCAAATATGCAGTGAGGTCAGAGGATGGGAGAATTTGGAATCAATATAGGGTAATGGTGTTGAAAGGAAGATCAGGTGGCATGGCATTTGATAGGGGTGAGTGTTGGTGTAAGAGACTGTGGAGAATCTTACTTGCCAAACAAAGCAGATATGTCATCATCAAACTCAAGGTGTGGAATAAGATATTGCAGGCCTGTCAATCTGAAAGACTGTGCACAGTGATGAGAGGGATTCCGAAAAGTTCCTTGTGAAGGAAAGGGAATGCGTATTATTGTGTCATCGTACTGATGACACAGTGACAAAGAGGTTCTGGAATTAGGTGAGCTGTACAAGAGCTGTACAGGAGTTCTGAGGATTTTTGGATGAAGAACGATGGACGCAGGTCTCACTGCTGTGATTGATATGCTTGAGAAATATAAAATAAGAATAAATATAATCACTTTGATGTCAGTGTACCAATGGGACCAGGACACTACATTTCCTGATGATCTTACAGAGTCTACTAATGTTCTCGACTTCAGAAAGGGACTCAAAACTCTTCTGCTTATGTATTCAGTCCTATAGGAACACTCATTGTTTTGAACCATAGCATTGAGAAGGCCTGGCAGTAGACGCTATATAAATACCAATGTCAATAGCAATGGCATAAGGCTAGAGGTTGGGAGTGGGAAAGAAGACATCATGTGAAGTTGGAGATTTGGGGATGGGCTGGAGAGCCAGATATGGGTAGAAAATATTTGGTTTATCAAGGGAAGACCAGGGGAATTTAACAAGATTACAGCGGCAATGCTTCAAGACCCGGTCAGAAAGAAATATGTGTCACCCGAAGCGATGAGCGAACGTGGGTAATAGGAGATGGTTAGGGAGGGAAAAAGCAATTGAGTGGAGTTAGGGGAGCTGGAAAAAAGAAGGGGAGCACATGTTGAGTGCCTGTGAGGATGTGAAAGACTTTTACATTCTGAGTAATTCCTCCCATTATATCGGGAATCGACTAACCGCTCTTCTACCACCGGAATTTCTGTGCATGGAGATGATTACTGTGGAATTATCACGGGAATAAGAAGGTTGACATCTGCAGTGCCTGCATATACTGGGCTGGGGCAATTGGTATTTGATAGCAAAGTAATGGGTGGACATGGCCAGTGGGCACAAAGGCAAGATATTCGTGCAACACGTACATAGGCCACAGCCGAAGGCCATAGCTAGTGAGACCTCAACATGTTTCAGCCATGACTAATTAGCCCAAAAGAAAACTATTGGTAGAACATGTGCCACGCCCACCGCTGAAGGCCATGGCTTGTGGGCCCCGAGGAATCTAAGGTATAGCAAAAGACCTGAAATTCAGTGAAAAACCATTTGTTAAGAGAGAGTTAAGGTGAACAGATTTAATACAACAAAACCCCTGAAATTCAGCACTCGAATTCCAATCAAGTTCACCTCAGAAAATAAAACATGTGTCACACAAACCAAACCGTGATAAGGGGTAATGACCAGGAGAGGGCCAGGGAGGAAAAAAGGAATTGAGTGGCACGGAGGCACCATGGAAAGAGGAGGGGGGCACTCGGTGAATGCTTGTGTGGAGAGGGAAGAGTTTGGGATTTTTCATGCGTTATCAGGGGAATACTGGGCAAATCCCACAGGCATGGGTAGTTCAATGCTGCTGTATGTATAGTTCCTTGCCGTTATGAGGAGAATTTCAGGAGGATCCTACGGGAATGGGGAGAGAGTGAAAAAAAGAGTCATTTTACACCCGCAGTGAACACATCTCCCTGACAGGGGGTGATGGATCTTGGTGCCCAAGGGAATGGCTATTGCGGCATGTAAGGAACTCATGGTGGCCACAGTAAAGCAAGACACAAGTGATCACAGATGGAGGGTGTTTCTTAAACTGTACATTCAAGGTGGAAAAATGCCTAATCAAAACCTAAATCTAAAATGGGAGCATACGTTGACCATCAAAAGAAAAATTAGGCAGTCCTTGTGGCGTTGGGTCAAAATAAAATCGCCTAGACTAAGAAAAACCTTTTGCCAATTCCTTGCAACTAATTACACAAAGAGTGTGGGATAATGGTTCAATAATGGAAGAAGTGTTCACAAATAATAAGTCAGGATCTGATTGCCAGGGGTCTCCCTTCCCCACGTTTTTAGCCCTGAACAAGGTAGGATCTTGGAGCACAGCACATGCTCGAGCCTTCTCAGCACGAACCAACAGTTCCATATCAGCTATCACGTTCTTCGACGGTTAAGTCTCTTTTCAATCAAAAGTCTCTTACCTTCGAGGCCTGATTTATCCAACAAACAAACAAACATAAAGTTCTGCTTTACGTATACCTTGGGTGATGGCTTTACTCCTGGGTCCCCCTCTTCTGGGTGTAGACCCTTCACCAAATTGTATTCCACAAATCGTTTAAACTGTTCCTTTTCAATGCACTTTGGGTGACAACTTTGCAACCCGGATCTCCCTCTTTCGGGCTCAGGCCCCTTTTAGATGTTTGACTCCCTCTTTCAGGTTCACTGTGACTTTTCTTGCATCCATGAGTTTCAATGTCTTTTTAAATAGTTCATCAGACTTTGCCCTTGGTTGTCGATGTCCTTCTGCCGGGTTCACTTTCGACAAATTTTACCAAACAGTTCACTATGGGATTTTAGACTTTGCCCCTTCTCGTTAGCATCCCTCCACCGGCTTCACTCTTGCTAACTTTAGAAAAACACTGTTCATTACCCGTGTATGACCACTTGGACCTAACTCCACCTCTTCCCAAGGACTTCTGCCTTCTGGTTATG
The DNA here is from genome assembly GCF_040938575.1 of Ambystoma mexicanum. NCBI lineage: Eukaryota > Metazoa > Chordata > Amphibia > Caudata > Ambystomatidae > Ambystoma > Ambystoma mexicanum. Next base: position 64,149,495 of record NC_090938.1, read on the forward strand.
GTAGTCTCTACCTTCGGGTAATTGCCCAGAGTTTTCTGCCTGAGCACCCATGTGGTGCCGGACATCTCTGTTGGAGGCTTTCCCCACACTTTCTCAAAAGTTCCTTTAAGCTTCCCAAAGTTCAAATTAGCTGTTTGCTACCTTTCGTTCAACACAGCCCGCTTTCTTATCGACTCTCCCCTTGACTCACTGGCTGTGATGAACCGCTTTGCTTTCTTCTCCTTCGAGTCAAGGTTGGTACCACAGAAACCAGCGTTTCTCCCTGGCTTGGTTATCAGCGGAGGACGGTCTTGTGTACCATTGACATCTGCTGCAACACACACTGGCCTTTGTTCGCGGACTTATGTTTCCATCTGCAGAGGTTTCACAGGCCTTGATACGAAAGGGTAAGGTCACTTCTCTCCTTGTCACCCTCTCGGTATTCGCCATCATTCGCCTCCTCTTGAACTGATGTGGTGGGTTAGCTTTTATGTTGTGTGGTCTGCCTTGCTCGTAGGGTGCTGTCACGCTCCACCTTTTATCCCTGTGGGGAAGGGAAAGGGCTGTCCGGTGTGTGTTATTATGGTCAGTTGCCTGACTTTGCATGACCCTTGTATTGGGACATGTCAGGTAAATGGCTCTGGTGTTAGTCCGTTGTCTTTCGTGTTGTACGAACATTTTCGTGTCAGAAAAGTAGGGGGATGTTTTGGAATATCCTACATGCGAGAACGGGGAAAAGGTGTTGAAAGAAGGGGGACACTGTGTCTCACCATTCAGTGTCCCACACCCGCTCCCCAATGACCACCCATCCAGGTGATCCTCCCTCACTGGTCCACCCCCAGGAACTGGATCCAACAGTGATGGCCTTGTCCTGGCCACCTGGATGACAGATCCCTGGGGAATAGCTAGGGAGACACCTTCAGGTTTCTCACAGGCCCCAAAGAAACCTATTGGTGCAACATGTAAAAAGACTACAGCCAAAGGTCATCACTAGTGGGCCCCAATAAACCTATTGGTGCAGCATGTGCTGTGGCCATGGCTAGAGGGGATCCAAAGACACCTATTGGTACAACTTAGACAGTGGCCAAAGGCCACTTTACATGATTAGTGGGCCATGTAAAAACCTATTGGTGCAACATGTACAGTGTCCATGGCCGAAGGCCATGGCCAGTGGGCTCGAAATAAACCTATTGGTGCAACATGTACAGTGTCCTGTTACTCTCACCTGGCTCCCACAGAGGCGTCGATCTGAACTGGACTGCTGCGGTCTCCACCAATGTGACGCGTAGAGCCGAGATGACCGACTGGACTGGCCCACCTAACTTCATTTGCTTGGCCCCGTAGGAGTATTCTCCTGCAAATGGAGAAAGGGAATTAACCACCCGTGAAGTTGAGTGTTAACCCCCTCCCCCAGCTGTTCTCCCCACTGATCACCTTTAATGTCCCCTCTTATAGTCTCACCTGATGGTTTGGAAAGATGAGCTCTTCATCCTGCGTTGAGCGTAGGGGCTCGTCGATATCCAGTTGCTTCACTGGTTCGAAGGAATTGACGAGTTCCAGAACAATACTGACTCTGAGATTTCCGGCAAGACGCCGTAAGTATATAGTCCGTAAGAGTTCAAATGTCTGACTTTCACTCTTGTCCGATTCCTTGCAGGTTGCAGCTTGACCCTAGTGAAGAGTTCCTCGTGGCAGCGGTAATGTTCAGATAAGGATTTGTATTCTCCAACACAGTTCGATAGAATAATGTCAATATGTAACCTGTTGCTTTCTCCCTTATTCAGATGCTGAGAGAAATTATGAAGTCTCAGGGAATAATGCCTCTGCTGGTAAAATTAGGTAAGTCTACTGTGGTGGGAAGGATTCCCCTTTTTTGTCCCTTGGTTTCACTTTGCTGTCCTTTTGTTTCCCCTTATGGGCCGGGGTACGGGCGAGGATGCGATGGAGGCTGCGCCGACCCGTGAAGAGGAATAGTACCCCCGGCGGTAAAATCAGGTAAGTCTATGGGGGTAACTACTATTGCCTCTGTTTATTCCCTTGGCTCACCTTGTTGTTCTTGTGTTCCCCTTAGGTGCCGGAGTGCGGCGAGAACATGCAGGATGCAGTGGATAGTGAAGATGCTGCGAAGGCCAGTGAGTTCAGCGCGGCGCTGCAGCAGGCGACGCACATAAAATGATTTCTTTCTTCCAGCTTGAAGGCGCGGTGGATTGGGAATTCAGGTAAGGATCAAAGGTATTGCTCTTGTTCTAACCTTTTCTCCTTCTTTCCCCCTTTTCCTAGGAGCTCCAGACTCGAGGCGGGCGCGGCAGAAGACTGGATGCAGACTTGCAGGCATGGTGAGCGTTACGCTGCTGGATGCAGAATAACGCGAAGCGTGTGCTGCTCTTTGGTCGTGGTTTAAATAGCCTCCAAAGTAGTCCCAGGTAAGTATTCCCCCCAGCCCCACCCGAGTAAAAAATATTCCCTAGGTAAAGTAGTCCCTTCCAAGCCTCCTTTGGCTTGGAGCTCTTGCAGCATGGTCTGAATCAGGTAAGTTTGCAGCATGGTCTGCATCAGGTAAGTTTTAATCTATGAGCCTGGCGCCTATGGCTCCAGGACTGACTCTCCATATGAGCCTGGCGCCATAGACGCCAGGACTGCACCTAAATAGCCCCTAGCAGGGGTTGTTGGGCTTGCTTGGAATAACTTGATGCCTGATTCCGGGGTTGCGGACTTGGTCTGGGTCCCCGGGGGTAGGCATCATGACAGCACTCCCCCCCAAAGGCCTCTCCTAAAGTCGTTCTTCCCCATGGTTTTGGTTTGTTTGGGAAATTTTGGTGGAATTTTTTCACCAATCGGGGTGCATGAACGTGGTCACTAGGTTCCCATGACCTTTCCTGTGGTCCGTAACCTTTCCAGTCGATTAAATAAAAAAGCTTTGACTTCACCAGCTTGGAGTCCAGGATGTTCTTAACCTCAAATTCGGGTTCCCCGTCTATAAGGATGGGGTCTCGTGGCTTGGTTAGTCTTGTGCCTTGTTGCACTGGCTTTAAAAGTGACACATGAAAGACGGGGTGAATTCGCATATTAGCAGGTAAGTCCAACTTGACAGCCACCGGGTTGATAATGGCCTTAATAGAGTAAGGTCCCAAATATCTGGGGTTAAAGGTCCGTGTTCCCTTTAGAGGTATGTGTTTTGTGGCCAACCATACTTGGTCCCCTATCTGGTATTGTGGAGTATCACTTCTATGCCGATCAGCATCTTTCTTGTGTTTTTCTTTCGATTGTTTTAAATGTGCAGTTGCTTCCTTAAAGGCTTGTGTAATCGTAGCGTGCAGATGGTCCACTGCGGGCATTTCTAAGTGTTGGGGTGAGTCAAGGTCTTAGGTTCGAGGATGGTGCCCATATAAGGTATAAAATGGGGCTTTGTCCAGTTCCAGAGTGTACTGAATTATTGTATGCATATTCGGCGATCCAAAGAATGTCTTTCCAATTACTCTCAGTCTGATGTAACATACAACGCAGGTATTGTTCGAGAGTCTGGTTGGTCCTCTCCGTTTGACCATCGGTTTGGGGGTGGTGACTGGTCGATAAACTCACATCGATTTGCGCCAATTGACAAATTTATTTCCAAAAATGTGAAATGAATTGACTGCCCCGGTCAGAGACCAATACGGACGGAAATCCGTATATGCGAACAATGTTTTTGAGGAACTCCTTGGCCAGGATTGAAGCTGAAGCTAATCCCTTTAAAGGAATAAAGTGGGCCATCTTGGAAAAAAGATCCACAATAACTAGAATGGTGTTAAATCCATTGCATGGGGGTAGATCAGTAATAAAGTCTAACGATAAGGTGTGCCATGGTGTAGGCGGAATGTCTAAAGGTTGTAAGAGTCCAGCTGGTTTTTTCTTCTGACTTTTGTTTTGGGCGCAAATGCCACAAGACATCACAAATGATTTAATATCCTTTCGCCAGGTGGGCCACCAGAATTGTCTCTTAATTTTAGCTTCAGTCTTTGCAATGCCTGGGTGCCCCTCCATTAGGGTGTCATGATAACGGGAAATGACTAACTCTTGTAGTTCCTTGTGTGGCAGAAATAGCCGCCCTTGGTAATAAGGCAGGTCATTGGTGACAGAGTAGTCCGGGCCTTTCTTTACCCAGTCCTGCAGGGCTGTAGGATCAAAGAGTTGCTGGATCTTTACCTGAATGTCCTCTAGTGTCTGTAGAGTAGTCATGCCAAGAATCCTTTGTTCTGAAATTATAGGTACTGGTTCTGGGTTCACTTCTGCCTCTCCCATCCCTATTCGGGATAAGGCGTCTGCTTTACCATTCTTACAACCTGGTCGATAGGTTATCACGAAATCGAACTCGGCAAAGAACAATGCCCATCGGAGTTGGCGTGACGATTGGGCCTTGGCTGTCTTTAAATACTGCAAGTTCCGGTTATCGGTGATCACAGTAATGTTATGCCTGGCACCGAGAAGATAGTGCCGCCAAGCCTTGAAGGCGGATTTAATGTCTAATAACTCCTTGTCGGTAACCGCATAGTTTAACTCAGGTGCTGAGAACTTTCTGGACCAAAATGCTACTGGGTGAAGCTGGCCAGTTTCAGGGTCCTTTTGGGACAGGACAGCTCCCATGGCTAGACTGGATGCATCAGTTTCCACTATGTATGGAAGTTCAGGGCGCGGGTGCTTTAATACAGGTGCAGACGTGAATTTCGCTTTCAGCTCTTGGAAGGCATTTTCAGCTTCTTCAGTCCACATAAAGCGTTTATTTTTTCGCAAGAGTGCTGTGATGGGATGTACAACATGTGAAAAATCTGGGATGAATCTGCGGTAGAAATTGGCAAAGCTGAGCATGCTTTGTACTCCTTTAACTGAACTTGGTGATGGCCACTTAAGGATTGCGTCCACCTTTCGTGAGTCCTTTCGGACTCCTCTTGGAGTCAGGATAAACCCAAGGAATTTAACTTCCGTGGCATGAAAAACGCATTTTTCCAGTTTTGCATATAGTTTGCGCAGGCACAGTTTCTCAAGGACTGCTCGGACGTGCTTCACATGGTCAGATTCTGAAGAGGAGTATTAGAATATCATCGATATATACGACAACACAAATATCGATGAGTTCACGAAGGACATCGTTCATAAAGTATTGGAAGGCTGCTGGTGCATTGCACAACCCGAATGGCATCACCTGGTATTTGAATAACCAATACTTAGTGCGAAAAGCAGTCTTCCATTCGTCGCCCTGTTTTACACGTACCAGATGGTATGCCCCCCGGAGATCCAACTTAGTGTATATGCAAACGTCTTTCACTTGGTCTAGTAGTTCAGGGATCAGAGGCAATGGGTATTGGCTCTTAACAGTTATCTTGTTCAATTCGCGGTAGTCTATGCGCGTTCTGCGTTCTGAGGTCACCTTCCTTTTTGGGCACGAAGAACAAAGCTGAAGATGCAGGGGAGTTGGATGGGCGAATGAAGCCATTAGCAAGGTACTGGTCTAGGTATTGTCGTAGGTGAAGGTTCTCAGGTTCCGTAAGGGCGTAGATCCTGCTACAAGGGGGTTGTGCACTGGGTATGAGATCGATTTGACAATCGTACGATCTGTGAGGTGGTAAGGTGTTTGCCTGTTCTTTTTGGAAGACATCCTGGAATTCTTGATATGCTGGAGGTAATTGCACGACTGATGTGGTGACTGTGGCCAGGCCTGCGTTCTTTGGGTAACAGGTTTGTGCACAATCCGGGAAGGTTATTCTCTTCTCTCGCCAATCAATACAAGGATTATGTGTTTCCAACCAAGGTATCCCCAGTATTATTTGAAACTGTGGGGCTTTGATTAGATCAAACACAATAGTCTCTCGATGCCCATCCTGACCCAATAGTGTCATCTCTGTGGTGGAATGAGTTACAGGCCCAGAGGCAATTTCAGTTCCATCGACTGTGGTGATGACATCTGAGGTGGTTTTTCGGCAGAGAGGTAGATTCATCCTGGAAATCCAATTCGTAGTCCACATAGTTTCCTATGGCCCCGCTATCAATGTATGCCCTTACCACGTGCATACGTGATGGCTGCCTTGGATCTACAAGGACCATTGGTATGATGAAATGCGAGGTCTGAGTATCCTTCAAGCTCGGCAAGCGGACCTCTACGCTTGTCGGGCTTGGTCATTTCCCGAGTCTGACTCCATATGGCTTTTATCAGCAGCTCCTACCACCTTCTTGGGTGGTTTTATAGGGCAATCCCGTAGAAAATGGCCAGAAGTTCCGCAATATAAACACAATTGCATATGCCGTCTCCTTTCTCTTTCCTTCTGGGTTAAGGGTCCTTTAACCCCTCCCATTTGCATGGGTTCTGAAGCATCTGCTCCTTTGGGGTTAGTGTGGGTTTTGACCAACTCCCGATTCTCAAACTTGGCTCGATCAGCCTTTCTCTTCTGAAGTCTGTGATCTAACTGGACCACTAAGTCTATATATTCAGCGCAGTCTTGAGGTGGGTTCACAACTTGAGCCAAGACATACTTGAGTTGTCCTCGAAGCCCTCGATGAAATAACGTGATTCGTTTTACCTCGGGCCATCCAGTTTCCATTAAAGTTTTCTATTAAAGGTTACGATGTAGGATAGAAGGTCCTGGCTACCCTGTCATAGGGACAAAAGTTTGTTATCCAGGGCCTGTCCTTGGGAGTGCCGGGCAAATAGTCTTTGCATGCTCATTTGAAAGCCCTGAAAATCCCGAAGAATTGGGTCATCCTGATTAACTAGTGGAATTGACCAATACGCTGCACTGCCGCTGAGATATGACAATACAAAGGCTACCTTGGCTTGATCGTTTGGGAAGGCTCCAGGTCTGCATAGAAAGTGCAAGCAATATTGTTTCATAAACACGGCAAACCTTTTGGGGTCCCCGGCAAAGCGTTCGGGCGGGGCTAATCGAATAGTTCCTGGTAGGTTTATTTTCACCGGGTTACTCAATGACATAGGAGCTGGATTTCCCCCGAGTTCTGGTAGGGGAGTTTGTCCAGCCTGGCTTTGCAGTAGTTGCCTAGCAAGGTCATCAGTTCGCTCCTTTGACAAATCAGTTCTCTCCTGAGAGCATTGATTTATTGACGGGCAGAATGTACTTCAGCCCTCAGTTCCCCTGGTAATTGAGCCAATTGGTCAGTTTCTGAGGTATCCATAACGCCCGGGTGGGAATTTGTGGGTAGGCTTCGCATTCTGTTACGCTCACCTGGCTCCTACAGAGGCGTCGATCTGAACTGGGCTGCTGCGGTCTCCACCAATGTGACGCGTAGAGCCGAGATGACCGACTGGATTGGCCCACCTAACTTCGTTTGCTTGGCCCGTAGGAGTATTCTCCTGCAAATGGAGAAAGGGAATTAACCACCCGTGAAGTTGAGTGTTAACCCCCTCACCCCGCTGTTCTCCCCACTGATCACCTTTAATGTCCCCTCTTATAGTCTCACCTGATGGTTTGGAAAGATTGGAAAGATGAGCTCTTCATCCTGCGTTGAGCGCAGTGGCGCGTAGATATCCAGTTGCTTCACTGGTTTGAAGGAATTGACGAGTTCCAGAACAATATTGACTCTGAGATTTCCGGCGAGACGCCGTAAGTATATAGTCCGTAAGAGTTTAAATGTCTGACTTTCACTCTTGTCCGATTCCTTGCAGGTTGCAGCTTGACCCTAGCGAAGAGTTCCTCGTGGCAGCCGGTAATGTTCAGATAAGGATTTGTATTCTCCAACACAGTTCGATAGAATAATGTCAATATGTAACCTGTTGCTTTCTCCCTTATTCAGGTGCTGAGAGAAATTATGAAGTCTCAGGGAATAATGCCTCCGGCGGTAAAATTAGGTAAGTCTATTGTGGTGAGAAGGATTCCCCTTGTTTGTCCCTTGGTTTCACCTTGCTGTCCTTTTGTTTCCCCTTAGGGGCCGGGGTACGGGCGAGGATGCGATGGAGGCTGCGCTACCCGTGAAGAGGAATAGTTCCCCGGCGGTAAAATCAGGTAAGTCTATGGGGTAACTACTATTGCCTCTGTTTATTCCCTTGGCTCACCTTGGTGTTCTTGTGTTCCCCTTAGATGCCGGAGTGTGGCGGGAACATGCAGGATGCGGTGGATAGTGAAGATGCTGAGAAGGCCGGTGAGTTCAGCGCGGCGCTGCAGCAGGCGAGGCGGCGCGCAGAAAATAACTTCTTTCTTCCAGCTTGAAGGCGCAGTGGATTGGGAATTCAGGTAAGGATCAAAGGTATTGCTCTTGTTCTAACCTTTTCTCCTTCTTTCCCCCTTTTCCTAGGAGCTCCAGATTCGAGGCGGGCGTGGCAGAAGACTGGATGCAGACTTGCAGGCACGATGAGCGTTACGCTGCTGGATGCAGAATAAAGCGAAGCGTGTGCTGCTCTTCGGGCGTGGTTTCAATAGCCTCCAAAGTAGTCCCAGGTAAGTAGTCCTCCCCAGCCCCACCCGAGTAAGAAATAGTCCCTAGGTAAAGTAGTCCCTTCCAAGCCTATTTTGGCTTGGAGCTCTTGCAGCATGGTCTGCATCAGGTAGGTTTGCAGCATGGTCTGCATCAGGTAAATTTTAATCTATGAGCCTGGCACCTATGGCGCCAGGACTGACTCTCCATATGAGCCTGGCGCCATAGACGCCAGGACTGCACCCAAATAGCCCCTAGCAGGGGTTGCTTGGCTAGCTTGGAATAACCTGATGCCTGCTTCCGGGGTTGCTGGACTTGGTCTGGGTCCCCGGGGGTAGGCATCATGACATGTCCACAACCAAAGGCCATGGCTAGTGAGCACCAAAGAAACCTATTGGGGCAACATATACAATTCCATGGCCGAAAGCCGTGGCCACTGTCCATGGCCAAAGTTCATGGCTAGTGGGCCCTAAAGAAACCTATTGTGCAGCATGTGGAGTAGCCATAGCCAAAGGCATGGCTAGTGGCCCGGAGAAACCTGTAGAGGAGGTCCCAAATATGGCCTGCACTCCGGCCACTCATGTCGAAAAGCCAGAAGCATACTCGCCAAGATATGTGACATATAAGGAGCAAATGAATCAACAGAGAGCCACGGTGGGGCTCTGTCCAGTACCCATCAGATGGACATGCATACCCATTGAAGCACCAATAACCAGACAACCATGGGCTGCAAGGTATCCACTGAGACAACCATATCAGCAGATGACACGATATGAAGACTACTTACAGACTGTCCCCGAAGAGGCCCACAGAACCTTAATGGAAGGCAATTGGTGACGACATAAAAGCCCAGACGTGACGTACAGATAACCATAAAATGACAAGCAAAAGAAGTTATGCAAGGACAAACTGTAAAAGAATAATGATGTGACAAACGTATAAGAAGATACCACGTTGCAGCACAAAGAACGTACCCAGGATTGAATCGTGCAAATGACTGAATGCATGTAAATAGGCTTGGAACGCAAGAAGCTAAGTAAACGACACTGCTTGCAATGCTTAGTAGAAGAATAGAGCGGCATGCGCCAATTATATCTCTAACTCAAAGAAGCACGCTATATGAGAGCGACTCCATTTTGTAAAGCAGAACTAAGCCCAAGCTGCAAGGGGGCCAACAAGGCAGAGATTCATATTCCGCGTAAGACAAGAGGGAAGAGCAGAATCGAAACTCAGCAAGAAGTAGCTCATGCTTGGGAATTCGAGGTCAACTCCAGGAAGGGAGGATAGCAGCTACCCTGAAGACTCAAAACATCAGAGCATGACTGCCAGCCAGTGAAGGTTGAGATAAGAGGCCCCGGGCATATGGCTGGGATGAACAAAGAATCAAATATACAAAAAGAAGGAAAAAGAAGCAGATTCACGGTGAACAGACATATGACCAGCCAAGGGCAAAGAGGTACCAACGTCTGATGTCACCCAGAAACCGAGGATGCCACAACTTTTCTTGATAAGAACTACAGTTTCGAGGCCATCCTCAGCCAACTAATTGACACATAGCCCTAAAGGTACTGATTGATGGAAGGGAGGCAGGGTGAATCTTGGGGCACTAAGCACCTGGGTGTCTACTCTGCATTCTGCTAATTAAAGTGGAGATTTATGTCTAGGGGTGTAACTCACCCAATCACAATGTACCAAATAATCTAGGGTCCTATAGCTTGAGGAACCAATAAGATGTCGTAGTTGTAGTGACGTCTATCATGAGTGATGTAGTGGGATGGGCGTAGACGCCCACCCGATAAGAATTATCCAATCCGCATGCTCTGTTACCATATAAAGATATCAAAAAGAAGAAACGTGTCCACGGGCTGTGGAACACTCGCGTCCCCTGCACACTCGGGATATTGCCAGTGGCAATCAGTAGTTCAAAAAAGTCTAAATCATGTTCTCTGGGATCTATTTCAATGTTCAATTTATAAATTGCTTGCAACGCAATGGGAAGATAAGAGTACAACTAGATAAATACATAAGTAGCTGGCTAGTTCATCACTGAAAGGTGGTATGCTCAAAAGATCATAGTCACTTAAAGTCTTGTTTAATGTACTTGGTTAGTAATCCTCAAATCGCTTGATTATTGATTTAAAAAAAAAAAAAACATTTTATTAATGCATGCCAGTCTAAATTCAACAATATTATCAGTTGCTGTTCATCATATAGTGCCATGTAATCAAAAAGTATATACATTTTAAATACAGTAGAGGCCTAACTACTGTCTGGCTAGCTCAACGCGTTTCGGGAAATAATATCCCTTCTTCAGGAGCTGAATATTCTCTATTATCATAAAACAGGGTTCCTTTTTCATAATTTCCTAGTTTCTCAATTGAAGTTCTTCCGGACACAATGTTTCCCTTGAAGCAGAAAAGATAGGGATATTTTTTTAGAACAATGTATCTCAAATTTTCATAGGAAAAGTTGCATATTTAACCCAAAGGTGACTCTACCTCTCATTGGTGCCCCTTTAGTGTATTTCTGGAAGGAGTATTCAGTGTTGCAAAAATGGGGAATCACCGGAATCCGGCAAACAGATTTTCAACCAAATTTGGGGAATGCTAAAAAAACACAAAGGTATATATACTAAAGTAGTATGGTGTCATTCAAAAAAAACACACTCTAGATGAGTCATTAGGGACTAGCAATAATCAATTATTTTTCTAAATAATTTAGGCTCACAATTACCAGAGCTGTAAATAACATAACATAATGTGGGAGTGTTATTCTACTCTCCACTTACCAATTGAATGGTAGAAGGGTCCAATGTGCAGTAAGTAACTCCCGTGATGGTGAGTGATCTGTTCTTCACAGGTAAGTGCAGGGCATGGAAGGCTTGGGTCATCCCCTGAAAGGACAGAGGGGGGTTCTGTCAGAGGGTGGTAGTGTCAGACCTATAAGGTACTGGAGTACAGCTGGACAAATGGGGTATGCTGAATCAAAAAATGGTCCTGGGGGACTCCTTATCTCTCAGTAACAAGTAGATTCTCCTGGCCGGCATCCGCTGGTGATGCCGGACGCGGGAGACCCGTTTTACAAATACGCGAGCGGCGGCGACGCGCATCAGCGCAGTGACATCAGATGTAAACATCTGACGTCATCACGCGGCGCGCATCCCGCATCGCGTCACAGACACCAAAAAGTGCCTGCCGGTGCGAGTATGGACGCACTAATTCTGCAATGTCAGATTTAATGTGAACAATACATAGCAACAAAACCTTTAAATTCAGTGAAAAAAATCTTTATTAAGAGAGTGTTAAGGTGATCCCATTTAATGCAACAAAATCCCTGACGTTCAGCAATCACATTTCGAGCAAGTCTACCTTAACTATACACCCCCTGTTGCTCAGCGTATGATCACAATGATGACATCATAGATGACATCACTGATGACATCACTAATTACATCATACATGGCATCACTGATGATATCACTGATTTTGTCACCAGTTACATCATGCATGAAACCCCTGATGTCAATGGTTTGATTAATTACAATTTGAAATATGAAAACTCTGTTTTTTAACATAACATATATGTAGTGTGAAGGCTTCATGGAGCAAGACACAGACAACAGATTCAAAGTTGAAATAAAATTGTTTATTAACTTCAATATGAGGATGGTTAAAGGCCTAACTTATCCTATGCTAAGGTGGCATTTCTCTACCTTAAGAAACTAAGAATAGTCTGAGTCAGTAAGTATCTCTGTGTCCAACATCTATACTTGCCTTCACAGATAAAGCTAAACAATGTGTAGGGATGCCAGCAACAACAGAAATAGTGTTCCAAATAAAGTTCTGCACTTCTTCCAGCTCTGAGCATACTTTTCAGCTCTCCTTACCCAAGTTCACAACAGTTCCACAAAAGTCTCAATAAGGAATTTCAGGGTTACCTTCCCCAAGAAACCACACAGTTCGCAGAAATGAGTCTTGGGATTCGACTCTCCCAAGAAACCAGCTGGCCAACTTGCACTTCAGATCAGTCTCTCAATATTCAAAACCAGTTCCAGGACAACTTTATACCTCTCGAGAGTTCATGCAGATGACTTTCTTCTGCCTTATTCCAGCGATCACTTTCAGCCACTTGCATTTACTTTTCTGTATATTTATTTGGCTTTCACGGATAGGCTACTCCCGGTCTAGGCGCAGTTGTCGGACCGCTTGGTCCACCCATCACAGGTCACGCAACCAGTCACCCTGGGCTTGCTTGCCCCCAGAGGTTCTCCTGTAGCACCACCTGTGATCTGATTCACACTCACTTGGCGCTCTCTTTGTCCGCCCTTTGGCCTATGCCACCATGAGTTCAATTATGCAGTTCACTTTGTGGTGCTCTTTTCCCTTCACCACATTGCTTTCACACTTCTTCGCAATGCTCCATTCTTGCTTTATATTGTATTTCCTAAGATTCTCTCTTAACTTGCAACATATAATATTCATTTTTCACACCAACTTGTTGTGTGGCCATTGTTATTTTCAGTGCTTTCATATTCTCACCAAAAGCTTTCATTCAGTTTGGTATTCAATAGTTTCCAGCCCTTGTCTGCCCACACTTTGCAGCAATCAACTTTAACCAGTTAGTTTGGTTCACTGTGTCTTGCACCTAATTCCTGCTCATTCGGCATTCTCTTTTTGCCACGTAACAGCCGCAGGAGCGCCCTGAGTTAAGTGATCCCATTTCCTTACTCACCGGTCTCTGGCGTCTCCTCTGGGTGGCTGTAACCTCATGCTCAGCTCGGTGTACAGTTGTTCGGTGCTTGGCAAACCCTGCTCGGAGTTCGCTTTTCTCTCTCTCTCTCTGTGGGTCTCCACCAATGACTGAATCTCTTCTCTGTCCTGCAGCTTCTGATGCATGCACCAACCTGCGAGGCTCCCAATACTGTGGACTCCGCACTGCCCCTCCGGGGCTCGGCGCTAAAGTTTCTTACAGTTCTCGCCCGGCTTCCTGGTTTTCCGACAGGACCACCTTCGACTACCTCATATTCTACCTGTGCAGGCCTCCCTGTCTGTCTCTCTGTGGTCTCTCTGACTACTCCTTTTATACACCTGCAACTGTTTAGCAGGCTGCAGGTGTGAGTCTTAAGGCTCAATTGCCTCACCACAATTAGTGCAGCATTCTGGACATGCCTGACCCTTACACCAGTCTTTAGGCCTCTTCCTCGTCTCAGTACTAGAATGGTGACAGGATCTGTTAGTGTGTATTACTCCTAGTTGCCTCTTCTTCGTCCCAGTACTATAGTGAAATGAATGAGAGGAATTGAGGGGAGTGGGTTCACAATAGCCTATAAAGGCAGGGGAGGGTTATGTTGGTTCTGAATTGGAAATTGGGGATGCCATGTCTCGCCTGTGGATATCCTCTCCCCATTTCCTAAGGGCCCTCCACCCAGGTGATCCTCCCTCGCATCTCCACCCCTATGTTCAGGAACCAAAAGCGACGGTCTTTCCTTGGCCACCTAAGAAGAGGATCCAAGGGGAGTAGGTGCGAGTATACCCTTAAGTTTCTCACAGTACATATTTCATGCTTACACAGTACAATGTATTCTTTCCTTATTTCTTTGAATGTAACATGTGGTATACAATTATGTAATATAAGCAACTGATTCTTTTTGTATATTAACTTCAAATTCTTTGATTATATATTATCACAGTGCATACAGGCACATACTTTCTTTTGTATGTGAGTATTTTTTTATAAAACATGTCATTTAGATTAGAATGTGTTCATGTAATGTTATCACAGTAAGGAGAATTGTAACTTCAAATGTGAACGCTGACTATTTTCATAATACTTACTATTTACCATTTTTCCACATCTATTCTTTTTTTTACTACTACACATATTTATATTATGTTTGAAATAACTAATGTAGATTTACTACAATAAGGTACTTTCCCTGCAATTTACTATTGTAATAGTTTACTAATTGTATACTAATACGTGAAATTCAATCCACTGATATAATGTTACATATTTCGATTTTAAACATTATACGTTGATAAGTACTACACAGGAATTCTCCACATGTAATCATATCATACTTCTGTATCGTGTCTTGTTCTACGTCATGTTGTTATTATTGTTAAGTGTAATAAAATAAAATATGTATAAAAGATATTCAAACGTATTTCATCAGCAATGTCACATTTGATGTATTATTGATCTCATCAGTGATGTCAAGCATGGTGTAATTTTTGACTTCATCAGTGATGTCATTATTGTGTTTATACGCTGCACAACAGGGCGCACATAATTAAGGTGGACTTGCTCAAAATGCTATCACTGAATTTCAGGGGTTTAGTTGCGTTAAATCTGATCACCTTAACACTCTCTTAACCAAGGTTTTTTTCACCGAAAGTATATATAAATATCTGCCAGCGGATGCAGGCATGCCCATTGCTGCCTGCTTGCTGGGAAGGATGGCTCTGATACAAGACCATTATATTGGATGTCTCCCAGCCCCACCAGCTCAGGCTCCAGTGTCTACCCATCCATCATGGCACCCATCACTGCCACGCTCAGTGTTGGCTCTGTGCCTTGGGCCGCAGACTGCTTAGTACCTCCAGCGCGGTACCAGAAAGCAAGCAAAGCCACATCACTGTAATATACGAGGTCACTTTGACAGCTGTTTGTAAATATATCACACATAACTCATACTGTCAAGCGGCTCATTTTTTACATTACAAGAAAGGATTTGTAAGCAGCATTCCCTCTGGTGATAGCGCCAGTCCCTTAATGAAACACACACAGAGTTTATTTTTTAAAGTCTAATTACCAGAAGAATGATTGTCACATCTCTTCTTTCACTTTGTGGCGCGAAGAATATTGGAGGGAGCGCGCGCCGCACAGAGAGA
The DNA here is from genome assembly GCF_040938575.1 of Ambystoma mexicanum. Classification (NCBI taxonomy): domain Eukaryota; kingdom Metazoa; phylum Chordata; class Amphibia; order Caudata; family Ambystomatidae; genus Ambystoma; species Ambystoma mexicanum. The sequence goes on from NC_090938.1 coordinate 64,164,761, forward strand.
GGTTAATGGCGTCCTTACGCCGGCGTTCCTACGCACGGGTGCGCAACTGAACACTGGATACACTATACAAATGCTTCCGATATATCTACTTCGAGCCCACCTGCTAAGAGTTATTTTCTTTATTAAAAGGGAAGCTGACCATTCTGAAAGTGTTCAGATGTTTGGGCACCACCGTGGTGTTGCCTAAGGTACATTTTCAATGCATTGTGGGCACAATTTTGCTTATAAATGTAGGCACCCGCTATATTTTGCTGAAGGACTTTTACAGTTCAAGTCGTCATACTCTGTAAAAGATGTTAAAAAAGGCCTAAAGTTGGAGTGCAAATTTTAAAATGCTGTTGAATATTGCCAAAATGAGGTGAATATTTGCCAAAGGATACTGACAAAATCAAAGTTTGGCTAGCTTTTATTGGACTAACTGAAACTATTATGCTGAGATGGTACAGTGCATTAACTTTTCAAGTCCCAGAGACGTTAAAATGGTCAAGAGAGAGTTGAAGTTGCTAAAAGAGGGTGTAACTTACCAACAGACAGCTGCTGCTATGTCCGTGCGCTTTGTCCAATCAAGTAACTGAATCTCTGCAAACACACTTTTAGGGGAAAATATTCACTCCATCACCAACCACCTGTAATTCAGGGGCACATGGTGAATGTTCTGCTCGCCATGGCCGAAATCCTTGAACATATTGCGGTTTTTCAGAACAAATGCTCCCCTCCACGCTGTGCAGTCAGGTTTTGGACCACGTCAATGTACTGAGTTGTGGTACTCAAAGTATCTGACAATTTGCTGGAGGCTGCAGATCAGGACATAATGTGTCAGTAAGGTGGCAGTCCTGATTAATATAGCTATCACGCCGACTTGGAGAGGGGCCAACACCGTTGGTAATGGCCGACCAGCCTAAGTGTAAACAGGACCAAGCAAAATGAGTGCATCGGTGAGGGCTCTCAGGGCCGTTAGAGTTCATGGCTCTTTGCATGCCAGGGCTCCGTTCGGGCTGTGAATTGGTTGCATTTATGTTTGTGATCCTTGCGTATAGTGTGAGCCCAATCGCCTGTGGAAAAAAAACAAGATGGCTGCCACCATAACATATAGAAAAGGCACTAATGGCCACATTATGAGGTTGCCGGTAACCCGCTAGTGCAATCGGCGGGTTACCAGCAACCTCGCCTTACCGTTTCTGCTGTCTGCCATACCAATCTTACAGAGATATCACAGGCAGCAGCGGTACGGTAAGTTCCCATTCCCATGGAGTCCTGGGAATTGGGAACACAGAAGCACCAGCACCGTTGTTAGCGGTGCCAGTGCTTCAGTGAATGTTCTGCTGGTAGGGGCCTGAACTACTGACATGTTTAGGCCTGCCGGTTGTTCAGTGCCCCGACCTGCAGACTCAGAGTGACCCTGTCCAGAAAAGGTGCCTGTAACATTGTTACCGGCACCTTTATTTCCAAACCGGGTCACTCGTAACAAGGCCCTATATCACTTTTCTATTTCTATGGCAGGCGCTGATGATGGCGCAGAGCGCAGCAACTGGAGCAGAAATAAGTTTGAGGACATACCTGTCTTGGAGAGTCATGAGCCCGTCTAGTCTCAGCTCTTTCCTTATGGCATTAAAGCCTTTCACGGTGGTAGTTATTGTCGGCAGCAAATCCCACTGTGTTATTTGCAACCCCTTGGCATTTGCATGTGCTTGCAAACTGGCAGTGTACATGGATTTGAAGTACATTTCTGTTCTACTGAACAATTTATGTTCACCTAGTACGGTGTCATACGCATTGGCTGCTTTTACCAAAGAATAGTTATCCCTTCTTGTGCCTTTAAGGTAAGGGACCTTTAATTTCTTAGGTGTGCATTCATTCGGGGAAAATCACCAATCTGCACTTTACACTACTGTGGAAGGTGCACTTATTACTACTACAGAGCAAGTGCCTCCCCAATTTGGAGGGAGCGGCATGTAGGCTTTGGAAACACAGGCCCAATCATGGTCCATTAATACTGCTGTGCCTACCTTAATTTCGGGGAAATTGTAAATGCGCTTGCTCCTTTATTTTCCCCTATATTTACTGCACCCGTATTTCTTAAGCATAGAGAAGTATTTGTCAAGGGAACTACGTGTAGTGGACCTTCTTCATCCTCTGCCCATGTTAGCATTTTAGTGTATTTAGTCCATTCTTTGAGCCCCTCCTTGTTTCTTTTTGGGATAATCACTCACGGTTGCCCTACAAGCACATCTGCCTTACAGCTGAGTAGTCCATCAACACAGCCTTTTGTGGTAAATACCTGTCTTTCTATTTGTAACTGGCCTCTTTCCCAACTTCCAGGAATTTATTTTCCCCGTTGGTCAGTGCATTTTGGAAACTGGTGGTTTTCTGTTATTATTTCCCCTCTTCTCGGGCCCGATAATATATAATCCTCATTTTGTGTTTTAACATCGCTCATTACTGACACTTCTTTTAAGAAATTATCCACATGTGGGAATCTTATTTTGTTACTGTGAGAAACCAGAAGGTGTCTCACCCACTAGTCGCCGGGGATCTTTAATCCAGGTGGCCAGGATACAGCCATCGCTTTTGGATTAAGTTCCTGGGGGTGGGTCAGGGGTCTTCGGGGAGTGAGAGGCGGACACTGGATGGTGGGACCCAGTATCCCCTTGCCTGTAACACCTTTAACCCATCTACCAGGTAGGATATTTAGGAAGTCATCCCCCCTTATACAAGACAAATACTTTCACACAGACAACCTGCTGAGAAAACAGACTAACAACCGAGCAGTATACCTGACGTATCCCAATACAATGGTCAGGCCAAGTCAGGCAATTACTGGCCATCACACACAGTAGTCTCCATTAAGCTTCCCCACACAGATAAAAGGTGGAGCACAAGAGCACACTCTGAGGGATCCAAAGCACAGGAGGAAATAGCAGTTTTGAGACGGCAGCTGAACGAGAGAAGAAAGATGGCAAAACAGAATGGGATCGCAAGGAGGGAAGTTCCCTTGAGCTTTTTGACAAAGAACCGTTGCTTTCAAGAAAGCTCAATAATAAAAATCATACGAATAGGAAGCCAGGCCGAAGAATCCTGCATTGTTTGTCAGAGATACCCGGGGCCCTTCCATGTCAATAATCAAGGTGGGGAGAAGCACCAGCCGCTGTGGTACCATCCATGGCTCCAAGAACAAAGCAGCATCAGTGAATCAACACAGCCGGTGAGTTGCAGAGACTGATACAACACCGGGCTGTGTTGAAGCCAAGGTTGCAAACAACAACATTGTATGGCGGTGAGCACTGGAACAAACATTGTTAAAACGTGTGTGATAAGACATGCAAGTGAATTTGAACTGCTGATGATTGATTGAACTTTAGAAGCAAGATAAAATACCTTTGACAGAATAGTCCGGCACCACATGGGTGCTCAATCGTAGGTCTCTGTAAGGTAGCCAGCTGAGAAGTGGAAAAAGCAAAAGTGAGGAAAAGGTTATATCAAGAAGAGAACAAATAATGGTGAATCGAAGTGGCCCTGCGACAGGTCGAGCAAAATCCTGTGCACAGTTGAAAGTCTTCAATTTTAATGAAGTAGACAAATTTGGTCTGAGCCCGGCCGAGGGAGACACATTGAAGGTTTTGTGTTATAGTGGGACTGAGCCCGGTGGAGGGGGACGCGGGGTGAACAGTATATCACCCGAGAAGTCATAATGAAATCCTAAAATGAAAGGTACTTTATGGTGTTAAAGTTGGTCTGAGTCCGGCAGAGGTGGACCCGGGGTGAACAGTAAATCACCAGAGAAATTGTACATGTGAGATCCTCAGAAGAAAGGAACTTGAAAGTTTGTCGTGTTGCATCAGGCTCTCTAAAATAAGAGACCTTGAATGGCAAAAAGACTTTGGCACAGAAGGCCCTGATGTCAAGGTTATGAACTGCATCCTCATGCTGATGAAGCCAGGGAGTGTGCTAAGCTTGAGTGTGCCACCTTGTCTTGTGCTGAAAACGTGGGGAAGGGAAGCCAACGGTTTGAATATCCTGAAATATAATTTCTTGAAAACGTTTCTTTTGCCTATCATTGTTTCCCACACTATTTGTATTTAGAAGTAAGGATTGGCAATAGGTTTATTAGTTTAGGCCCTTTTATTTTGACAAACTCTACTAGGACGGCGTTATTATTATTTGATGGTCGTAGCTTGCTCCCATCTTTAGATTTAGGATTAGATAGGCATTTTTCAAACCCAATTGAAGTTCAATAAACACCCTTGAACTGTGATTACTTGTGTCTGTCTAACTGTTTGATACCATGCCTTCCTTACATTACCCAGAGCATGGAGGCCCTTCTGCCCTGGAATTGCTCTTTTATCATCAATTTAGCAAGATGTATCAGGCCGTGTGCCACGTGTGTCGGTACTTTGGTGGGCATGAATAGTCTGGAGGCACTCATAGCATAGGGTATAAGGTACCACACAAAACAGCTCTCACTAGCTGGCTCTCTACCCACTCAGCTCATGTGGCAGTACCACATATTGTTGGAGGCATGGGTGATATTATCAAAATGATGTCCCATAAAGTGTTGATCCTCAAGGTTACTTATTTGTCCCTCCTCCCTGGAGTGCTATGTTTAGGATATGACTTAGGAGTTGGTTCATCTGGCATGATTATACATATTATACTGGTGTTTACATCATGAAGAACAGAAAAAGATGCCTTATTGGACCATAGGTGCTACAGAGCTGCACTGCAAACCAATAAAGAAAGTATAGACACACAAAAGAGTGAAACACTGCATCTAAAATCATGTCTATAGTATCTCTCTTCTGCAAATGTGTACGGATATTAATCCTTCTAGCTGCTAAAAGACGAGATTCAATTTCGTTAAAGTAACGCATATTTTGTTTTATTTGTTAAGAAGCAAGTGTTCAGAATAAAAACCTTGTTAAGAGTGAATTAACATGCCTTTCTAAAACCATGTAAGCTTTTAAATTGAATAACAATATGGCCAAATAGATGTTCCAGGCTCCCAAAAAAAGGGATAAGTGTTCATAAAAAAATGACAAGACCAAAAGGAATAGGATGGCTATGGAGAAAATGTTCTGTTTGTCCTATACTTTGGAAATGTCACATTTTAGTTTAGGTGCTCGTTTTTGCAAAGATGTTGGAACTACTGTCCCTATATATGCAGAAACAATGTGTCTTTATACTTATTGTTGCTGATTGGCCCTCATCATGAATCTTGTCTGCGGTTGTTTCGCATCTTCTTCACCTCCAAGCTCATTGTTTGTGGGCAAAGGGGTCTCACCTCTGTATATCTCGACATCACTGAGGTTTAGTCAAGCATGCTTGCCCTCTACCTTCACAGCAAAAGCAGGAACAGCCTCCACTATATATGGACCCTAAAAATGATGTGTGTGCCAATTTCTTGTTACATTTCGGCACAAAACCTTGTTTCTGGGGTACAACAACAATGGTTTTGACAAATTATCACTGTCAATTGGTTCTTGGGATTAATCGGTGGTCTTCGAGACCCCCTGCCGCTTCTGTACCTGTCGAGATATACATTTAAGAGATTCTGTCATAGCTGTCAAAAAATCATGCATTTGCTTGCATAACACAGTAGCAGCATTCGCTGCATCAGTGTGAGCTTGAGTGGGAGGAGCAATGGGTGTGTGCATCCAGTGTCCCGTCACCAGCTCATGTGGAGTCAGGATATGACCAGCTGGTTGTATAATTCAAATAAGGCTAAAGGAAGGCAATGTAACCAACCTTTTTTCAGAGTCTCTTTTAGCTTGCCAATTCTTTTTTTTAGGAGGCCATTGAGGCATTCACAAACACTGCTTGCTTTTAGATGATAGGTGGATGAGAATGTATGCTTTATGCTCAAAAGGAAAGTGATGTGCTTGAACACCGCATTTACAAAGTGTGGTTCATTGTCAGACCAGAGCACTTTGCACACTACCCATCTTGGAAATACCTCATGTACGAGGAACTTCGCAGCACATGTGGCATCTGGATGTGTGCATGGACTGGCTTTGATCCATTGGTAAAAAAGGACATACTACCACTAGCATATACCTGTAGCCATTACAAATTCGGAGCATATCCACATAGTTGATATGCCGAAGCTCCAATGGTCCTGTAGGGCAGGGTATTGCTCCTCCCACTGTTCGCAGAGTATGCCCAGCTGTGAATTTCTGAAATATCAAACAATTTAGGACACAGTAAGCAACGTGCTTAACCAGATTAGGAACAAAGTGGTCCTCTGAAATAAGTACTGAAATCCACTCTATTAATGTGTGTGCTGGGTAATGCAACTGTTCTAAATCTATTGTAAGGAGCCCTAGGGGCATAACTGGTTTTCCTGTGCTGTTCGGCCTACACATTGCATCTCTGGGGGCTAATGGCCCCCTCTTCTTATCCATAACTCCTGCTCTTCTTGTGTTGCCCTCCCCTATAATTTGGTAATTTGCTCTATGGGTGGCATATTAAAATTCTCTTTCAACACCATGTTGTATGCACATATTTGTTTGTTTGGTGCAGTCACAATGTCAGATACTTCTGGAAAATATGCTGCTCTTTTTGCTTCTACTTCGTGGCTTTGTTGCTACGAGAATTCAAATCTGCACCTCTGGTGTGCGCTGCAGACTTTAGCACAGTGATGCCAGTGTAGGTGCTTCTCTGAGCCTATGTATATAGTAGAGGCGCATGCTGCACGCTTGTGCTGTCTGCATGCAGGAACCCCTCATTTTCTATCGTGATTGTCCTGCGTGCACTATTGACGTCACGTAGGTGGAGGCAGAGTACACTGTTACCGCCTCATCTTCATGCTCTGAAAGTGCCAATATCAATGTTACCAATTCGGCCCCTTGTGCTCACAAATGTGCTGGCATCTCGCACTTGTCACAGTCTCAAAGCTGTCACTCTCTCCTGCCTTCACCACTGCAGTGCCATTATGCCTCTTGCCCTTGCTCTGGACTGTTGATGATGACCTGTCAATGAAGAGAATTATCACCCCTCCTAGGGCATTTTCTTTTACATGGGGTATAACATCATGGTATTCAATGTAGTTGGTGAAATCATGCAAATAATCTCCCTCTTCCATTGGTTCTACTATTAATCTGGCTGGGTTTATTACTCGACATCTGACCATTTTGATCAATGGATTTCATATAATCACCTCATAACCAGAAGCTCCATGTGTTGTCAATGTGCTTTGGGGTTTTTCAAGGATGGTGAAAAGAGCATGTTCAACAACTAATGTAACTGAACAGCCCATTGTTATGTTTGCTGATTTCTCAATTGCAAAAGCTGCTGCATCCAAAGCTTGCTCACAAAGGTAATTGCCTCGCATTACTGGACCTAAGATCCCACTGTAGAATGCTAATGGTTTGTGCCCCATGGTAGTTTTCTGTTGTAGGACATCTGTCATCACTACTCCATTTGAATGGGAAAACAAAAAGAAGCCCTCATTATAATTGGGGATCCTTAACACTGGAGTGGTGCTAATTACTACCTTCAACTCATGAAAAGTGTCTGCCATCTCACCTGTCCAGGCTACTGTTGTCTTTCTTTGCTTTCTTAAGTCCTTTTAAAAGCCGTCTAACGTATTTGCTGTAATCAAGGTCCAATGCCCTACATTAATTGCAACGGTATAGAAATCCCTGTAACTCTTTATCTGTCTCTGGCCTGCCTGTTTTCATTATTGCTTCTGTTCTATCATTTGTCATCATTCTCCCCTCTTATAAAATCAACTGACCTGTATACAGAACCTCCTCCTGACAATATTGCATTTTCTTTTCGTCCACTTTATACGCTTTCTCTGCCAATACAGTCATCGGTGTCGCTGAGTCACTCCTGCACTCTTCCTCGGTGGTGCTACACACCAAGATGTAAACTACATATTGTATTACTGTGCTGTCCAGTTGTACATTTCCCAAATCCATCTGTAGCACTCGACTAAAGACTGAGGGTGACTCACCGTACCCCTGGGGCAAATGAGTATGTTGCAACTTAATTCCACGGTAAGAAATAGTTATGTTTTTCTCCCATGGTTTTCTAGTCTCAGCCACCATTTTTCTTGAATGTCCTGTACATAAGCAGTCAGATCTTCGTCTTCTCTCATTTAATGATTCATAATAGCTCTCATGTCTGACAATTCTCGGTATTGTACCATAAGTGTTCTCCATGCGTCAGCTCGACAATTGCTAAATTGTGCCCCATCATGGCTAGTATTTTGTGCTGTCACTGCAGTGAAGAGGAGCAGGTAGTCGTTATCTTGCCAGTTCCTGCCCCCTCATCACTGTTATACTGTAACAGTCAGAGAAAAGCAATAAATGGGACTTCCTGCATTGTTCGCACACCGCATCGAGTGTATGAGAGGTGGTATGCACTCAGACAGTCATACACAATGTACCCTCACACTGAAAGTGTGGAAGGATGTCGTATGGAAGAATGCTACATGGAAGGATGTCAACTGCCAAGATACCAGAATGCATCAATAAATATTATGGACGGATGCTAAAGTAAAATCTGATGAAGACAAAGTGATGTCATAAAGAAGATATATGAACCTATGCTGAAACGATATGAAAAGACTTAGAAGTAATGATGTAATTGAAGCACTAAGAGTAACATGTCCCTAAAGCTAAAGTAATCATGTATCTATAGAAGAGGAAGTAACTTACTGACCAATAACTGTAAATAAGCAGTAACGCAAGGTAGAAAGAAAACTTATAGAACCATGCTATAGAGTGATATATAACGTTGCAAGGACGGCCCTAGTAGAAAAATGTATGATCGCTCACGTTCAACTTAACCAAGCAACCTCAGAGACAGTCCGACACAGAAAAACAGCTCTGTGTGCAGAGCCGACGATGAGTCAAGGTTGAGAAAATGGGGAGTATTCTGATGGGATTTAAACACCAACGTTTTACTCCACGTACATGCTGCTAAGGAACCAAAAGTCCAAAGCTGGGATAGTATGCCAGCCAATCATTGGTGCTGAGGAACAACCTAAAGTGTAATGTTGCACAGACCAATCCACTGTTGTTTTGTCTGCTATAATCAGTACAATACGTATTTAGCAGTCGTTCAAGGCCTGCCCAACAGATAAGGGGTAGTTAATGAGGTACTAATCCTTATATGTTCTGTAAGTGAATATGTTCCCTTAACCAATCCCTTCCATGCTAGGTTTTGTATTTTGCCATGTAGAATGACATCATAGATGATGCATATTGGAGTAACAGACCTCCATGTAATCAAGCTTCTTTGTGAGTGTGCATGCATCCGTTTGATGTCTGCCAGTTTGCCCTGCTTTATTAAATTGATAATAAAGTAGTACTTTGCCATATTCTATGAGTCTGTCCGATCATTTGGTTTGAGATCATTAGTGTAATTCCATCTAGCACAAACAGACGCTTCAAGGTGCTAAAGCACATTAGAATACCCTGCTCATTTCAAAATATCATATGATTGGTGTCCTAATATGGCAGCAAGCAGGCCTTTTCATGTCACCTACTACTAAGTTCACCCTAGCCGTCATTCTCTCCACCTCAAAAATCCATTTGCCCGTTCCTTATGTGATTAATGGCAATTTACAAATTAATTTGTTTTTGTCCATTTGTGGCCACGGGATATATTGTGGTAGTCCCCCATCTTTCTCCAATAAGGGGAATTCTGTTAGCCCTCTGGCCTGTCCTAACATGGCCACACCCTTTGTCTTTGTCCATTTGTGGCCAGGGCATAAACATTTTGCCCGCATTGTCTTTCACCCACTCTGCATGATATTTTGTGATTTTGTCCTTATATTGGGGCAATGATTTGCACATGTGAATTGTCTGAGTGTCTCCCTTGATAATACTACACAAACATAACTTACCAATGAGTGATAAACACAATTGTTATTCTCGCTCACCTTTTCCTCTTCACTCACCCCTGCCCAACAGTATTTCCCTACAAATCAACACCTTTGCGTCTCTCTCCGAGACCATGCCTCATGTGTCACTCAATCCCTTAGATTGGCAACACAAACGCCACTCGTGCTCTGAAAAGCCACACCTCGTTGTGCCACTCAATTCTTCTTAGTGGCAACACAAACGCTACTTACTCCGAGGAGCCCGACTTTGCTGCTCCCACATCAGACCACACTCCTCTGTCCACACCACCACTTTCCATCCTACACAAAATATACAAAAAACACTTCAATAAGCCTAAACTATCTCACAACGTATGGCTGGCTCCAGCAATTACTTCACACATGTGAACACTACAGCTGTCTTCCCAACTCCTGTGAGGTATCCTTCTCTTTTTATTACTGCCCTGTAACAAGGCTTACCACATGATTTTTTCCGACCTTTGGAAGGTAATTTATTCAATCTTTTACTTCTTCACAAACCCACAATACACAAAAAGGCCTTTCTTAATTTTGCCATGCCAATGTCATGCTTACATCTAAGGATCTACTGAAGGCATTTGGCGTCGAGTCTCCCTCATCAGCCTGCTGCCCTCTGCCCTATGGGGTGCCCTGCGTTGACCGGACCGGGCATCTCTCCAAATGGGGCTCCTGTCGGCCTCTCTCTGTTGCGCATAATCCCACTCCCCACGGGTTGCCTCCATAGTCTTTGGACCATGGCGGGGACCCCTCGACAATCCAACGACACTTAGCCAACCTTCCTCTGCTACCATCTGTTAAGACGGCCTTAAAAGTCCCTAATAACCCAGAGGACCTGAGTCTATCCAAACCGGATTGAAAGACAAAGTAAACAAAGTGCAAGGCAAAATCCATCTTTATATTCAGTCAAATAAAGCAGGGTCAGCATGCAAGCATTACAATCTTGCCACTATCAGTGCATCCATTATGAACAGCGTTTTAAGTAGTACAACTTCATCATACATGACATCATCACATTTTATCAGTTTACAAAAACCTGCAGGGAATCTGGATTGGTTAGTGGTGGTGGCAACATATACACTCTATAGGGTTTAAACATCTAATAGGGTTATACTTGTCTGGTGGCTCCTCCTGAGACCACCCCTATATTGATAGTTTAAACAATGTCATTTCTACGACAAGGGGTTGGTCGGCGCATAACTTGATGGGTGGCATAACACCACGGAGTCTCATCGGTTGGCTTTCGAATAACCAACCTTGGACAATTTACAGGTCGTCAAGACATGGGCCAGACGGAGAGTAGGGAAAGAGGTCCATGGATTGCTTTTCTTCCTATTAAATAATCTACATCCCTTATTCCGAGGGCATGAGCCAGGGCAATCTCTTTGTACTTGGCTTTGCATGGCATCACGTGTCTGTGTCTAGGTGGAGGGAGTATGGCAGGTGTCCTATCTGTGTTTGCTTCTAATGAATAGACAATGTTTTCCAGTTGTAAGTCACGTGTGATGGGACCGTGTTTGGGCTAGAGTTACCCTGGATTAATTGAAAATGTTGCGTTTATTAATGTAAGTGTCTTTTATCCTATAGTTTGACTGCACCTGGCTAACAAAGACTGGTTGTGCTCTTGATTAACCGGTGAGTATACTGCTTGCGTTTCGGGATTTTCTATCCTGTACCCTCTCTCCGCCATTCCTATCCTCCCTTATTTCATCGTAACCTTGGCTCGGGTTTTTAGCTACTATCTGAACTTTGCATGGATCTGTATTTCTGTGGAATTAGCATAGCATTTTGAATTTGTTAGAAGTCTTGGGGCCTTTGCTTATTTAACAGCGTGCTGCGGCTTCTATTTTGGAGAAGATGGTTGCCCCATGATTCCTGTTTTTCTATGTTAGTGAGCTGTACTTGGCTATGCTCGCGTGTCTTTCAGGTTGGATTCAGTTTATACATTGGATATGTTAGTATTCTTCATGTATAAAGACATATATTTCCTATTGTACTTGATGGCCATGCTGAATGCACATTTGCTTTGCGCCTAATGCATGCACATGTACGATTATAACATTAGTTTGATTACTTTTGCCATCTTCAGCTTAAATTGTCTCTTTGTCCTGCTGCAGCTGCCTGGGAAAAGGGTGGCACGGTTCTCTTAGAGAGTAACGTTTTGTCACATGTGCGGTATAGGGCTGGGGGAGGGGCAGAAGTGATGGATGAGGTATTCCTCAGCCTCTCAACAACTGTAAGCCCCTTTTTAAAATGGAGGTATTGCTAAATGCCCACTGCCTGTATTGACCCACCACCAGCCGCCATCATCTCGAACAATTTTTCAGGGGCTTCCAAGATTTTCTCCTGAAAACAATTCAACAGCGTGTTTGTGTGTGTGAATGAGAGCGCCCGTTCAAACAAGCTGGCCCAGCACCTAGTGCAAGATCCTTTGGGGTATGTATGGGTAGGCGTCCAGCTGTTGCATCCTCGGTGAATCAGGGGGTGGCTTTTGGACCACCAGCTCTTGTGATTGGTTGCCAGGATCCTACAAGGTTAGGCTTGGATTGGCTAGCTCAGATACCCTTATGGGGTGAGGTGCTGCATATGAGGGCATATCCTGTACTTTGCCAGTTCAAATCCAGCGGCGTTTGCAGAGGATTTCGTAGTCGAAACAAACTGTGCTTTTCAAAATGGAGTCATGATAACACTTGTTATTACAGCGTTTAGAAGCTGGAGGAATCTGGCAGAAAGTGCTATACAAAAGCACAAGACCACTTTATTATCAACAAATAAAAAAAAATGTTTATAATGCCACGCAGGTACTGACTTGGGTTAGGCTAACACGGAATACCGATTATTTAAAACGTTAAAAAAAGAAACCAGAACTAGTACCCCGCCCTGTCCCCCTCGGGGGCGGGGAGGGGGGGGGGTTCAGCAGTAGAACTGCTAAAAGGTTAAGTGTTCATGAAAGGTTGCCTTGAATGAAGGGTTCAGACCTCCCACTGCCAGTAAGTGCGAGTGAACTAAAGAGGCTCGCCTCGGCCTATAGATTTGTTCCTTACCAGCGGCTGGCATGCTGCGCCTCGCAAGATGCCATAATGCTCCCAGACACTGGCGGCACACGTAGGCCCAGCACGCCCGCCTGGCATAGGGCTGTCGATATGAAGCGGCCGCGGCGTCGAATGCCACCAGTGCCAGCCTGTTTCTTCACCCAAAATACCAAACCTTTCTGTGTTTTAAAACTGAAGCAGATTTTGAATTCGTTTTGGTAAGTTATGATACTAATAACCCCGCTAACACCCCACGTGGGCAGAGGGCATATTCACCAAAGCAACTAAAATAGCTCAGTGGGGTTAAGCACCTGCATCAGATATCTTTTTGTGGCGGGCAGCCTTGGCCGACTCACTTCTTCATCCTTTCGAGATCGACAAATTGAGTGCCTTGAAAGTGGACAACAATGAGAATTGGTACAGCGCTTGGAAATCCGGCAGTAACCGCTATAGGGAAAATCCTGATTAGGAGTTCGCCTTTGCACGATAATAATTGACCAGATACCTCAAGCAAATCCTGAGTGACACATATATATGTTGAGGACCTTCTCAGGACCCTCTCGTCTGGTGAACCTGAATAAGGGTTATCTATTTTTTTTAATTTATATCGAAATTCAAAAGTCAGTGCTTTAAATAGTTTAAAGAAAATAACAGCAAAACACGGTGTTTAATTGGATAAAAGCAGATTCTCAAAACGGAAATGACTGTCAAACAGATGTCCAGGAGGAGTTAATCCTGGTGGTCCTATAGCTCAGCGAGTTAAGCACTTGCAGATGAGATAAATCACAAGACGGGCGGAGCAATGGGCCAACCTAGGCAGGTCAGGTCTACATTAGGTCCAATAAGGAAATTAATGGACCTTTGTTGGAGTGTTATCCGGACCACTGTATGGAGACTAAATTGTCCACCAAGCTGCAATTTCCAGCGCGAGCCAAGAGAGAAATGGGACAAGAAGGAGAAGGGATTACACATGAGTCATGTGACATGACCAGGTGCTGACAGCTATCAATTAGATGAGGTCGGGGCAAACGCCCACGTCGGATGGCTGTTAATGCACTTTTGTTTTACAAAGCATTCAAATATATTTGGCATGGTTTAACTAATATCGTGAGTTAGTGTTCCATGCTGCTTCCCTCTGTCTTCTAAGCGCTGTAATTATATAGCCTTTTAGACCGAGTGAAGGGTCATGTTCACACAGGGCGATAACTTGGTGCCGGGTCATTATAATAGGTAATATGGACCCCTCCCTCAGGCTTTAAGTTAATCAGCACATAGTCGCAATAGTAATACATGTGTTGGTGTTTTCGTTGTGAAGTGAAAAGGTTACTTTAATTGATGGTGGAGTAAATAGACAAAGGGAGCTGGTAAATTAAATGTGCTTTTATTTTGTAGTATTTGAATAAGGTAAGCATTTAAATTGCGGACTTGGTTATAATGGGGTGGGTTTAACATGAGCGTGCATTAGGAGATCGTGTGAAAGTAAACATGATCTCTGTAAGCAAGTGAAAGCATTTGGCAATGCCTTCGGGTTTACTTTGTTTTGTTAAATAAAATGTTGCAGCAAAAAAACCTTCTTCCACAGAGGAAGAGTCTAGTTGAAAAAAGTCTTGCCGAAAATTGCATTATTATTTCACTGTTTGCTTTTGAAAATAGAATATTCGAAGTGAAGTCAATAACAGTTGTTATTTGACTGCATTGTGATCATTCTGATAGGTTGAGAGGAGGTCAGTAATGATTTGCATGTGCTAATAGCTGTTATTACTACCCAATTGAATGGTACCCAGTTATCAACTTTGGAAGGGGCGAAGCACTGGTTTGCCCGTGCCGGGATTCGAACTTGTGTAATGCATCTGCTTGGTAGCCCCCCCCCCTTGCATTGCTTCAGGGTGGGGGGTGAGGATAACAATACCTATGTAGTTGCTGAGGGGTCATGTTCGTCTTCCGGGAGCATGGAAGGACACAGGGCCTCTGTCTAGTGCCTAAGGCAGGGAAAAGAAATGTGTGTGCATCTGGTGGCTGATTTTGGGGTGGGGGTGTGCAGGTGCCTCCGACAGCTGCCTTGGGGGTGGGATTGGCAAGTGGGTGCGGAGGCCCACTGGTAAATCTCCAGAGTTCCCTATTAGCCAGTCCACGCCTGCCCAGTGTGTAGATGCCCACTGGTAAATCTCCAGAGTTCCCTATTGGCCAGTCCACCCTTGCCCAGTGTGTAGATGCCCACTGGGAAATCTCCAGAGTTCCCTATTGGCCAGTCCAAGCCTGCCCAGTGTGTAGATGCCCACTGGCAAATCTCCAGAGTTCCCTATTGGCCAGTCCACGCCTGCCCAGTGTGTAGATGCCCACTGGTAAATCTCCAGAGTTCCCTATTGGCCAGTCCACGCCTGCCCAGTGTGTAGATGCCCACTGGTAAATCTCCAGAGTTCCCTATTGGCCAGTCCACGCCTGCCCAGTGTGTAGATGCCCACTGGTAAATCTCCAGAGTTCCCTATTGGCCAGTCCAAGCCTGCCCAGTGTGTAGATGCCCACTGGGAAATCTCCAGAGTTCCCTATTGGCCAGTCCAAGCCTGCCCAGTGTGTAGATGCCCACTGGTAAATCTCCAGAGTTCCCTATTGGCCAGTCCACGCCTGCCCAGTGTGTAGATGCCCACTGGTAAATCTCCAGAGTTCCCTATTGGCCAGTCCACGCCTGCCCAGTGTGTAGATGCCCACTGGTAAATCTCCAGAGTTCCCTATTGGCCAGTCCACCCCTGCCAAGTGTGTAGATGCCCACTGGTAAATCTCCAGAGTTCCCTATTGGCCAGTCCACGCCTGCCCAGTGTGTAGATGCCCACTGGGAAATCTCCAGAGTTCTTTATAGGCCAGTCCACCCCTGCCCAGGTTGCAGAGGCCTACTGTGAAATCTGCAGAGATCTCCATAGGGCAGTCCACCCCTGCCCAGAGTGTAGATGCCCACTATGAAATCTCCAGAGTTCCCTATAGGCCAGTCCACCCCCGCCCAGTGTGTAGAGGCCCACCAGGAAATTTACAGAGTTCCTTATCGGCCGGTCCACCCCTGCCCAGTGTTTAGAGGCCCACCGGGAAATCTCCAGAGTTCCCTGTAGGCCAGTGTGTAGCGGCCCACCAAGACATCTCTAGAGTTCCCTAAAGGCCAGTCCACCCCCATCCAGTGTGTAGAGGCCCACCAGGAAATTTCCAGAGTTCCCTATCGGCCGGTCCACCCCTGCCCAGTGTGTAGAGTCCCACCGGGAAATCTTCAGAGTTCCCTATAGGCCAGTGTGTAGCGGCCCACCAAGACATCTCCAGAGTTCCCTATAGGCCAGTCCACCCCCGCCCAGTGTGTAGAGGCCCACCAGGAAATCTCCAGAGTTCCCTATAGGCCAGTCCACCCCTGACCAGTGTGTAGAGGCCCACCGAGAAATCTCCAGAGTTCCCTATAGGCCAGTCCACCCTGCCCTGTGTGTAGAGGCCCACCGGGAAATCTTCAGAGTTCCCTATAGGCCAGTCCACCCCTGCCCAGTGTGTAGCGGTCCACCAAAACATCTCCAGAGTTCCCTATAGGCCAGTCCACCCCTGCCCAGTGTGTAGAGGCCCACCGGGAAATCTCCAGAGTTCCCTATAGGGCGTCCACCCCTGCCCAGTCTGTAGAGGCCCACCGGGAAATCTCCAGAGTTCCCTATAGGCCAGTCTACCCTGCCCCGTGTGTAGAGGCCTACCGGCAAATCTTCATAGTTCTCTATAGGCCAGTCCACCCCTGCTCATGGGTGAGTGAATGCCTCTGCCGCGTGCTACAGAAATGGGGGTAGTGGAAGACTCTGCCAGGTGCTTCTGTTGGCTGCCGGGTGGTCTCTCGCTGCTTTGCTGGTTGTACAGGTGCCTTCGGCCCTTTGCTTTGTGCTTCACGCTGAGCGAGTGTCTCTGCTGAGTGCTTCGCTGGGTGCAGGGAAGGGGGATATAGGTGTCTTCGCACGGTGCTTAGCGAGCAAACACAGTAACACAGCCCCAATAACCTAAGAGATGATTGCTGATAAGCACCCTCTTTCCCCTTACTCAGTTCTGTCTCAGGCTTTTATTTCATTTTGAAATGTCCAAGTTTATTACTAATTAAATACCACTGTCTTCTCATCCACACAACCAAACTCTTATCGTGGGCCGAACTGCTAAATGGCGATGCCCACTCCGCAATTTGCTCAACCGTCACCTTAATTAAATTGGCCCTTCAATGATTATGTCTAAAGAACCGCCTCATTCACACATCAACTCCCATGACTTGGAAGCTGCCAGAGCCTATTAAGACCATACACATATGTATAAAGATCGAGGGTTACAGTGAAATGTTCTGTTTCGCATGATTTTTTATCAGTTGTAGATCCGTCTGCCTCTTCTGTGCCCCCACATAACACAAAGAGAGACTTAGAATTGTATATCATTCACACAACTGAGTTTTTAGGTCAGGCTAGAATGAGCGTTACCCCTTTCAAACTCTCAAAAAACAAGGTAATAAAAGGACACACAGGAAGTGTGTTATGTCACGTGACAGGAAGTCAAAGAAAGACAACATTTTACGTAACAGGAAGTTGTCTAGCGGATTATTGTTTACAGTTGGTCATATAGTCAGCAATGCTATACTCATTTTAGAAACTGTGTCATTATATAAAAATAAAAATAAAAGAAATACAGTGCTAAAAGGAACTACTTTTTCAATGGCTGTCTTTGTTGTTTAGCTGCAGCACCCTCAGAAGAAGAGTTTTGAGAGCTCGGTTCATCCCTCAGATAATTGTAATTCAGTTCAACCAACACATAGAAGGAGGCGCTGATGAATGCAGGCGGTCACTCCTCAGCGAGGCACCCATTTGCCTTCCCCCGCCCCTGGCCCTCATGATTCTCTGACCCCTAGCAGAAACAGCCCTGCGAATCCTCCAATCACTCCCTCAGCCGCTGATAAAATCCCAATATTCCTTCGCAGAAATGGGGGGAGGAATGGGCGTAACACGAGGTCTGGCCAGGAGTTAGCAGCTCTTCAACCACGACTCCATGAACACTGGCCCTTTCCTTGTTAAAATTACCCTTAGGTTCCAAGGGCGTCTATGATCGTTCTAAATTCCCATGTTATGTTAAAGGCACTTATATAGCGCACAGTCACCAACGGAATTGGTCTCCAGGCGCTCTGGCGTATCTGTAAACAGGAAGGAGGGCGGGTGGGAATAAGAAATCATTGTAGATCCCTAACCACTCCAGCAGTTCTTAAGGCCCTCTTCTTTACATCCCAGGTCTCTGCTGGTCTGGTGAACGTGTCTCCACCAGGTGGAGTGGCTGAGGGCGCGGGGGCCGGAACTGAGGTTTTTTTAACCCCATCTCCCTTCCCCAATCTTCTGATCCTCCTTCTCTGCTAGTAGAGGGACGGTTCCAGCAGTAAATGAACTCACAGACCCTCTGTTTGGAGGGACGTGTATAAATCAGAGAGAGGAAACTAACGAGTAAAGCAGAGCACTTCAGGGTATTTTGATTGGCTTTGGTCTTGGGTGTACATCTAACACAAAAATCTCGGTGGCCCGCGGAGGCTCTGTTAGCTCACTCCCATTACCATAAGAATTCAGAACTGCAGCCAATCACGTGCGTGCATGGCAGGTGGCGTTTAAAACCCGGCTGATTTTGTGCCGCTGCAGAGAACATGCAGATTTCTTCGGAAGCCGCAGCCTCTCCGCTGGCATGAAGGAGTGCACGTCCGCCAGAGATGTTCTCAGATCTGGAAGACGCAGCAGATGAAGGCGGCGGATTCTTATACTGCGGTTCATGCCCGTGCTTCACCTCACAAATCTTTCAAAACAGCAGCGTGTGCAAAGCATGCATACGTCGATGTGCGCGTGCGCTTCACGGAACATGCACAAGCCCCACATCTATAAGGACCATCTACGCTGTGTTTAGATTCAGACGTTGAGATTTCAAGTCTCGGCTCAACCACATAATACAACCCACGTCGCCCTGAAGTCCTCAAGCGACCTCACTGAGAAACTCAGCACCCTAAGAGGCCTGCGATCCACCAGAAGTGAGGACATGTGCAGACTTGAACTCCACTGGTGTAGGAAAGAAGGAACCAGAAGCCAGGCCTTCTCTGTCTGCACCCCAAGACTCTGGAAACTCATCACCATCAACATCTGACTCCCCCCACCCCCTGCTTCTACAATTCATGAAGAATATCAAGACCCTCCTCTTCAAGGATTGGCTTCTCTCCAGGCGCGCAACACCATTGAGCTAATCAGGCTTCAGTCCCCCCTCCCCGCCGAAATGTGAGCTGATGGGAGGGCTAAAGCCCGATTAGCTCAATGGTGTTGCAAAAGTAGTATTTTGTTAGTCATGAGAGGAGAAAGAAACCTTTTATGAAATAGCGGCTTTAAAGTGTTACTGTGTTTGTGCAAACACAGCAAAACTTTAAAGCTCCTCGTTTCAAGAAAGGTTTCAGTCACCTCTCTGGCTTATGAAAATGCACACATCAGCCCCCTCCCCACGGATGCGAGCGAACATATAACAACGTTATATGTTCTTTCACATCAGAGGGGAAGGGGCTGATGTACACACTTGCTTTTTTGTCTGACAGAGAGGTGAGGGAAGCATTTTCTGAAAGTAGCAGTGTTAAAGGGTCTTGTGTTTTATCTCATAATCGATGCATGTGTGCAAGAAGTGTGTGCATGTAATGTATGTGTGAATGAATGAGTGTGTGTGGATGAGTGTATAATGTATGGGGGCTGGGTGTGCATGTATGGTGAATGGGATGTTTAAGTGAATAAATGTGTAGTTGCGTGTGCGCCAATGTGTAATGCTGGGCTTCTACCACTTGACACTTGGGTCCCACGCCAGGTTTGTCATGCACAGTTTAGAAAGTGGCACCTTCCATCCCCAGGTAGCCCCTGCCCCAAAACGTAGGTTTTGTTGGGCCCCTGCTCCTCCCTAACACCTAGGTCCACACACCCTGTACTCCCCACCTTACCAGAGACTGCGTGATCTGATCCCCACAGGTTTCCCCCTGGTCACTTGAAGATCCATTGCTGGTAATTTCCCCCCCTCCCCCCGTTCCCTGTTGTTAGATCCCCACTCCCTTATTTCTCTGCTCCATAGCCTTGCTCTTCCCCCTATGATTGTAAAGCGCTGCGCTGATTTCCAACGCCAGATCTACACTTAATAAATACAATTATTATAATAATAACCTATTGATCTTATGCAAAGCCGTGTGTGTTGCTCAGTAGATTAATGAATCCACAATAGGGATCTGCAGTTGATCTCATGGTCACGTGCTTACAACCAGATATAACCACTCAGCCATTCATCAACTCTGCAGCTGAAAAAATGAGTACCTTTGAGTTGGGTAACAATGAATGTCAGTTATCTGCCTATAGCGCCAAGATACCCCCTCAGGGTGAACCTCAGCACTACAAAAGCATTTGATACATTTTGTCATTATATAATCACAGGTTGTTTACTGAAAATAGGGGCTGCTTGATGATTCTCAGAAGGTTCCCTCTCGTGGAGCATATGGCCCAAAATGGCAGGCCACTTAACTTCATTAAATTTCTCCGGCCCATATTGGGCGCGCAGCGGATCTGGTAGCGGGCCGCCCCTGTAATGGACGGGCGGTCCGCTTCGAGAAGATGCATGATGCGATTGGAGAGGCTCTTATCGGTGATGGATCGCAGGGCAAAGGGTTCTCTTAAAAGCACAGCCATTTCCAGCAATGGGAACTTTGGTACAACCCTTTTACTGGAATCAGGGCTGTGCCCCGGGCATTTATAACAAATGAATGTTGGTACATTGTTGAGTGCCTAATGCAGAGTCCTCTGAACATGTTGTTGATTCAGTGATCTCGCTCAAAAGAGGCCTTAATCTTCAGAGTAGTTTGTTATGTTATGGAATTGGGCTTTATGTAGTGCCCTGCTGCTATTTTCATGCCATCTTGGCACTTAAGAGCCTGTGGAAGCGGTGCAAGATGGCTGTGCTGTTGTGGCAAGGCATGCAGATTGGCAGGACCTGGGCTCTTTAAGCTGGAAGTGCTTTTGGGGTCTTTGTTTTTGAAGAAAGCCCCCAGGTAGAGGCGTTTTGCTTGGTTGATGCTGGCACAGGCTGACCTCAGAGCGAGGAAAGGATGTGGGCTGCTGGAGGACTGTGTGTGACAAGCTGGTGTGTAAGATGGCGAGTGGGGTGGTGATAGTGTGTGCAGAGGAGGGTGATAAGGGCTGGTGCCACCTGCTGTGTGTGAGTGACTACCCGATGTGTGTTGTGTATAGGGAAAGTACAATTGTAAGAAAGTTAGTGAGAGTCCAAGCATGAAACAGTACACACCAATGCGCCAAAGCATGACAAGGCCCATCAAAACTAACAAAGAATCAAAAGTCACAAAAAGGCATAGCAAATCCCAACTAGGCAACACAACTCCACCTCACACTCCTATCACTGGCCTCCTTTTTCTCAGTTTGTCACTGACATGACCTCTCTCTCTCTACCGCTGCAAATATTTACATTGTACACTGTGTGTAATAAGGATCGGGGAATTGGCAACACCACTCCTTTTCCTCAGTTAAGTGGTAAAGGGTGTAGGGGCGCATAAATGTTTTGGTTGAAAAAAAAAAAGCTGCCCAAGGCGTGAAACTCACTGTCATGCCCTATTGGAAATGATGGGGGATATGGCGGCACCATTATTAGTTCCATCACGTCCTAGCCGTACTTCCGAGTATCGGTCTAGTCGTTTTTTCATGATGGCCACCGCCGTATACAAACATACACGCCTCCTGCCGCCCCGTGCGTTGCACTTGTTTTTCCTTCGTGCTCACGCTGCCCTGTGTTTCTGCACGGTGTTTTGTGTTTCTTTCCCGCTGCCTGCCTTTTCCCTCGTTTCCTTGTTATTCCATTTTCTTCTGGTTTTGTGTGTTCGTTCCTCCTTACCTTCGTCTGGTGTCTTTCCTGGAATCCCTTCGTCCTGAGCTACGTTTTTGTTTTGTTTTTTCCGGATCCAGTCTGCCATATCCTAGTATACCTGCTACTTTGCTCCGCCCCTCCTCTCCGAAGACATTGTTACCGCGGCCCTGCTTGCAGTTTCCCTTCCTGCAACAGTGTGGAGTTGCTCCGCCCCTCCTCTCCGAAGACATTGTTACCGCGGCCCTGCTTGCAGTTTCCCTCCATGCATCAGTGTGGAGTTGCTCCGCTCCTCCTCTCCGAAGACATTGTTACCGCGGCCCTGCTTGCAGTTTCCCTTCCTGCAACAGTGTGGAGTTGCTCCGCCCCTCCTCTCCGAAGACATTGTTACCGCGGCCCTGTTTGCAGTTTCCCTTCATGCATCAGTGTGGAGTTGCTCCACCCCTCCTCTCCGAAGACATTGTTACCGCGGCCCTGCTTGCAGTTTCCCTTCCTGCAACAGTGTGGAGTTGCTTCACCCCTCCTCTCCGAAGACATTGTTACGACGGCCCTGCTTGCAGTTTCCCTTCCTGCAACAGTGTGGAGTTGCTCCGCCCCTCCTCTCCGAAGACATTGTTACCGCGGCCCTGTTTGCAGTTTCCCTTCATGCATCAGTGTGGAGTTGCTCCGCCCCTCCTCTCCGAAGACATTGTTACCGCGGCCCTGCTTGCAGTTTCCCTTCCTGCAACAGTGTGGAGTTGCTCCGCCCCTCCTCTCCGAAGACATTGTTACCGCGGCCCTGCTTGTAGTTTCCCTTCCTGCAACAGTGTGGAGTTGCTCCGCCCCTCCTCTCCGAAGACATTGTTACCGCGGCCCTGCTTGCAGTTTCCCTTCCTGCAACAGTGTGGAGTTGCTCCGCCCCTCCTCTCCGAAGACATTGTTACCGCGGCCCTGTTTGCAGTTTCCCTTCATGCATCAGTGTGGAGTTGCTCCGCCCCTCCTCACCGAAGACATTGTTACCGCGGCCCTGCTTGCAGTTTCCCTTCCTGCAACAGTGTGGAGTTGCTCCGCCCCTCCTCTCCGAAGACATTGTTACAGCGGCCCTGCTTGCAGTTTCCCTTCCTGGAACAGTGTGGAGTTGCTCCGCCCCTCCTCTCCGAAGACATTGTTACCGCGGCCCTGCTTGCAGTTTCCCTTCCTGCAACAATGTGGAGTTGCTCCGCCCCTCCTCTCCGAAGACATTGTTACCGCGGCCCTGCTTGCAGTTTCCCTTCCTGCAAAAATGTGGAGTTGCTCCGCCCCTCCTCTCCGAAGACATTGTTACCGCGGCCCTGTTTGCAGTTTCCCTTCCTGCAACAGTGTGGAGTTGTTCCGCCCCTCCTCTCCAAAGACATTGTTACCGCGGCCCTGCTTGCAGTTTCCCTTCCTGGAACAGTGTGGAGTTGCTCCGCCCTTCCTCTCCAAAGACATTGTTACCGCTGCCCTCCTTACAGTTTCCCTTCCTGGAACAGTGTGGAGTTAATCGGCGGTTGGGGAAGTCTGCTACTTCCCTTAACAACATCCCAGGCTCGACCATTTAGGGTTTTTCTGCCGTAAGGCTTTTCCCTGTACAACATGTGGCTTGCTCCAGGGGGGGGGCACTCTGTTGGGGTCTACCCAGCCGACAGGGTGGCATCCCGAGGAGAGAGACCTTATTTACTGCAAAAGAAGGAAAAGAAAGGAAGGCAAGAAACCAAGTGCTCCAGAAAACAGAGGAAGAATCAAGGAGGAGACCAAGGAGGAGACCAAGGAGGAGGCAGGTGAGGAGGAGGCAGGTGAGGAGGAGGCAGGTGAGGAGGAAGGGAGGGAGGAAGAGTCTGATTTTGACACTCACAGGTGCTCAATTCACCTTCCTTAGTATTTCGGTTGGTGGGCTGAGAAATCCCCCAAACCTCCCTGAAACTTACACAGGCACTTAGCTGTGTCGCACAGTGGGGCCCTGCCTGGACTTTAGCCCACTTGGGCTATCCGGTCACGCAAAAAATGGCTTCCACATGTGATTAGGGCAGACCCAGTCTCCCCGGTGTTTCTCCTAAATGCCATCTCCATGTCTCCAACAAGCTTCAAGCCACACAAAGGTGCACGTGTGGTAAAGGACTCTGCCACTCCTGAAAGCCCTCACACACCTATGGCTGAGGCTGCGCCATAACACCGGGTTTTATAAGAAACCCTGCTTTGAATTCTTTATGGGAATGTAGTTGAGATGAGAGTCAGGAACGATCAGTGCTGTGCAGATTACATCAAGTGCCCTGCGACTCTTGGGCTCCCGTGCCTTGACCCAAACGGTCTGACAGAGCTACAGAGAGTTGAACAAAAGCATGCTAACGGTGGAAGAGTTTTGGAAGGGTGGGTGGGTGTGATGCACAATTCCACAGCACTGCAATTTCAAATCTAAGGAGTCTATATCCCCTTACTTTCTACTCTTTGTTCAATGGAAATGTCTACTTCAGAGCCACAGAATAAACCAGGGCACAAGACACGAGGATGGAAGTTTCCGTTGGGAACTAGAAATGGTGCTTGTTTACCCCTAATCTGGCGTCAAGGAAAGGGAAAGCCACCCACATCTCCACAAGGGGCTCCTATCCCCTCCACCATTAAATCACTGATAGGTAAGTGCGTAGGGTCTCTCTACCAGACTGTCTTGTCTTCTGCTCATGACTGCAATGTAATGAATTGGGCATTATTAGTGTTAGAGCCTGCTATTGCGCAAAGTTACGGCCTGCATATATCACCTGATCTCTCAAAGCCCTGGTAAAGTACATTTTGACTGAAAGATGTTCCTATTGCCCAACCAAATGGCAGATTTTAAAACAACCTCTGGAAAATTAAAACTATTGACTGACCTGCCAGAATAAGCATTGTGCACACAGACTCCACCAGCACTCACATTCGCCCAAAGATAAATCCTTTCTAACTTGTGCTGCATTAATACTCTTGTGCATTTGGAGTGTGCACGAATGCACTCGTGGCTGTGTTCAGTTTATTTATTTTTTACATTTATAAAGCGCACGAAGCAGCCCTTGGGCATCGTGGCGCTGGGGTACCTTGGACCAGAGGCTCTTCTCGAGCAGCTGCACTGGAGGGGTACAGCCGGAGTGGGCCCTGTAAGATCTCTCCAAGAGGAGTCCAGGAAAAGAGGGTTCTGACACCACGAAAACCCCCACCCCACCACCTGCTCACTTAGTGAAAGGGGACCTTTTTGCTGCCCAAATATTTCTCGGACTGAAGTATAAACGGTTCACTGATGAGCCCCAGACTGTTTGCAGAAACTTGGGCTGTGCCTGAAGGCTTGGCTCTGAAAGGCTGCGTGGTAGCCACTCCAGCTGATGTCGCTGAACTCTGCTTGGGCTTATGAATAATTAGGGCGCGCCCTCTCAAAAAGGAAGTGTGTGTGCTTCTTCCGTTTCAGCAACTGTGTGTGTGTGTGTGTGTACAGCTGCACTCATCTGTATTTACGTGTGTGCACTTATTTGAAAGCCCACCTTGCCGCATCATGTTTCTGATGCAAGTAGGTATGTTTTTATGCATGCACTTTTTGTGTATAGTGCGTAAAGCCAGCTTTGGGGCGCTTCACAGTGCTGTAGATCAGGCGAAGGAGGTGCACAGGAGCTTCCTGCACATGCGTGAAAACAAGTTTGAATGTTATGTCGTTTCTACGGTATGAACCTTTTAACAAATCGGATATTTGCTTTAATCTTTTAAGGGGTAGCACCTTTATATCGTCTTTGAAGAGCTACCCAGCCTGCCACTTAAATCAAAATGCTAAAATGCATGCATGACAACTAAGTACATTACACTCCTGAAACTATAAGGCAATTCTTGTATTAATTGTGCATTCTTGGATTTAAAGCCCTGGGATTATAAGGGCGAAAATCAGATTACAAATTCCAGCGTGCAATATTAAAACAAGGACTGGACTACCATCTCCTGAATTGTAATCAAAAAGTGATGGGTGGAAGGTTTTGAATAAAGCAGAAGCACTGGCACTGCTCTGGGCAACCTTCCACACCACCGTTTATTAGCTTGCCAGCGCCATTGCAAAAAGCTGAAACATGTCTGGGGTTGCTTGTGTTTCTTTGCAGACGGGACCTGGCCTGGCAGTGCGGGTAGGGCTGCTCCCATTGGTGGACCCCTTTTGAATGGTGCAATCAGCCTAAACAACAGTGGTGTGGAAGGTTGCCCAGAGCTGTGCCAGTGGTTCAGATTAATTCAAAACCTTTCACCCATCAATTTTTTTTGTTTTAGTTTGTCACTTTTCTTGTTTTAGTTTGTCTCCTTATGTGAAAGAAGTATGCCAGAGATGGGTCACTTACTCGATGCCCAACAGGGAACCAAGCTGCACCTCACTGATGAGGCCCAACAAGGCATAAACATGTCTGGCGTTGTTTGTGTTTTCGTGCAGAGGAAACCTGGTTGGGCAGTTCGGGCAAGGCTGCTCCGTGTGGTGGCAGTACCTGACTGATTTGTATATGGCTGGACCTCTTTTGCAATGGCACAGATGGACTAACACACAATGGCGTGGAAGGTTGCCCAGAGCAGTGCCAGTGGTTCAGATTAATTCAAAACCTTCCACCCATCACATTTTTGGTTATTGAATGGATAATGTAAATGTGGTTACCCTGGTAAATCGTAATTATATGGATTGGCAGGGTGTTAAAAGGTGGCAACCCTCTTAAATGGGCAGACTGGAGGAGCAGTGGGTGGGGACAGCCCTGAACAGTGTCCTCCCCCTTTCCTGTGACATTGCCGCATGAAAAGTGGCATAACGAGGCAAAAGGCAGCATGCAAACAGCGCCACAGCAAAGGCCCGCGCAGTAAACACCTGTGCTGGTAAAACTCTGAAACTATGCAATTGGGTGATTACAGCTCCTCCAGGGAATGTGATGGGAGTGGAACATTCGAGAGCAGGTGGCACTCACCTTGGTCTGAGGGGTTTAGGAATGCTTTTTTTTAGCAGAGTCTGCAAAGCTATACGTTTGACGCTGTGTTAGCCCAGTTGTCCTGTGCATTCTCTTTACGGACCATGTGAAACTGCACCATCTGACGAAGAAGTCTGTTGAAAGCTAATGCAGTTTTTACATCTCTACATTATATTTTCATTAGTCAAATAAAAGGCATCGCAACCTCCAACTAGTAGCGTGATTTGAGCCGAGGTCGAGCAGCTGCATGTTGGAGTGCCTCTATCCTGAGAGTAGGGAACTGGTCATTCATTTGCCCGTTTTGCTATTTTGGTTGGAAATATGTCTGTCATGGAGCTCGTTGGATTGAAAGTGCTATTATCAATATTGAATGGCCCTTGGCTGAAGGGTTAGAGGGTCTGTATGGTATCAGCGTGAAGCGCTGTTTCTAAGTGGGAGATATCTTAGCTTCTGGGTGAGGTCTTGGGAGGTCGAAATTATATTTTGTCAAATGTTGTTGGTTTTTGGAGGGAAATGCATACTAGCGTTTTGCTTTGCTCTGTGGAACGTTCCATGGGATTTGGAAGGGGTGCGGCTTCCACAGAAGCTACTGAGGACCTTGAAGAGTTACGTTAGCCCGTTGGCTCAGCCGCTCCTCAAATAGACATTGGTTTTTACTAAGGTGACTTGTCTTTTGTGGTGCACAAGTTTAGTTTGTAAAATGATTAAAATGCAAGGGCATCTTTGAACTTGATGGCATGGTCCTGGGATGGCAGCAGGGCAGAGCGACTGTCAGACGCTGCAAAGTGACGCGACACACTATGCAGTACCTACATAGATAGATAGAGAGCATTTAAAACACCACATTAAGTTTCTCTTAATAATCTAAATATTAAGAGCCACAACAGGCGTTTGCCTCTAGCTGTTTTAAAAGCTAGTGATGATATTATAGGGAAACCTTTGTACAAGGCATCATGGGAAAAGTAATGTACGCTTGAAGCCGTCCTATTTCTCTTTCACGCCAGTGACATGGCTAGTTAAACAATGTATCAACAGTGTTGCATTGAACAGCCTCAAGGAGCTTGCGGCAGGACTACGAGACAATACTCTTGCCAACAAAAAAAACAACTGTTGCTGATGACGCCATTAGATTTAGCAAACTTACTAGTGTAGGCACTTAAAAAAACAACATTGCTTCACATCAGAAAACCACTTTAGTGTTTGTCATTAGACGGCAGTGTTTTATGGTCACACATATTGGCCAGTCCCAATGGCAAGTTGTCGGAAAAAAGGGTACTAGTCAATAAAGAGAACGTTTTTATTCTGACACACCTAAGCAACTTCCTCTTCCATGACCTCTTAAGAACCCTGAGGGTGACACCGCCCTTTTAAAGTGAAGCAACCTATGAAAACACAAACCAATTCTTAAATTTTACAAATCTCAATTCTAAATTCTTAATTCTACAAATCTAAATAAATAAATAAAGTGTCCTTAATGGGCGTTTAGAAGCACTAGTAAAACGGGGTGTCTTTGATTTCAATTGTTGACAGACCACCTTCACGGAGACCGTTGCTAGCGTGCTACGATTGCAACATTGACGTACCGTACGCTACCTTATGTAACAGTTTTCGGATCCTCCGTTAGATAGCTGTCCAGTTTCTTCTGTAGTAACTGTGTTGTGCCACCCCTTTTGGGATAATGGTCCCTCCCAGGGCTCGTGCTAATGTTACATGCTGTGACATGAATAAAAGGGATGAGCCGTTTTCGGCTCGTCTGTCGATACCAACTGACTCCTGCCTGCTGTGTCGTTCTTCCTGCAAGACGATGCTGGCGCTCCATAGCAGCCATAGGGCCTACCTTGCAGTGCCCTCTACCATGACAGTGCCCCTGATGTCCTCCACTGCCTTGGTAACTCTGCGCTTGTGTCCCAGAGCCCCTGCTGGGCAACTCTGGTTGTGTGTGCAATGGCCTCCCAGGCTATTATCTGACCGTGCGCTCACAGTCCCACAGGGTGATCCCTGCACCCAAGTGTGCCCGCTGGGTGACCCCCCCAGCAAAGGTGTGCCTGGACCATGTGCCCTGGTTCCAGGACGCAACAGCAACTTCTCTTGCGCGGTCCATGGTCTCTCACCAAGGGTTACTCTAGCATGGGTCGCCCCTGGGGGAATGCTCTGAATTGGCAAGGATCTGTTCAGTCATTGTTAGGAAACAAAATGGAGGCGTCCCTCACGGGAGGGCTCTGCAGCTTGCGCAAGCTGTCCTGTTTACATGGATGGATGGGGGTCGAGGACAGCGCTGGGCCTCGTTACAGGCCGTAAACTTCACTCGGAAATAAATATGGACTCTCGTAAATCTCCCGGGAAGGGGTTGAGGGCCATGTTTTGGAAGGAAATTGCTGCTGTTGGGGAAACGTTTCCTCCCAAAGGAGGGGCGATTGCTGTGGTTGGTCCCTGACCCCTCTGTCCCCTCCCACTTCCCAACACAGACATGCAGCAGCGTCTGGCGTGTCTACAACCTGCTTGCAGTGAGTGTCAGCGGGAGGTGTACATATGGCGGCTCTGTCCCGTAAAATGTCACTCAAGATTCATAGGATGTGCTGTCAGGTTGGGACCACAGACCAATCCTGTCTGTGAACTGCTACGTTTGAGAGGTGCAGCGAATATGGTCTCCGTTTTGGCTGTATTTCCATGTGTGTGTTGCATTTATTTACTGTTTATCTAGCAAGAGAGAGAGGACTGATGGCAAGAGAGAGAGGACTGATGGCAAGAGGGAGAGGACTGATGGCAAGAGCGAGAGGACTGATGGCAAGAGAGAGAGGACTGATGGCGAGAGAGAGAGTGAAAAGAATGAGAGAGTGAGAGAGGTAGAGAGAGAAAAGAGGGAAAGGGAGCGAGAGAGAGAGAAGGTAAAGAGAGAACAGAAGGGACGAGGGAGAGAAAAGAGAGAGAAGGGAAGAGCGAGAGAGAGTGAGGGGTAGAGAGAGAGGAGAGGCGAGAGAGAAAGGTAGACGGAGAAACGAAGGGAAGAGAGAGACACGGTAGAGAGAGCAAAACAAATGAGAGAGTGAGAGAGACAAAGGGGGGAGAGGCAAGAGAGAGAGTGAGAGAGAAAAGCAGAGAGAGAAAAGAGAGAGAGAGAGAGAGAGAGAGAAATAGAAAAACAAGCATAGGTAGGACTTATGAATGTATCCATGTACAATGTTTGGGTTACTCAATTTACTGAAAACATTACAGAGTGGTAACTTTCACTGAAGACCAAAATATCGAAAAACACAGAACACATTAAATAAATATATAAAGGGCAGTGAGGTAACGGGGTTAAAATGGGTCGAGAAGGGGTTGGGGTGGCGTTCTAAGAGTTGAAATATCCGTCGGGAAAATCACATATAACCAATTTTTGATTCCTGTGTCAGGATTGCAAGTCCCCAATGAAGAAGTAGCCCCATCAATCTACACAATTCGACAATTAGCGCCTAACAAATAACATGCTGAGCAGTATTTGTTGTATTCAAAATATGGAGAAAACCTTTTCCAAAAATAGAAAACATTTTTCGCCACTAGAAGGTCACAGCCTTATAATGGTGAAAAAAGTTTTTACATTTTTGGAAAAGGTTTTCTCCATATTTTGAATCTTGAATGAGCATATATTAGACTTGCCTACCCATTTTCATAAACTGTATGTACATTTGCACATGCGATCTTTGCACTTTGCTTGGAGAACACCCACTGTACATCAAATTGATCATATGTTTTTTCTTGGTGTATGTTTTACTCTGTTCCTTGACATTTAGAGTCGGTTAAAGAATGAATTTAGATACATTGAGTATCGTCTATAAATAGTTTTTAGTGAGTATGTATAAATCACAATAAAGACTATGGAGTTTTTTTATTAAATAAGTAGTATACGTTGATCCTCTACTGTTCTCATCTTGTCCAAAGTCCTATAAAGTTTAGTGAAATGATTCTCGTTCCATTAGAAAAAAGAGACACCACTTTTCACTCACGTTAAAATGCTGAAATCACGTGACATATGACACCTTAAACATTCGTATATGGAAAAGTTGAAAGGGCTAGACCCATTTTTACTCCTTTATTTCAATATAAATATCTTGCCATGGATATAGCGTTTTCAGTCAGCGATTACAAAACAATGTATTTTTAAATGTTAAAATTTTCTTCAGCGAGTTCCGTAATACACGGGCGTTGTGTGGCTCTCGTGGTCGTGGACAGGTTACACGATTCTGCCAATCTTCTGCAGACTGGCAATTATTTAGTACACTCAAAATTAAGATATGCTTCAATGTCGAACACACACAGCATTGAGCCCAGAGACTGCTTTGAGCAGGATATGCATTAACAAACATTACGGAATTAATGCCTGCCCCTTGCACGCGTTCATGCATTTTCCCAACATCCCTTGAATACGCCTTTATCTCCCCTCCCCGCCTTCCTGCTCCAGGTCCCGCACAAAGCCTGATGAGGCCGCGAGCCATGACCCTGTCATTTCCCCTTCTCCCAATCCCTTGTTGGCGAGGAACAACAGGTGCAGTGCCTGCCATCAGTATTTGGGCGCTGCCCCAATCCAACATGGCGGCAATCTTGCAGCTCTGAAGCCACCTTTGTCATGTGGCCTAGACGCCAGGCTCGATTTCCCTCCAGTCTTTTCTCACCACCATGAAACAAACACTCACGCGTCAAAAGTTCAGAAGGGCCTTTGACCTCTGCTGCCCTGTCCATTCACCAAAGGTCCAAGGCGCTGAAAAGGAGTGGACGCTGGGAATTTGCGTAAACACGGGACAGAAGAGCTCTCTGTCCACTGGTGCGCCCCTACATGTGGAAGAAACCAAGGAAATGGAATTCTTTTACTTCAGGAAAATAGCTTTTTACTTCCTTTGCTCTGGTTAAACAAATCCTGGGGAGGACTCCATTCATTCTAAAGCAACATAAAGGCAGGCTCGTCTGGGGGGCATTCACTCAAACCGTTCTCCGTGCACTTTGCGGCAGCGATGGCCGTAAGGGCCTATACACCAATGATGTCCTGGCCTTTTCCAATGCACAGACTGCATTAGACAGCCTCTAAACCTCCGGGCAAAGTTATATAAGAAAATAAAAAAAACAGCAACAAAACGACAATGGAGGAAAATTATTATCTTTATACTGTAGCGTTCACTCCCAGTTCCAAGGGCTGGAAAGGGGGGTGGGGGGTAACAGCCCGTCAGCCCAAGTTATTGGCCTGAGTGAAGCCAATAACGAAGGCAACAGGCCATTAAAAAAAAGAAAATGGGACAGGCCATAGACATAGACTTAGGACTAACGTAAATACAAATTAAACTGTAGTCCTACTTCTATGTCACTGGCCTGTTGCGGGTGGGGTGGGGAGGGGGTGTGCTCACAGACACACTCCTCTCATTGGAGAAGAGTGACGGGGAGGGGAAGTGGGAGGAAATGGGGATGTGAAAAGCATATCACGCCCCCATTCACGCAGGAAGAGTCCCGCTGCGACCCGATATTCGGATTGCGAAATCGGGTCCTGGCAAAAACTGGGACGTAGCCATCCAACCATGCAAACCCCGGACGGGGTTTCTAAAATGAAAAAAATCCTGCGACCCCGGGACGAAGGGTGATTTCCCTAGACTGTCCCGGGAAAACCAGGACGTCTGGTCACCCTACCCAGGTTACCAAAGCGGTAACCCAGGGTACTAAAAGTATTTTCATTCATTCAACGGGACGCTGTGGGCACCCCGTTGAATGAATGAACATACTTAACCAAGATGGCCACCATGGTTGTAATAGGTGGGGGTCTGTACGGAGCCACTCTTCTATGACCATGGCGCCTGGAAAAGTGAAGCTGCTGCAGCTGCCGCCGCTGCATTCAAGTAAGTGGGGATGGGGAGAGGGTTGATATATGTATTTTTTGTTTTTAAAACAAAAGGGAGGGCAGGGGGAAAGATGGTGGCCAGTGGCTGGTGAGTCAACCTGCACGTTCTGTGGAACGCAGGCTGAGATTATAGGTTTCAGGATACAATCCATGGAACCTGATTGGCTTTGCCCCCCGCCCTGGGTGCTTATATAATGTCATAGTTCTGAACCTATCCAAGCACAAGGAGTGAAAAAAGTAAAAGGGGGGGAGTGGGAGGCAAAACCAAGGCCATTGAGCAAAAATAAAAACATTGAAAAAAATATGCCTTATCTACCAGAATCCCATAATGTATTGCAGATGCTGACATTTATTTCTAAATGTGGTTGTAACTGCCAAGAGGAGAGTTGGTATGGTTAATAACCACAACCGTTTGTTGTGGGTTCTTGGCTTCAGCACAAAAAAAGGAAAAAGGCATTACAATGTCTCTAGGGCCTTCTGTGCCG
The DNA here is from genome assembly GCF_040938575.1 of Ambystoma mexicanum. Lineage (NCBI taxonomy): Eukaryota > Metazoa > Chordata > Amphibia > Caudata > Ambystomatidae > Ambystoma > Ambystoma mexicanum. Next base: position 64,197,832 of record NC_090938.1, read on the forward strand.
GACCAGGGGGACAGAACCACAATGTACCTATGGCTGTAGATGTTCTTGGTGCTTGACATGGTTGAGTCGGGTAACAGGCGACAAGATGGTTCCGCGAGCAGAACTGGATGAACGGCTGCAGGCTGGTCTAAATGGCAGCTCAGGGTCGGGAATCGTCTCAGTGGTGATCAGCGGTTCTGAAGCACTGGTTGCGACGTCTCGGCTGTCTTTAAGTGACTGCGGCTTCACAACGGTCAGCGTTGCAGTCGGTTGCAGATTGAGGAACTGAACTGGCTCGAAAATGTCCTTTAAGGCGGACGGCAGTAGATGCTTGTTGAGGCACTTCTCCCAGCTTCTTCAATGGGCTTGAGTCATCCTTTAAGGTGGATGGCCTAAAGCTAGGGAGTGTGTTGCAGGCAGCTGCCTTGTCCTTGCTTGTAGATTCAGAGACCCTCTGGCACTTCCTATCCACGAAGCTTGCTGCAGAGCCTAGCAGGGCACACTGTGTGCTGGCTAGGTACCGGTTATGGAGCGGCTGGACGGTCCTCTGAATTCTGTTTCTCCCTCTGCTCCCTGGAAGAAGTTTAGGTAAGGCATCTCTTTGGAAATTCTGGCCTTCCTTCACTGGCGCAAGATGTAAGGCAGACTGTTCCTTCAGCCAGGGTCCAAGGTTGAGTCGTTATATATTTCTTTAAGTGAAGTCTTTAGATGATCTCCAAAAGAGGGGCTAAGCCCTCTTTTAATTCCAAGTGGGCCACAGCGATCGGTGTAGGCTAAGCCTGCCTTAATTAACCAATCCTGGGTTGCCTACCAACAGTCTCCTGTATGCGTGAAGTCATAACCAGAGTGCTTTTCAACAGGAAAGGCAAAGAGGTGAAAACAGGAACACAGTGTGCCCCAGAACTAAAATGGCAGAATCTTTCAACAGAAAAATCTCTGGATTATTCCCTTGTGACATTAAGTCCCACCCATCTTCATGTTGGTGTTTTCAAAGTGTCTCTCTGGTTAATGGTGCTCCCTGTGGGGTCCCTGTTAAAAGCAACAGGGCTCCATTGAAGCTGCAGAGAGACCATACTCTCTAGTTCCTGCCAACCACATTCTCGTAGCTCATGTCTGCGGTCCCCATAGCTGGGTGGCCTACTTTAAACAACAGTCCCAGACATGACAGCTGACTGCCATTGATACTAAGTGTGGGAACTGGCTTCAGGTTGACACAGTTACATATAAAAGACTGTTGGGTTTCCTACCTCCTTTGGTAACGTCTGCAGCCAGGCCCAAAGTGGGCCTGTTTGAAGTATCCTCTATTGGGATTTTAATCGCTGCTACCGGCTACAGGGCCTTACAAAAGAGCAGGGCTGTTCCATGGAGCCTTTGTTAGTTAATCAGGCTGGCCATGGCAGGGTTAAAGGTTGGCCCTCCCCCTTCCTAGGGTTGACATTGTGCACTCCTGGCGCTCACATTCCAACTAAATATGAAAGGGAAATCTGTGCAGGTAGGCTGTATCCACCCAGAGCACATGTGTCTATACCTTTGCTGTAGTGTGAGCATAGGAAAATGTGTGTGGATTAGCCCTACACATTTCCCTGAGGTTGGTCTACCATCATTCTATTTAAACATTTCAAAAAACCAGGGCGAGCCAACGACGACCATGCAGATGGTCGAATTCCTCACAGCTAGCCATAAAGCCAGCTCTAACCGTGTGACTAGAACTTTCGCTAACTCTAACCCAAACACTTTATCTAACTTTAACTCTAATCCTTCACCTATTCCTGTTTATACCCTTAATATTAACTTTGGATTTAGAATATTTATCATCTGTTTGCTACCCTTCGGACTAGTAGAACTCATTTGGACACATTCTGAATGATCGTCGTATTGGAACATTGAGTTGGATCGAGCATCCCTGAAAATAAATCAGGATTCGGGCAGAGAGCTTCTACCCACTTCAGACTAGATTGGTATAAATAAGGCATGCAAAGTTTGAATTTATGATGAGTCAGTAGGCACATTTAGGAGTTGCTAGAACAGTGGGGGCAGACATGTAAAATGAGATTGAGTGGAGTAGAAGTGGAAAAGTAAAAGAGGTTTGAGTGGAGTAGAAGTTGAAATGTAAAATACAATTGAGTGGAGTATAAGTGAAAATGTAAAATAAGATTGAGTGGAGTAGAAGTGGAAAAGTAAAAGAGGATTGAGTGGAGTAGAAGTGGAAATTGAGTGGAATAGAAGTGAAAATGTAAAACAGGATTGAGTGGAGTAGAAGTGGAAAAGTAAAATAGGATTGAGTGGAGAAGAAGTGTAAATGTAAAATAGGACTGAGTGGAGTAGAAGTGTAAATGTAAAATACAATTGAGTGGAGTAGAAGTGAAAATGTAAAATAGGATTGAGTGGAGTAGAAGTGGAAAAGTAAAAGAGGATTGAGTGGAGTAGAAGTGGAAATTGAGTGGAGAAGAAGTGAAAATGTTAAAACAGGATTGAGTGGAGTAGAAGTGGAAAAGTAAAATAGTATTGAGGGGAGAAGAAGTGGAAATGTAAAATAGGATTGAGTGGAGTAGAAGTGGAAAAGTAAAATAGGCTTTAGAACATTAATAGATGCTTTAGGTGAGAGAGTGGTCAAAAATTAAATAGGCTTCATTTGCAGGCAGATATAACATACCAAACATGCTTCAGTTGAGGCTTATGCGCAAAACTGAAATAGGATATGCACCTTTTCGTGACTTCTAGGGGAGGAGAGAATCCCAGCGGCCATGTAGCGGCACATGTGCACGTGCCGAATCTTGACAGTGACCAAGAGGTAGGAAAACATCTCAGAAATCTTTGAAGGGAGTCATGAGACTGTGTTTAGTGGCTGTAACCTAGTGTGCCATAGCATGAGACTGCATTCAGTGGCTGTAACTGAGTGTGCCATAACATGAGACGGCTTTCAGTGGCTGTAACCGAGTGTGCCATACAATGAGGCTGCGTTCAGTGGCTGTAAATGAGTGTGCCATACCATGAGACGGCTTTCAGTGGCTGTAACCGAGTGTGCCATACAATGAGGCTGCGTTCAGTGGCTGTAAATGAGTGTGCCATACCATGAGATGGCTTTCAGTGGCTGTAACCGAGTGTGCCATACAATGAGGCTGCGTTCAGTGGCTGTAAATGAGTGTGCCATACCATGAGACTGCGTTCAGTGGCTATAACTGAGAGTGTCATACCATGAGACTGCGTTCAGTGACTGTAACTGCTGAGTGTGTCATACAATCAGACTGCATTCAGGGGCTGTAACTGAGTGTGCCATACCATGAGACTGCGTTTGGTAGCTTCAACTGAGTGTGCCATACCATGAGACGGTGTTCAGTGGCTGTAACCGAATTTGCCATACCATGAGACTGCGTTCAGTGGTGGTAACCAAGTGTGTCATCCCATGAGACTGTGTTCACTGGCTGTAACTGAGTGTGCCATACCATGAGACTGCATTCAATGGCTGTAACCGAGTGTATAGTACCATGAGACTGCGTTCACTGGCTGTAACCAAGTGAGCTATACCATGAGACTGCGGTCACTGGCTGTAACAGATTGTGCCATACCATGAGACTGCGTTCACTGGCTGTAACCGAGTGTGCTATACCATGAGACTGCATTCACTGGCTGTAACCGAGTGTGCCATACCATGAGACTGCGTTCAACAGCTGTAACCGAGTGTGCCATACCATGAGACTGCGTTCAGCAGCTGTAACCGAGTGTGCCATACCTTGAGACTGCGTTCAGTGGCTGTAACCGAGCGTGTTATCCCATGAGACTGCGTTCAGTGGCTGTAACCGAGTGTGCTATACCATGAGACTGCTTTCACTGGCTGTAACCGAGTGTGCCATACCATGAGACTGCATTCAGCAGCTGTAACCGAGTGTGCCATACCATGAGACTGCATTCACTGGCTGTAACCGAGTGTGCCATACCATGAGACTGCGTTCACTGGCTGTAACAGAGTGTGCCATACCATGAGACTGCGTTCAGCAGCTGTAACCGAGTGTGCTATACCATGAGACTCGTTCACTGGCTGTAACCGAGTGTGCCATACCATGAGACTGCGTTCACTGGCTGTAACCGAGTGTGCCATACCATGAGACTGCGTTCACTGGCTGTAACCGAGTGTGCCATACCACGAGCCTGCGTTCACTGGCTGTAACCAAGTGTGCTATACCATGAGATTGCGTTCACTCGCTGTAACAAAGTGTGCCATACCATGAGACTGCGTTCACTGGCAGTAACCGAGTGTGCCATACCATGAGACTGCATTCACTGGCTGTAACAGAGTGTATAATACCATGAGACTGTTTTCAGTGGCTGTAACCAAGTGTGCCATACCATGAGACTGCGTTCACTGGCTGTAACCGAGTGTGCTATACCATGAGACTGCGTTTACTGGCTGTAACCGAGTGTGCCATACCATGAGACTGCGTTCACTGGCTGTAACCGAGTGTATAATACCATGAGACTTCGTTCAGTGGCTGTAACTGAGTGTGCTATACCATGAGACTGCGTTCAGCAGCTGTAACCGAGTGTGCCATACCATGAGACTGCGTTCACTGGCTGTAACCGAGTGTGCCATACCATGAGACTGCATTCACTGGCTGTAACCGAGTGTATAATACCATGAGACTGCGTTCAGTGGCTGTAACCGAGTGTGCTATACCATGAGACTGCGTTCACTGGCTGTAACCAAGTGTGCTATACCATGAGCCTGCGTTCACTGGCTGTAACCGAGTGTGCCATACCATGAGACTGCGTTCACTGGCTGTAACCGAGTGTGCTATACCATGAGACTGCATTCACTGGCTGTAACCGAGTGTGCTATGCCATGTGACTGCGTTCACTGACTGTAACCAAGTGTGCCATACCATGAGACTGCGTTCAGTGGCTGTAACCGAGTGTGCCATACCATGAGACTGCATTCACTGGCTGTAACCGAGTGTGCCATACCATGAGACTGCGTTCAGCGGCTGTAACCGAGTGTGCCATACCATGATACTGCGTTCAGCAGCTGTAACCGAGTGTGTCATCACATGAGACAGCGTTCACTGGCTGTAACCAAGTGTGCTATACCATGAGACTGCGGTCACTGGCTGTAACCGAGTGTGCCATACCATGAGACTGCGTTCAGCAGCTGTAACCGAGTGTGCCATACCATGAGTCTGCATTCACTGGCTGTAACCGAGTGTATAGTACCATGAGACTGCGTTCACTGGCTGTAACCAAGTGAGCTATACCATGAGACTGCGGTCACTGGCTGTAACAGATTGTGCCATACCATGAGACTGCGTTCACTGGCTGTAACCGAGTGTGCTATACCATGAGACTGCATTCACTGGCTGTAACCGAGTGTGCCATACCATGAGTCTGCGTTCAGCAGCTGTAACCGAGTGTGCCATACCATGAGACTGCGTTCAGCATCTGTAACCGAGTGTGCCATACCATGAGACTGCGTTCAGCGGCTGCAACCGAGTGTGCCACACCATGAGACTGCTTTCAGCAGCTGTAACCGAGTGTGCCATACCATGAGACTGCATTCAGCGGCTGTAACAGAGTGTGTCATAGCATGAGACTGCGCTCAGTGGCTGTAACCGAGTGTGTTATCCCATGAGACTGCGTTCACTGGCTGTAACAGATTGTGCCATACCATGAGACTGCTTTCACTGGCTGTAACCGAGTGTGCTATACCATGAGACTGCATTCACTGGCTGTAACCGAGTGTGCCATACCATGAGACTGCGTTCAACAGCTGTAACCGAGTGTGCCATACCATGAGACTGCGTTCAGCAGCTTTAACCGAGTGTGCCATACCTTGAGACTGCGTTCAGTGGCTGTAACCGAGCGTGTTATCCCATGAGACTGCGTTCAGTGGCTGTAACCGAGTGTGCTATACCATGAGACTGCTTTCACTGGCTGTAACCGAGTGTGCCATACCATGAGACTGCATTCAGCAGCTGTAACCGAGTGTGCCATACCATGAGACTGCATTCACTGGCTGTAACCGAGTGTGCCATACCATGAGACTGCGTTCACTGGCTGTAACAGAGTGTGCCATACCATGAGACTGCGTTCAGCAGCTGTAACCGAGTGTGCTATACCATGAGACTCGTTCACTGGCTGTAACCGAGTGTGCCATACCATGAGACTGCGTTCACTGGCTGTAACCGAGTGTGCCATACCATGAGACTGCGTTCACTGGCTGTAACCGAGTGTGCCATACCACGAGCCTGCGTTCACTGGCTGTAACCAAGTGTGCTATACCATGAGATTGCGTTCACTCGCTGTAACGAAGTGTGCCATACCATGAGACTGCGTTCACTGGCAGTAACCGAGTGTGCCATACCATGAGACTGCATTCACTGGCTGTAACAGAGTGTATAATACCATGAGACTGTTTTCAGTGGCTGTAACCAAGTGTGCCATACCATGAGACTGCGTTCACTGGCTGTAACCGAGTGTGCTATACCATGAGACTGCGTTTACTGGCTGTAACCGAGTGTGCCATACCATGAGACTGCGTTCACTGGCTGTAACCGAGTGTATAATACCATGAGACTTCGTTCAGTGGCTGTAACTGAGTGTGCTATACCATGAGACTGCGTTCAGCAGCTGTAACCGAGTGTGCCATACCATGAGACTGCGTTCACTGGCTGTAACCGAGTGTGCCATACCATGAGACTGCATTCACTGGCTGTAACCGAGTGTATAATACCATGAGACTGCGTTCAGTGGCTGTAACCGAGTGTGCTATACCATGAGACTGCGTTCACTGGCTGTAACCAAGTGTGCTATACCATGAGCCTGCGTTCACTGGCTGTAACCGAGTGTGCCATACCATGAGACTGCGTTCACTGGCTGTAACCGAGTGTGCTATACCATGAGACTGCATTCACTGGCTGTAACCGAGTGTGCTATGCCATGTGACTGCGTTCACTGACTGTAACCAAGTGTGCCATACCATGAGACTGCGTTCAGTGGCTGTAACCGAGTGTGCCATACCATGAGACTGCATTCACTGGCTGTAACCGAGTGTGCCATACCATGAGACTGCGTTCAGCGGCTGTAACCGAGTGTGCCATACCATGATACTGCGTTCAGCAGCTGTAACCGAGTGTGTCATCACATGAGACTGCGTTCACTGGCTGTAACCAAGTGTGCTATACCATGAGACTGCGGTCACTGGCTGTAACCGAGTGTGCCATACCATGAGACTGCGTTCAGCAGCTGTAACCGAGTGTGCCATACCATGAGTCTGCATTCACTGGCTGTAACCGAGTGTATAGTACCATGAGACTGCGTTCACTGGCTGTAACCAAGTGAGCTATACCATGAGACTGCGGTCACTGGCTGTAACAGATTGTGCCATACCATGAGACTGCGTTCACTGGCTGTAACCGAGTGTGCTATACCATGAGACTGCATTCACTGGCTGTAACCGAGTGTGCCATACCATGAGTCTGCGTTCAGCAGCTGTAACCGAGTGTGCCATACCATGAGACTGCGTTCAGCATCTGTAACCGAGTGTGCCATACCATGAGACTGCGTTCAGCGGCTGCAACCGAGTGTGCCATACCATGAGACTGCTTTCAGCAGCTGTAACCGAGTGTGCCATACCATGAGACTGCATTCAGCGGCTGTAACAGAGTGTGTCATAGCATGAGACTGCGCTCAGTGGCTGTAACCGAGTGTGTTATCCCATGAGACTGCGTTCAGTGGCTGTAACCGAGTGTGCCATACCATGAGACTGCTTTCACTGGCTGTAACCGAGTGTGCCACACCATGAGACTGCATTCAGCAGCTGTAACCGAGTGTGCCATACCATGAGACTGCGTTCAGTGGCTGTAACCTAGTGTGCCATACCAAGAGCCTGCGTTCAGCGGCTGTAACCGAGTGTGCCATACCAAGAGACTGCGTTCACTAGCTGTAACCAAGTGTGCTACACCACGAGACTGCATTCACTGGCTGTAACCGAGTCTGCCATACCATGAGACTGCGTTCACTGGCTGTAACGGAGTGTGCTGTACCATGAGACTGCTTTCACTGGCTGTAACCGAGTGTGCCATACCATGAGACTGCATTCAGCAGCTGTAACCGAGTGTGCCATACCATGAGACTGCGTTCAGCGGCTGTAACCTAGTGTGCCATACCAAGAGACTGCGTTCAGTGGCTGTAACCGAGAGTGCCATACCAAGAGACTGCGTTCACTAGCTGTAACCAAGTGTGCTATACCATGAGACTGCATTCACTGGCTGTAACCGAGTGTGCCATACCATGAGACTGCGTTCACTGGCTGTAACAGAGTGTGCCATACCATGAGACTGCGTTCAGCAGCTGTAACCGAGTTTGCTATACCATGAGACTCGTTCACTGGCTGTAACCGAGTGTGCCATACCATGAGACTGCGTTCACTGGCTGTAACCGAGTGTGCCATACCATGAGACTGCATTCACTGGCTGTAACCGAGTGTATAATACCATGAGACTGCGTTCAGTGGCTGTAACCGAGTGTGCTATACCATGAGACTGCGTTCACTGGCTGTAACCAAGTGTGCTATACCATGAGCCTGCGTTCACTGGCTGTAACCGAGTGTGCCATACCATGAGACTGCGTTCACTGGCTGTAACCGAGTGTGCTATACCATGAGACTGCATTCACTGGCTGTAACCGAGTGTGCTATGCCATGTGACTGCGTTCACTGACTGTAACCAAGTGTGCCATACCATGAGACTGCGTTCAGTGGCTGTAACCGAGTGTGCCATACCATGAGACTGCATTCACTGGCTGTAACCGAGTGTGCCATACCATGAGACTGCGTTCAGCGGCTGTAACCGAGTGTGCCATACCATGATACTGCGTTCAGCAGCTGTAACCGAGTGTGTCATCACATGAGACTGCGTTCACTGGCTGTAACCAAGTGTGCTATACCATGAGACTGCGGTCACTGGCTGTAACCGAGTGTGCCATACCATGAGACTGCGTTCAGCAGCTGTAACCGAGTGTGCCATACCATGAGTCTGCATTCACTGGCTGTAACCGAGTGTATAGTACCATGAGACTGCGTTCACTGGCTGTAACCAAGTGAGCTATACCATGAGACTGCGGTCACTGGCTGTAACAGATTGTGCCATACCATGAGACTGCGTTCACTGGCTGTAACCGAGTGTGCTATACCATGAGACTGCATTCACTGGCTGTAACCGAGTGTGCCATACCATGAGACTGCGTTCAGCAGCTGTAACCGAGTGTGCCATACCATGAGACTGCGTTCAGCATCTGTAACCGAGTGTGCCATACCATGAGACTGCGTTCAGCGGCTGCAACCGAGTGTGCCATACCATGAGACTGCTTTCAGCAGCTGTAACCGAGTGTGCCATACCATGAGACTGCATTCAGCGGCTGTAACAGAGTGTGTCATAGCATGAGACTGCGCTCAGTGGCTATAACCGAGTGTGTTATCCCATGAGACTGCGTTCAGTGGCTGTAACCGAGTGTGCCATACCATGAGACTGCTTTCACTGGCTGTAACCGAGTGTGCCACACCATGAGACTGCATTCAGCAGCTGTAACCGAGTGTGCCATACCATGAGACTGCGTTCAGTGGCTGTAACCTAGTGTGCCATACCAAGAGCCTGCGTTCAGCGGCTGTAACCGAGTGTGCCATACCAAGAGACTGCGTTCACTAGCTGTAACCAAGTGTGCTACACCACGAGACTGCATTCACTGGCTGTAACCGAGTCTGCCATACCATGAGACTGCGTTCACTGGCTGTAACGGAGTGTGCTGTACCATGAGACTGCTTTCACTGGCTGTAACCGAGTGTGCCATACCATGAGACTGCATTCAGCAGCTGTAACCGAGTGTGCCATACCATGAGACTGCGTTCAGCGGCTGTAACCTAGTGTGCCATACCAAGAGACTGCGTTCAGTGGCTGTAACCGAGTGTGCCATACCAAGAGACTGCGTTCACTAGCTGTAACCAAGTGTGCTATACCATGAGACTGCATTCACTGGCTGTAACCGAGTGTGCCATACCATGAGACTGCGTTCACTGGCTGTAACAGAGTGTGCCATACCATGAGACTGCGTTCAGCAGCTGTAACCGAGTTTGCTATACCATGAGACTCGTTCACTGGCTGTAACCGAGTGTGCCATACCATGAGACTGCGTTCACTGGCTGTAACCGAGTGTGCCATACCATGAGACTACGTTCACTGGCTGTAACCGAGTGTGCCATACCATGAGACTGCGTTCACTGGCTGTAACTGAGTGTGCTATACCATGAGATTGCGTTCACTGGCTGTAACGAAGTGTGCCATACCATGAGACTGCGTTCACTGGCAGTAACCGAGTGTGCCATACCATGAGACTGCATTCACTGGCTGTAACCGAGTGTATAATACCATGAGACTGTTTTCAGTGGCTGTAACCAAGTGTGCCATACCATGAGTCTGCGTTCACTGGCTGTAACCGAGTGTGCTATACCATGAGACTGCATTCACTGGCTGTAACCGAGTGTGCCATACCATGAGACTGCGTTCAGCAGCTGTAACCGAGTGTGCCATACCATGAGACTGCGTTCAGCAGCTGTAACCGAGTGTGCCATACTATGAGACTGCGTTCAGCGGCTGCAACCGAGTGTGCCATACCATGAGACTGCTTTCAGTAGCTGTAACCGAGTGTGCCATACCATGAGACTGCATTCAGCGGCTGTAACAGAGTGTGTCATAGCATGAGACTGCGCTCAGTGGCTGTAACCGAGTGTGTTATCCCATGAGACTACGTTCAGTGGCTGTAACCGAGTGTGCCATACCATGAGAGTGCTTTCACTGGCTGTAACCGAGTGTGCCACACCATGAGACTGCATTCAGCAGCTGTAACCGAGTGTGCCATACCATGAGACTGCGTTCAGCGGCTGTAACCTAGTGTGCCATACCAAGAGCCTGCGTTCAGCGGCTGTAACCGAGTGTGCCATAACAAGAGACTGCGTTCACTAGCTGTAACCAAGTGTGCTATACCATGAGACTGCATTCACTGGCTGTAACCGAGTCTGCCATACCATGAGACTGCATTCACTGGCTGTAACGGAGTGTGCCATACCATGAGACTGTGTTCAGCAGCTGTAACCGAGTGTGCTATACCATGAGACTGCGTTCAGCAGCTGTAACCGAGTGTGCTATACCATGAGACTGCGTTCACTGGCTGTAACCGAGTGTGCCATACCATGAGACTGCGTTCACTGGCTGTAACCAAGTGTGCCATACCATGAGACTGCGTACACTGGCTGTAACCAAGTGTGCCATACCATGAGACTGCTTTCAGCAGCTGTAACCGAGTGTGTCATACCATGAGACTGCGTTCACTGGCTGTAACCGAGTGTGCCATACCATGAGACTGCGTTCACTGGCTGTAGCTGAGTGTGCTATACCATGAGACTTCGTTCACTGGCTGTAACCGAGTGTGCCATACCATGAGACTGCGTTCACTTGCTGTAACCGAGTGTGCCATACCATGAGACTGCATTCACTGGTTGTAACCGAGTGTATAATACCATGAGACTGTTTTCAGTGGCTGTAACCAAGTGTGCCATACCATGAGACTGCGTTCACTGGCTGTAACCGAGTGTGCCATACCATGAGACTGCGTTCACTGGCTGTAACCGAGTGTATAATACCATGAACTACGTTCAGTGGCTGTAACCGAGTGTGCTATACCATGAGACTGCGTTCAGCAGCTGTAACCGAGTGTGCCATACCATGAGACTGTGTTCACTGGCTGTAACCGAGTGTGCCATACCATGAGACTGCATTCACTGGCTGTAACCGAGTGTATAATACCATGAGACTGCGTTCAGTGGCTGTAACCAAGTGTGCTATACCATGAGATTGCGTTCACTGGCTGTAACCAAGTGTGCTATACCATGAGACTGCGTTCACTGGCTGTAACCGAGTGTGCCATACCATGAGACTGCGTTCACTGGCTGTAACCAAGTGTGCCATACTATGAGACTGCGTTCACTGGCTGTAACCGAGTGTGCTATACCATGAGACTGCGTTCACTGGCTGTAACCGAGTGTGCCATACCATGAGACTGCGTTCAGTGGTTGTAACCGAGTGTGCCATACCATGAGACTGCGTTCACTGGCTGTAACCGAGTGTGCCATACCATGAGACTGCGTTCACTGGCTGTAACCGAGTGTGCCATACCATGAGACTGCGTTCACTGGCTGTAACCGAGTGTGCCATACCATGAGACTGCGTTCAGTGGTTGTAACCGAGTGTGCCATACCATGAGACTGCGTTCACTGGCTGTAACCGAGTGTGCCATACCATGAGACTGTGTTCACTGGCTGTAACCGAGTGTGTCATCCCATGAGACTGCGTTCACTGGCTGTAACCAAGTGTGCTATACCATGAGACTGCAGTCACTGGCTGTAACCGAGTGTGCCATACCATGAGACTGTGTTCAGCAGCTGTAACCGAGTGTGCCATACCATGAGACTGCATTCACTGGCTGTAACCGAGTGTATAGTACCATGAGACTGCATTCACTGGCTGTAACCAAGTGTGCTATACCATGAGACTGCGGTCACTGGCTGTAACCGAGTGTGCCATACCATGAGACTGCGTTCACTGGCTGTAACCGAGTGTGCTATACCATGAGACTGCGTTCACTGGCTGTAACCGAGTGTGCCATACTATGAGACTGCGTTCACTGGCTTTAACCGAGTGTGCTATACCATGAGACTGCGTTCACTGGCTGTAACCGAGTGTGCCATACCAAGAGACTGCGTTCAGCGGCTGTAACTGAGTGCGCCATACCAAGAGAGTGCGTTCAGCGGCTGTAACTGAGTGCGCCATACCAAGAGACTGCGTTCAGCGGCTGTAACCGAGTGTGCCATACCAAGAGACTGCGTTCACTAGCTGTAACCGAGTGTGCCATACCATGAGACTGCGTTCAGCGGCTGTAACCGAGTGTGCCATACCATGAGACTGCGTTCAGCGGCTGTAACCGAGTGTGCCATACCATGAGACTGCGTTCAGCGGCTGTAACGGAGTGTGCCATACCAAGAGACTGCGTTCAGCGGCTGTAACCGAGTGTGCCATACCATGAGACTGCGTTCAGCGGCTGTAACCGAGTGTGTCATCCCATGAGACTGCGTTCACTGGCTGTAACCGAGTGTGCTATACCATGAGACTGCGTTCACTGGCTGTAACCGAGTGTGCCATACCATGAGACTGCGTTCACTGGTTGTAACCGAGTGTGCCATACCATGAGACTGCGTTCACTGGCTGTAACCGAGTGTGCCATACCATGAGACTGTGTTCACTGGCTGTAACCGAGTGTGTCATCCCATGAGACTGCGTTCACTGGCTGTAACCAAGTGTGCTATACCATGAGACTGCGGTCACTGGCTGTAACCGAGTGTGCCATACCATGAGCTGCGTTCAGCAGCTGTAACCGAGTTTGCCATACCATGAGACTGCATTCACTGGCTGTAACCGAGTGTATAGTACCATGAGACTGCATTCACTGGCTGTAACCAAGTGTGCTATACCATGAGACTGCGGTCACTGGCTGTAACCGAGTGTGCCATACCATGAGACTGCGTTCACTGGCTGTAACCGAGTGTGCTATACCATGAGACTGCGTTCACTGGCTGTAACCGAGTGTGCCATACCAAGAGACTGCGTTCAGCGGCTGTAACCGAGTGTGCCATACCATGAGACTGCGTTCACTGGCTGTAACCGAGTGTGCTATACCATGAGACTGCGTTCACTGGCTGTAACCGAGTGTGCCATACCATGAGACTGCGTTCACTGGCTGTAACCGAGTGTGCTATACCATGAGACTGCGTTCACTGGCTGTAACCGAGTGTGCCATACCAAGAGACTGCGTTCAGCGGCTGTACCCGAGTGTGCCATACCAAGAGACTGTGTTCACTAGCTGTAACCGAGTGTGCCATACCATGAGACTGCGTTCAGCGGCTGTAACCGAGTGTGCCATACCATGAGACTGCGTTCAGCGGCTGTAACCGAGTGTGCCATACCATGAGACTGCGTTCAGCGGCTGTAACCGAGTGTGCCATACCAAGAGACTGCGTTCAGCGGCTGTAACCGAGTGTGCCATACCATGAGACTGCGTTCAGCGGCTGTAACCGAGTGTGTCATCCCATGAGACTGCGTTCACTGGCTGTAACCGAGTGTGCTATACCATGAGACTGCGTTCACTGGCTGTAACCGAGTGTGCCATACCATGAGTCTGCGTTCAGCGGCTGTAACCGAGTGTGCCATACCAAGAGACTGCGTTCAGTGGCTGTAACCGAGTGTGCCATAGCAAGAGACTGCGTTCAGCGGCTGTAACCGAGTGTGCCATACCAAGAGACTGCGTTCAGCGGCTGTAACCGAGTGTGCCATACCAAGAGACTGCGTTCAGCGGCTGTAACCGAGTGTGCCATACCATGAGACTGTGTTCACTGGCTGTAACCGAGTGTGTCATCCCATGAGACTGCGTTCACTGGCTGTAACCAAGTGTGCTATACCATGAGACTGCGGTCACTGGCTGTAACCGAGTGTGCCATACCATGAGCTGCGTTCAGCAGCTGTAACCGAGTGTGCCATACCATGAGACTGCATTCACTGGCTGTAACCGAGTGTATAGTACCATGAGACTGCATTCACTGGCTGTAACCAAGTGTGCTATACCATGAGACTGCGGTCACTGGCTGTAACCGAGTGTGCCATACCATGAGACTGCGTTCACTGGCTGTAACCGAGTGTGCTATACCATGAGACTGCGTTCACTGGCTGTAACCGAGTGTGCCATACCAAGAGACTGCGTTCAGCGGCTGTAACCGAGTGTGCCATACCATGAGACTGCGTTCACTGGCTGTAACCGAGTGTGCTATACCATGAGACTGCGTTCACTGGCTGTAACCGAGTGTGCCATACCATGAGACTGCGTTCACTGGCTGTAACCGAGTGTGCTATACCATGAGACTGCGTTCACTGGCTGTAACCGAGTGTGCCATACCAAGAGACTGCGTTCAGCGGCTGTAACTGAGTGCACCATACCAAGAGACTGCGTTCAGCGGCTGTACCCGAGTGTGCCATACCAAGAGACTGTGTTCACTAGCTGTAACCGAGTGTGCCATACCATGAGACTGCGTTCAGCAGCTGTAACCGAGTGTGCCATACCATGAGACTGCGTTCAGCGGCTGTAACCGAGTGTGCCATACCATGAGACTGCGTTCAGCGGCTGTAACCGAGTGTGCCATACCAAGAGACTGCGTTCAGCGGCTGTAACCGAGTGTGCCATACCATGAGACTGCGTTCAGCGGCTGTAACCGAGTGTGTCATCCCATGAGACTGCGTTCCCTGGCTGTAACCGAGTGTGCTATACCATGAGACTGCGTTCACTGGCTGTAACCGAGTGTGCCATACCATGAGTCTGCGTTCAGCGGCTGTAACCGAGTGTGCCATACCAAGAGACTGCGTTCAGTGGCTGTAACCGAGTGTGCCATAGCAAGAGACTGCGTTCAGCGGCTGTAACCGAGTGTGCCATACCAAGAGACTGCGTTCAGCGGCTGTAACCGAGTGTGCCATACCAAGAGACTGCGTTCAGCGGCTGTAACCGAGTGTGCCATACCAAGAGACTGCGTCCAGCGGCTGTAACCGAGTGTGCCATGCCATGAGACTGCATTCAGTGGCTGTAACCGAGTGTGCCATACCATGAGACTGCGTTCACTGGCTGTAACCAAGTGTGCCATACCATGAGACTGCGTTCACTGGCTGTAACCGAGTGTGCCATACCATGAGACTGCGTTCACTGGCTGTAACCGAGTGTGCCATACCATGAGACTGCGTTCAGCGGCTGTAACCGAGTGTGCCATACCAAGAGACTGCGTTCAGCGGCTGTAACCGAGTGTGCCATAGCAAGAGACTGCGTTCAGCGGCTGTAACCGAGTGTGCCATACCAAGAGACTGCGTTCAGCGGCTGTAACCGAGTGTGCCATACCAAGAGACTGCATTCAGCGGCTGTAACCGAGTGTGCCATACCAAGAGACTGCGTCCAGCGGCTGTAACCGAGTGTGCCATACCATGAGACTGCGTTCAGCGGCTGTAACCGAGTGTGCCATACCATGAGACTGCGTTCACTGGCTGTAACCGAGTGTGCCATACCATGAGACTGCGTTCAGCGGCTGTAACGCAGCGTGGGATACTTTTGAGAAATAATGCTAGCTATGAAGTCATGTTTTCGGAGGTGTGAGAGTACATCAATTGACTGTAATTGAGTGTGCAAACATGTTGTGATTATGAGAGGAAACACATTCTGATGACTTATAAAAAGATTAAATACCAGTTACAAAGACATTTTTCAGAATTGTATGGAGGCGGGAGATTGCATTCAGTGCTTTTCTTTGTGTGCCGAATTTTTCGGACGGATGAGAAACTTCTGATCTAGTTGGTAATACTTGGCTGTATTGCAGAAGTGATTTAAAAGCAAACACTCACAAATACTGTTATTAAGAGTTTCTAAAGGGATTAGTCAGATTTTAAGGAAACTCACAATACAAGCAAAATACAAAAGAAGATCTTACAGACAGGGACAACATGTGAACAACACATACACAAATGCTCTCGGTGTCCACGGGACAAGGTCTCCTGTTCTCGGATGGTGTAAATCAGCCGTGCACTTCCCTCTAGAAACCAAGCACAAAGAGCAGGAAATGAGCAGAGACTTGTATCAAGCCATCCAACCACCCTGCCAGACTCTAAGGCTCTGATTGGCCAGATAAATCTCTCTGACAAGACCAGTGGTTCTAATTGGCCTGAAGAAATCAGACCAGTGCCCAGAACTCATGGAGGAGTTTGAGCGTTGCTCTTGTCTCGCCGGGGATCTTGCAGGTCTACAGACTCACTGATACATGACTTTGGTCAACCCAAGGGTTCTGTCAGGTTGACGTTCACCCCACCTTAGTTCTAGTTCTTAGTTTTACTGTTTCCCTACATGTCTTCCTCTTTAAAATGTTCAAGGAGGCTGTAGACATTGAACAACTTGGCACACGTTAACTCTGCCACCAGAGATTTCTAATTTTGCAGGTATGTTTTCTGTCACAATTAGAATTAGTGGGGGGTCCCGTAAATCCAAACAGTTCAAGAAGCGCTTCACAAGTATGCTGCTCTACTTAACCCCGAAATCCTGCTGGATGTTTTAGGTGTCACTAGTTAAGATGCCCAATTACAGTAATTTCCATTCTTAAAAATGATAAACAGATAACGGTGAGAACCGTAGCCCACAGAGCTATCACCCTCCGCCTCTCTGCTCCTAATATCCGCCCCCACAAGTTCTCTGTGCCGGGTCACATTTGGATATTGTCATGCAGGCATCTAGTTCTCCGTCATGCATAAATATTTATCGCAACCTGTTTTCCCTGGCAGACAACAAGAACCCCCATCAAAAAGTTGCATTTGTTTCTAGTTTCCTTAATGGGTTTAATGAATGCGTTCTCTCTTTGGTTTCCGAGACCTCAGTCGAACTCCGTCCCTGTTCTACATGAGCAGGAAAGTTTCCAAGAACGCATTTTGGCTACAGATGTGTCCACGCTGCCTGGCACACCCGCGCGGTTCATATTTGTAAGCAGCGGAGACGGTGGTCTGGGATGGGGAATTTAGAATAAATCTCCAACATTAATAGCCCTTATTAGGTCTGGGCAATGGCGTTTCCTTAAACACAGTTAGTCGTGTTTACATTAGTTACAGGGGTGCTGCTAAATTGATCTCCCAATTAAGAGTCTTTAAAGAATACTTGTTATTCTCTTGAATAAAACTCCATACACATTTCCAATAGAACTCTTCACCCACGTCCACGCCCATTTACAGCAGGCTGGGGATTGGTGGGTACGGGTGGGGGTTTAAAGGAGAGTCTCTGAAGTTGTATTACTCATTCGACCTCCAACAGGACACTGACCCTTTACTAAGGGAAAAGGCACAGGATAGGTTAACAAGAAACCTGAATTATAGGTTTCAAACTATTTATATGTATGGGTGGTTGGATTGGCAGAGGTTTGCTTACTTTAATTTTTAATAAGATCTGTGGAAGAAGATTGGAGAGGCTCTTATCAAATATTCCACTCGGGCCAATATTTTCTGTTTGTGGACCAGTATTGCATGGAGCTCTGCACATTGTGACCCCTCCAGCCCCCAATACTATTGCTAAGTATATGCTGTCCCTAAACCATTGGTTGAGTCAACACCTTTTGACGCTGAACCCTCAGAATACTGAGATACTAGTTGCTGCTTCCCCTTAGTTAGATAACAGCTGCCTACAGTAAGGCTGACTCTGGGAGTTCACCTGGGCTCAGTACTCGCACTGGAGATAAGCTACCTCACAAAACAGGATTGACTATTCCGCTCTAGCTGATAAAACACTCTGCTTACTTACCAGACACTTACCACATGCACGCTGTCATTATTCCCCACCCTGTCCCCCGTGGACTATGCCAATGGGGGCTACCCAGAATCCCTCAAATTTCTGCCTATGAAACACAAGTCTGGAAAATGAAGAAGGGCATTTTCTGACTAGTAGAATGCCAGTCTTTGAAAGTTCACCTGTTCTGAGGTCCCTTAATGTTCTCCCGCTGGAGAAAAAAGGGATACATTTCAGATCCTTTGACAGATGCATAAAGGTATGCATAACCCATGCATAAGCCTTTGCATGCCATGCACAAGCCTTCCTATGATCATCCTTCAAGGAGACGGTGCTTTAGGACCCCAACCGGCCCATAGAGCCGGGGGTTTCCCAACAGCACTTTAAGAGGAGCAGCAGCACCCTTGAGATGGATGGGGATGCAGATTAATAGTCTCGCATCAAATCAATAACGACAACTCAATGGTTTGGCAAATGAGTCAGTTTAATGACAAGTACAAAAAACAGGGAGTTATGAATATCAGCAGTGGCGCGATGTTCCTTCTCGCTTCATCAACTCCAATTAATTTCATAAAAAAACATCATTTATACTAAAAACTCGTCATCACTGTTGTGTAACGTTTAAAATCTCGCATGCAATTCTATTGGTTCTAGGAAGGTAACTTTAATATAGGTGAGGGGATGGGATAAACAGTGTCAGGTGGGGCATCAAAGCCCTTCCTTTAAAATGGCTACTGTAAATGTCACTAAAAGTACGACGTCTCATTGGTTCTGCTAACTATAGGACCCTTGATTACTTGGTCCACTATGATTGGGTTGGCACCAACCCCACTCATACATTTCCACTAGCTTAGCAGCGTGCAGAATAGCCGGCCAGGTGCAGGGAGTTCGTCTACACCTCCAGCCTCCCCCCAATTATTGCAAGAATCAATCATCACTTCAGTGGTCATGTGTCAATTATTTCTTTGTCTTTTGGCCTCAAGACTGCTTCTTGGTCTGGAAAAGTTAAGGCGCCTGGGCATGGCTCAAGTCCAAGCGTAGGTGTGAAAGTTTCACCCCTTCTGCTTGCTCGGTCACGTGATTTTGACTCAGTGAAATCGTCTTATTCTTCGTGCAATTTGTGCATTTGATTTAATTCGGCCAGCCATCTGCCATATGTGGCTTATTGTAACTATTCTGAATAGGATGCTCTGTTCTTCTCTTCATGAATTGTATCCACTGTGGGTCTATTTCGGCTGATACGTCCTTGGCTTCTTGGCACGATTTGCCTTTTTCTGAGTTTCTCTCTGTCCTTAATTCTCAATCTTCCTCCTGCAAAGCTCTCCTCTTGAGACCTTTAGTAACCTTTTGGTCGGTTCTGCTCCTGTGCATAGTGGAAGTTTACTTATATAAAGTGCTCCTTTTGAGGTAGATATGTATAGGTGGCGCTTGCTGCAATCTTTCTTACTACTAAGCTTAAGCAAGCCTCATGAATTCTTGCTTCGTGAGGTTCCTTGCATATTAAACTGGCTGGATATCTTCATCACGCTCATGGCATAAGTTTCTGACACTTGACATCAATTATTTCACTTTAGACTCAGGATGTCACTTATCCATAGGGTTTTGTCTCTTTTCATCATCCACTGGTCGTCATATCTTCTATATGTGAGTCAGTTCGGGTTCTTATGATGTAACCATTCGCCTTCTTTTTGTATTTCTTGGCTTCTTCAGGTATTACATTCTGACAATCATCATTCTGTTTCACTTGTTGGTATGGTTTTCTCAATGGGTACCTTACTGTCCAGGTCTTCCTAGGTGTCAGTACTTCAATAGGTGCTGTCAGTCTGATAGGTACTAGATAGAGCCCCACTGCGGCTCTCTGCCGGTTTATTTGCTCATCATACGTCACATATTTCGGCGTGAACGTTCCTGGTACTTCAAAATGGGCGGTTGGAGTGTGGATCATGCTTGGTACCTCCTCTACACTCCCTCCTCTGGGCGATTCATCGACCACTTTCACTTCTTTCTTGGTATCCACCTTTTCTGCATCCTCTGGATCCATTTTTACTTCATCCTCTGGATCCATGCATAGAGATTTGAAGAAATATTTCTTTGGGGTCCATATCTTTATGACTCCCTTCAAGCTTCCTGCTGTCCGTATGTGCTCATCTTTGTTCCATGTTATAAGTTGACATTGTCCACTTGGACTACAATAGATCCATTTTCCCACCTAATTTTTATGTTTCCTTGGATATTTAAACTTTGCTCCTTCTGGTGCATAGATGCTAGATTTCACAAAGTCTCTTATTTCTTCATCAGTCAGGTTCTTGGGCTTCCATCCTGGTCCGACGCCAATCATGATCTTCATCCCTATGGCCTTTTTCACAGTTTTCTGACACTGAGAAATTATTATCTTGATAACACAGAATCCGAGCAATATCATCACTAGCAGGGCTCCTAGGAACTTGAATGCATCTGCCATCCATTGCAGAACCCACGAAAATAGTGATCCAAACAAGCTGTCATTGTCCACTTTGTCAGCTTCATCAATCATTTGATTCTGTAGATTCGTCAGCATACCTATGGCCTCTGTTAAAGTTCCATTTTCTTCGTCATGAGAAGGTATAAATGTGCAACATGATTCTCTGTTTTTTGCAAAAACCCCTCCATCCACAGCTGTAATCATGTCAAGGACATATCTGTTCTGTAGAGTCATTAGTTGGATCGCCCTTAACTGTTCCTTGATTGCATTGAATCCTTTTATGGTCGTGTTGATGGTCTGCAATAACTCCCATCTGGTTATCTGCAACCATTTAGTATTTGCTCCAACCTGAACTCTTGGCATAAAATTTAAGGTGAACACTGAAGAAGTCTGACTGAACAGTCTATGTTCATATGGGATAGCATCGAAAACATATATGGATTTGGCAGAAAAGTAATTCTCTCTCTTCATTCGGCTCATCAGTTCCACATATCTCTTCTTCCTCAGGTGAGCATCTGCTTTCGGGAGACTGTCAATATTCAGATCACTTTTTGGAATCACCAACGCTGGACCATCGACATTCACTTTGGTACATATACCTCCCCAATTCTTCGGCAGCCTGATATATGCTTTGTATCCACATGCCCAATAATGATCCATGATCACTGCAGTACCGTGTACCATTCCTGGAGCGTCAAAGAATCGGCCACAATTCTGATTCTCTCCCATTTTTCTTGTGCCGTTATTCCTGAAGCACAGTTTGGAATTCTCCAATGGCACTATCTGTAGGGGTCCTCCTCTGTCTTCGACCCATGCCAGCAGTCTTGCAAGTCTCGGCCACAATGGCTTGCATATCTTCTGTGCATTTTCATTTGCTTCTTTGCAGGTTCCAATGACCATCCATGCTCTGCAAATCACTAATCCTTTCTCCCATTCGTCTGGCGATTGCACTGTTCCCCAAATTTGCATTTGGCCTCTGTTCTTCCAACTTCGAGCTTCTTCTGGAGTTTTTCCTTGAACGTTCAGTTTTTGATTTGCTTCTATTTTGATCTCTGCTCCTTTAACTCCAGTTTTCTCATATCTGATCACAATGTGCTGTATTTTTTCATTATTTCTTGTCTTTATGTCCTGGATATAGTCGACTTCATTTGGGTCAGTTGCTTCAGTTGCCCATTTAAGCGAAGCATCACTTCCCATGAACTGGCCTCTGGTCTTGCACATTGCTACGTGTGATAGACAGTGTGCCGTCTGGACATCAATTTCCACAGCTTCGAAGATCTTTGACTTCCCCATGCTTTAAGGAAGGAGTGCACAAACAAAGCATTCCTCCTCTGAATTGCGTCATCCAACTTCTTTCATATGTTGGTACCAGATGTTATTGCCCAAGTGTCCTGTGCTGTCCAGGTAGTCGTTGAGTTCATTATCATCTTCTTGTATGCTTCTCTTTAGTCTCAAGGTTTTCTTGTAGTTTGTCATCATAACATCCTTAATAGCATCCATTTAGCTTCTTCTCACTGCTGGATTCTCAGGTATCTCAATCCATGGTTCAGGCATCTTCATCTGTACCAGTTGAGTAGAAGAAAATCTGGCAATCCTCTCCTTGTCTTCTTGTCTTTTCCTGGCTCTGGTTATGAATGGCCCGATTGATTCTGCTATCATCTCTGCTCGTGAGATTTTTGCTGGGCTTGCACTTGCCCCTTTCAGTGCTGGTTCAGGGGTGCTTATCAAAACTGTCTCTGTTGGCTTATTCTCCAACTCCTTTTGTCTCTTTAAAAGTTTTTCCATTTGTCTTTTCACTTCACTTGTAGTAGAACTTCTCATAGTAGGTAGTCCAATTTTTCCCCCTTCTTTGGCCTGTGGTTCTCCAGTTAATGACACTAGACCTGGTATATGTGCACTCATCATTTGCGTGTATGTATTTTTAATTAAACTTTTCTCATGCTTGCTC
Organism: Ambystoma mexicanum; assembly: GCF_040938575.1. Lineage (NCBI taxonomy): Eukaryota > Metazoa > Chordata > Amphibia > Caudata > Ambystomatidae > Ambystoma > Ambystoma mexicanum. The sequence goes on from NC_090938.1 coordinate 64,220,655, forward strand.
TGCCGACCCTGTCTCCGGCTTTTCAATTTGTCTGTTACCAAATGTGTGTGTGTGTCATTGCTAATCACATACATTTCAAGTTCACTCACTCCTTTGTCAGACCTTCCAGGTACTGGACTGACTATAAAAGGTCTGGGTGCCTTTGTGGGTGTCATGCTTACATCATTGGATGTGTGTACTGGAATTGGAACGCTTGGTGCACCAATAAAAAATGCAGTTAGAATCGTCAATGACAGTAAAACAACAATGAATATAATGCATAGGTACATGATTCCTGTATAGGTCAGTCTACAGCACTTAGTTCTGGAACAGTACGAGCGCCTCGCCTCTTGAGGGATGACAACATTACTATTAGGTTGCCCATCTCGATCATTTAAGGAAAGAAAACTAACAGGTTAATACGCTCTAGATAATATCGTTATCTCTGGGTTCTGCTGTTTCTGCTGGTAGGTTGCCGGTACTGGAATGATTGTCCTTCTTTGCCTGACAAATACATTGTCTCTTGTTTCTGGAAACAGTTCCTTTTCCTGCCTAATGAATAAGTTCAGAAATAAGGTAATTATTTCAGCAAGTCTCTTAGTTTGCGTGTTCAAAATAAAGAAGCTCCCAATTAATGGCTCTTATCTGTTTCACTCCAGAAGACATGTTGCTTCTCTGCCAGCAAAAGTGTATTTTTTGTCAACACTTCCTTGATCTGTCCCTCGGTGGAAAGTCTACAATCTTCTCCGGAAATTCTGATGATGATTAGAAAGTTCCACTTGCATCACAATACCATGCAGGAGCATGCTGATCTGTGTAGAGTTTGCTGGGTCTCTGATGAAAGTGAGGACTTCAACACTGGCGGGCCTCACCACAAATCTGGAAAGTCCTCAATTAGGCGAAAGAATATGTTGCTTGCCAGTCTGATATCTTCTGGGCGACAGGGACATTTGTCTTGTCCTTGCTGAATTCTCGAACTGCTCGGTACTCACCGTGAGCAGCTTCTGTGATTTCGATGAGTTTGAAGAGCAACCTGAATTATAATTCCCTTCAGGATTGTAATCAAACATTCTGTGTTTGCTGGATCTCGAAGCAATGTCAAGACGTCAGTGTGTCTCCCAACAAGATCTGGACAGTCTTCAATCAAGCCAAAGAATAGCACGCTGACAAGCCTACTTGCTGCTTCCTCTGCTTGGGACATTTGTCTTGTCCTCTCTGTATCCTGGAAGCAGAAGGAACTGCTCGGCAATTACAATGAGCAGCCTCCTTATTGACTTTTCGTTTTCAGGGTTTTGAAAAAATTCATTGATGCTAGTGAGCCTTCCCACTAAGGACGGGTACGATCTTAATACTAGCTCGAAGTATGTTAACAAGTCCTTAGTGATGTCACTGCTGTGGGACACCATAAGTGAGTCCAAATAACGCTCCTGTTTGGAAGGAGTCTGGATGCTGTATTTTCTTCCAGTTTGTGTGTCCTCGATCAAAATGTGGCATGTCCTTTTCTCATCAAGGCTTCTGTATGCCTCAGTCTGCAGTTCAAAGTCAACAGACTATGTTGTGGCTTATACGTGCAATTTTGCTTCTTCACCCTGCAACTAGGATGCACAGGGTGTCCGTTTTTTATGTCCTTATCTGCTTTTTTGCTCATAGGAAATGTCCAAATTTAAGCCACAACTTGCACAAAAGTTCTTTGTTTGTTTTGCTGGTCATGCGTCCTTCTTCCTCATCATGAATCTTGTCTGCACGTGCTGTGGTTCTTCCCCGTCGTCTGTAGTTTCTATGCATTGGGGTGCGAGCAGGGGGCCTCCTCCATTGTATGGTTTGATATCAACCAGGAATAGCCAAGCTCTTCTTCCTTGTAGCTTCACTGCAGAGGGAGTGACGTCTTCCACTTTAAAGGGTCCGTTGAACCTTGGCTCGTCCTACCTTTTTCTCATGTGGTTTCTCACCAGGACCGTGTCCACAGGGAAAACTGGTGGTAGACATAAACCTTGAATCAGGTCTGTTGTAGTATATCCTTCTGTGCTCTGTGCTGCCTTGCACCCTTTTTGTCGTCGCTGCAGCTGTCCTGAAATTACAGTAAGACAACATGTCATGCCATTCAAGTAATTTTGCATTTCAGACCCTAAAACTTCTCCTGTTGGTGGAGCATCACATCTAGCTCTAACTCGGGGTGTCAGTGGCATGTGCATCCTTCTGCCTGTTATGATCTCGTGTGGCGTAAGGTGATGGTCAGAATAAGGCTGGTTTCTGAGTGCATACAGTGCCAATGGAAGGAAGTGTAGCCATTTCTTCTTTAGAGTAAGCTTCAATTTGGCTATACTTTCCTTTAACAAGCCGTTGAGCTTCTCACATATCCCATTACCTTGAGCATGATACGCCGAAGAGAACTTGTGCTTTATACCAAGCAGCAAGCTAATCTGCTCAAAGACTGCATTAACAAAGTGAGGCCCATTTTCTGACCTCATGACCTCACACACTCCCCATCTGGGAAATACCTCCCTTACCAGACAGCAGGTAGAGTCTGGGTGTGTACATGGACCTGCTTCTATCCATCTAGAGAATGGACACACACCACAACAATTAGATACCTGTACCTGTTAGATACCTGAATCATAACGACGTAATCGACATGCAAGTGTTGAAAAGGTCCATTGGGCCTTGGGATGACTCCTCTAATTACTCGTAGTGTATGCCCAGCCGTGAACTGTTGGCATATTATACAGTTCATCATAAAAAATGCAACATGTTCTGCTAAGTTCGTTATAAACCAGTCTTCAGCAAGCGTTGCTGCTAGATTCTTTTTTGTCATGTGTGCTGGATAATGCAACTGTTCCAGTGCTATCTTCAATAGGGCTATAGGCATCACCAGTTTACCAGTGCTGTCTTGTCGCCACAAGCTCTCGGAGTTGTTTAAAGAACACCTTCACCGCTTCCAAAGATTATTTTCCTCTTGTGGTGCCTCCCCTTGGACTTCCATTAATTGGATTTTCTACATGTTGCTATAACTGTCAGGTTAACTTCGTGCAACAATCATTCTCTCATGCACATCAGCTATTTGAACATCCTTTATGACTTCGTCTTTGGTTGACACACGCTTGGCTTCTGGGTCTGCTGCTTGATTTCCTCATGAGATCAAATTTGTCCCTTTCGTCTGGGCGGCGCATTTCACGACCACTATGCCCACTGGGAGCTGTAGTGCCTTAATCAGTCTGTCCAATAGCGCTGCATGCTGCACTGGCGTACGTCCGCTCGGAAGTAGCCTCTCCTTTTCCAGTGCGCTATGCCTGCGTGCACTGTTGATGTTGCATAGGCGGAGTCGCTGTACGCCGTCACTTCCTTGTCTACGTGATTCTCGAGTGCGAATATCAACGCCAATAATTCTGCAGCCCGTGCTGAGTAATGAGATGGTAATCACAAACTAATAAGTACTCAAAACTCTCCATTTGCCGTGTGTGTGCTTCATCACAGCGGTGCCTGTATATCTTTGCCCATCATTTTGATCGATTCTCAAAGAACCGTCAACAAAGACAATTTCTCCTTCTGCCAATGCATTTTCTTTCACTCTGGGAATCTCATCATAGAATTGTTCATAATTTGCACAGTCACGGATCGGCTCTCCTTCAGTGACTGGTTCTGCTATAAACTTAGCTGAGTTCACTATTTTACATCAAATTATCTTAATTGACGGATTCAATATGGTCACTTCATAAGCAGAAGCTCTCTGAGATGTCAATGTTCCCTTTGGTTTCTCTGAATAGCAAATAATGTGTGCTCGATGAACAACGTCATTGAGCATCCCATCACAATGGTTGTAGCTTTCTCTATGGTGAATGCTGCAGCAGCCAAACTTTGTTTGCAACGGAAATGACCCCTCATCACTGGGACCAAATTCCCACTGTAGTATGCTAGGGGCTTGTACCCCAGTGTGGTTCTCTGTGTGAGTACTGCTGTCATTAAACTGCCATTCGTGTGTGAAAACAGGTAGAATTCCTCTGCACGATTGGAATTCCTAAAACTGGTGTCATGCAAATGGCCCTTTTTAGTTCAATTAATCTTTCTTCCATGGTTTCAGTCCATTCCATTTTTTCTTTTGTCCCCTGTGCCTTCTCTAGGGCTTGCAACAAGGGCTTGGTATACGAGCTATAGTCAAAGACCCATGCCCTGACATAATTGCATAATCCCAGAAAACTCTGCATCTGTTTTATCGTATGTGGATTGGCTGTGTTCAATATAGCTTCAGCCCTTTCAGGGGTAACCCTTTTCTACTCATGTGATATCAGCTGGCCTGTGTACAGCACGTCTTGTTGACAGTATTGTAACTTCTCTTTGTCAACTTTATATCCTTTTTCAGCCAATACAGCCAATAGCTGAATAGAATTGTGTCTGCACGTTCCTTCTGATGTGCTGCAAATTAAGATGTCATTCACATATTGCAAGACAACACTATCTAATGCAATATTGCTTAAGTCCATCTGCAGGACTATGTTGAAAATCAGAGGAGACTCACAGTACCTTTAGGTAACCTTGTGCTTTTTAGACGCATCTGCATGAACATGAATAATGTCAAATCCTGTGAGTCTTTGTGCAATGGGATTGAGGAAAATGCATTTTTCAAGTCAATCACCATGAAATATTTGCCTCAACAGGTATATTGCATAGAACTGTGGATGGGTTAGAGATCAGAGGGAACTCAGCCTCTACAATATCATTTATTGGCCTAAGGTCCTGGATTAAACGCCAAGACCCTCCCTTTCCCTTTGATTTTTTGATAGGGTACACCACGACCCTGACGTCACTAAGATGCCCTGCTCCATCATGGCAGAAATTGTCTTGAAAAACCCTTCATCTGCTTCCCTAAACATGGGATATTGTGCTTTTGGTAAAATTGCTTCTGGTTTCAATTTATTCTTCACTTCAACTACTCCTTTTTAACAAGCTTACATCATAGGGGCCTGTGGTCCACACTGAGACAGGTACCTGGGCCCTGTCATCAAAATATTCAGAACGTTTTTGTGCCAGCATCATTCTCTGGGCACCTCTCTTTTGGTCATTCTCACCCAGAAAATGAGATATACCTCAACTGTTGTTTCATCTACACCTGTTTGTTCGTCAAACAGATCGTCATCAGTGATGTCAGTCAATCTGTACCCTTCCTTAATGGTGATTACTGTGCACCATTGCCTGCCTTCATCATCACAACCATCGATCAGTGCCATCTTCCCTCGTACTATGGCTGTGTGTATTGCCAAGGGAAATACTTGTCCTTTTCTTCATGCATAGGTATTCTTGGCCTAAATAAAAACTGATCTGGGTTTCTTATGGTTTTGTCTGCAAGGCCTGGTAGCTCTGCCATTAGTATACGCACTCCATACGTGAACATTTCTGGTTCCAAGGGGACAGCCTTCATAGCTGTTTGTTCCACGTATGCTCTAATCATTTCGCATATGTTCAAATAATGCATTCCTGGAGTTGAACATAATATGCCCTTCTCCGTGAACGATATTGTCATGTTTAACTTCGTCATTAGATCTCGTCCCAAAATATTTACTGGGGTTTGCCTTGAATACAGCAGTTGCATATTCATGTCACATTCTCCTATAGAGACTGGAAGTTCTTCTGTAAAAGGAGCATGACTTGTTGCTCCTGTGAAGCCCTGAGTATTTATGGCATCACCAGACAAGGAAAACCTGCCTTCACGTGCACACGAGCGTGTTGCAACCGTGTCAACTAAGAAAGAATACTCTTTATCCCATATAACAACATCTACCTTTGGTTCCTGGTGAGGGTCTGGTGTAACTGATAGGATAGAACACATCAGGTTTCCCAGTGAGCTGTCCTAATCCATATATAACTTTGTCCTATGCTGCGTGAATGGACTTCCTTCATCACAAGTGTTGGGTTTTCATTCCAGAATTCAATGCCTGTCCTGCACTTGTTGTCTGTGACAGTTGCATTGGCGACTGTTGAGACTGTCCTTGTGGAAAATTGATTGAGTTCTGAGGTTGCAAGCTTTGCTGTGCTCCTGGCGCTTGCTGTTGCACCGTGTGATTTTGTGCAACTCCATTTCCACCCTGCTGTAAAAACACAAGTGGATTCACCATTCCTATTCTTGTTCCTTGATGATTTTGCAACATGCCTTAACTTCTGCATGTGCGTGCTAGATGCCATGTCATCCCACATGTCCAAGATATAGGCGGTGGTCTGATTATTTTCCCCATTTGACATATCCTGGTTGCCATTTTGCATGTTTTGAAAACCTCCCTGATTACGCTGCCATCCTAATCATTGAAAGCCTCTCCTTCTGGGGTAAAACCCATTACTGCCCTGATTAACCTGCTGTTGATTATCGACCTGCTGTATGTTCGATCCATCTTTGCTACTTATCATTGCCCCTTCAATGGCATATTTTGACAATTTTTTCTGTACTAATTTTGCCTCTTCAGCTTTTCGTGCAGCCTCTTTTTTGTGATTCTCCTTTTGCAGTAGTCTGCAATAGTGAGCTATGTTCAACTGTATTTCAGACCACGGTTTGGCCTCGATTCCTACCAATTTCTTGAGCTGCTTCTGTACCTGATCTGGAAGCCCTTGGCATAATATATGGTAAAACACGGGTATAGATTTCCCCCAAGATTCCTGCGTTTCCAGCACCCATGTGTCTTGGAAATTCTGAATGTAAAGTAAAGGATCTTCTGATTCCTTCATTTTGCATGTCATTATAGCTCCCATATCAGAAGTATCCGGGTATAGCAATCGCAATGCTTTCCATAACGCGGCTCTGCAATTGTTAAATGGAGCTCCACATTGCGCGGTATTAACTGTAGTTGTGCCAGGATAACCTGCTTGTGTCCACACATCGTCAGCACTATCAACAAGTATGGCGATTAAAAGATCCTTAATATTTTCTATAGCTAACATGTTCCCTCCAGTAATTTTTTAAGGATCATGTATCCATTTTCCAGCTCCCGATGCTAACATTGGAAGCTTATTTTTCAGATTGTCTCGATCCATCTGTGGCCAGGGTATATACTGTGGCCTTGTTGTCCTTTTTTGAGCAACAGGAATTGTAATACATGACACTCCTTTTCCTCTCTCATCATTTTTCTATCCCCTGCATGGTTAGTAGTCCTGTAGCACCATCTACCTGACAATGTTCTCAGTCGGCTCACATAGGGCGGTGGAGACACACCCCTCTGACCGTAAAATACTCCTTCATGTCTGTCTGATTGTGTGACTGACTCTGATGCCCTAGGTGCAGACTCGCTAGAATCTGACCATCTTATTCCTTTTCCTCCAGAGATGTGTTTTTCACGTCTTCTCTCATCTTCCTTTTCCTCATACTCCTCTCTTTCTGCATCTGATATTGTCTGTGCCCAATTCGTATAACTACTCTCATCTTCCTACTTCCTATTTAGTGACAACCTATCTAGGGACAACTCTCTCTTTCTCCTACTTCGGGAAGCGTCCTCAGTGTCATAAAACTGAGTGCTCTCAAAACGTTCATCCTCTCCTCTCCCTTTGGGTACTTGTTCTAGCCCCTTTTCATCATATATCCTATCAATCGCCTCTCTGATGATTCTGGTGTCGAAGTCATCTTCCATTTTTGCCCTAGTCGTGCCTGGTACTAAATCGTACTCAGGAAATAATTCTTCTATGTCTTACCAGTCTACTACTGGATTAGGTTTTTTAACCTCTCTTTATAGATATTCAAGATCCCGTGCCCTCTGTCTTCATTTGTGTTCTATGTCGTCATCAAACTCTCTGCGCTTCCTCGCTTCCTCTCTGACCCTGTCTTGTTTCTTTGCATCTCTACATTCATTTGCCCTTCGTATTTCCTCATCCCTTTGTTTTTTTATTCTCTTCTCCCTTATCTTTTGTTCTTCTTCCTCTATTCTTCGTTGTTCTTGCCTCTCCTGATCATTAGCTGCATTTGGCTTATGATCGTGTTTCCTTTCCTGCTCTTTGCGATACAAATGTTCTCGTCTCTGTCTATCTTTTTTCCTAATTCTTTTGTCTCTCGATCCTTTTTAATTTTGAATCGTCTGACTCTCCCTTTTGTCTCATGTCCTCAATGCCTTTACCACCGAGCTTCAATAGAATCTGACCTCCCATCCATTCGTTCTGTGTGAATGCTATTGCATCAGTTCTGTCCTCATCTCCTTTCCATCTCTTTCCCTCTCTATTCGTATCTGGAGATGTACTTGCTTGCGCTTGATCTCCTTTTTCTTTCTCGCGCCTCTCCTTGTCCCTCAGGACTTTGGAGGTGATATCTCTATTTCTATCTTTGTCTAGGTTTTCGTTACTACTTTGCGTAGGTGACTCATATGCCTGGTTGCTATATCCCGTGGCTGCTTTAAGTTCCTTTAATGGATATAATCATTTGTTTTTACTGGCTTCGTTTTTTTTTTCAGACGAGGTGGGTGGTGTGGAAGGCATTTCACCCCCCTCTGTGCAGATGTTAAGTATCCAATCTAACGGCTGCTCCTCCTCCTTATCCTCTTGGTACATCTTCCAAAGCTCTAAACTAGCTAGGCGTTTATCTAACTTTTTGCCAGTGTACGTGGCATGCAAATATGTCGTCATGTGTTGCAGGACCGTTTTAGATAGCGATCCACCTTGGGGCCATGTCATAAACATTTTGTGGGTGGTTCCTTTAACCCATTCTGAACTGTACTTCTTCAGCTTAGGTGCATGTTTTGACAACTGTTTGCACAAGTGTACTAACGGTGTAATGTCTTCCATGCTTACATTTATTTATCTTTTCCGAATACAACATTTTGTTATGCTTTACATTTCTCAAACAAAACCAACAATATGAGCGAGCACCAATCGTCGCAAGCTCCAATCCCATTTTTTCACAAACTATTCTTTTGACTTTTTCAAACAACAACCATCAATTCATGTCATACAACATCCTGGCTATACAATCGCCTAATTTTCATGCTGTTTCCCCCAAAAACGTTCTTACCTCGTGACGTCAGATAAAACAAAAAGTAAAAAAAACATAAAACAGACATAACAGACTAGACAGACTCCGACTGGTTACACAAATCTCATGCCCCTAACATTATTCCGACATGGAATGTAAGCCCATCCCTTTCAGATCGCCTCTTTCATCGATTCTGGTTTCCTATTGCACTCTATCTTTTCAGGACTTTGAACACAGGCTTCTTCTGGTGCTATATTAAAGCGCAGGTATCTGGGTGTATCCTCTAGCTCAATTATCCTCCCGGTATCTCTCTATGCTCGGGTAACCTCCAGGTATCTATTTATGCTCTGTCGCCCTTGGGTCAATATTTCTTTCCCCTTATATATATATTATACTCTTACTCTTATGTTATTTTTGACCCACCTCCCTCCGCTACCTTCCCTTACTTGTTTTAGGGTGTGCCAATTTTGCCAAAGTATGTAGTCTTTTTCCCTCACCGTTTGCATTTTTTTCCTCTCTGGATGCTCGGGATCACCGCCTTTTTTACCGCCTCTCCTTGCTTTTCGCTCGATTAGCTGCTCGTAGAAGAGGGAAGGGGTTTGTGGGAGAAAGCACAGGTTCCTTCAGACCTCAACCTGCAGGTTTTACACTTTAGACTAACCACTATCTACAGGGAACATTTCGGTCTACTTAGCCGGATGGCAAACGACTTGTGATATTGCAGAGGACCTAGAGTTACTTCTGTCGATGGTCAATGGGTGTCTTATCTAATCGATAGTTGATAAACTATCCTATCTCTGCTACCAAGAGTGCAGTAGGACCCCAACCGGCCCATAGAGCTGGGAGTTTCCCAACAGAACTTTAAGATGAGTAGCAGCACCCTCAAGATGGATGGGGATGCAGATTAATACTCTCGCATCAAATCAATATTGACAACTCAATGGTTTGGCAAAGGGAGTCCGTTTAATGACAAGTACAAAAAACTGGGAGTTTGTGAACATCAGCAATCGCTCGACCTTCCTTCTCGCTTCAACAACTCCAATTCATTTAATAAAAAACACATCATTCATACTAAAAACTCATAAACACTAACGTGTAACACTTAAAATATGGCATGCAATTCTATTGGTTCTATGAAGGTAACTTTAATATAGGTGCTATATCTGTATATGGTAACAGAGTGAGGGGATTGGATAAACAGAGTCAGGTGGGGCATCAAAGCCCTTCCTTCAAAATGGCTACTGTAAACGTCACTAAAAGTACGACGTCTCATTGGTTCTGCTAACTATAAGACCCTTGATTAGTTGGTCCACTATGATTGGGTTGGCACCAACCCCACTCATACATTTCCACTAGCTTAGCAGCGTGCAGAATAGCCGGCCAGGTGCAGGGGGTTCATCTGCACATCCAGACTCCCTCCAATTATTGCAACAGTCAATCATCACTTCAGTGGTCATGTGTCAATTATTTCTTTATCTTTTGGCCTCAAGACTGCTTCTTGGTCTGGAAAAGTTAAGGCGCCTGGGCATGGCACAAGTCCACGCATCGGTGTGAAAGTTTCACCCCTTCTGCTTGCTCGGTCACGTGATTCCGACTCAGTGAAATCGTCTTCTTCTTCATGCAATTTGTGCATTTGATTTAATTCTGCCAGCCATCTGCCATATGTGGCTTATTGTAACTATTCTGAATAGGATGCTCTGTTCTTCTCTTCATTAATTGTATCCACTGTGGGTCTATTTTGGCTGATACGACCTTGGCTTCTTGGCACAATTTGCCTTCGTCTGAGTTTCTCTGTGTCCTTAATTCTCGGCTTTCCTGCTGCAAAGCTCTCCTCTTGATACCTTTCGTAACCTTTGGTCAGTTCTGCTCTTGTGCATAGTAGAATTATACTTATATACAGTGCTCCTTTTGAGGTAGATATGTATAGGTGGCGTTTGCTGCAATTTATCTTACTACTAAACTTAAGCAAGCCTCGTGAATTCTTGCTTCATGAGGTCCCTTGCATATTTATACATTTAAACTGGGTGAAAATCTTCATCACGCTTATGGCATACGTTTCTGACACTTGACATCAATTATTTCAGTTTAGACTCAGGATGTCACTTATCCATAGGGTTTCATCTCTTTTCATCATCCACTGGTCGTCCTATCTTCTATATGTGAGTCAGTCCGGGTTCTTATGACATCACCATTCACCTTCTTTTAGTATCTTCTTGGCTTCTTCAGGTAATTACATTCTGACAATCGTCATTCTGTCTCAATTGTCGGTATGGTTTTCTCAATGGGTACCTAACTGTCCAGGTCTTCTTAGGTGTCGGTACTTCAATAGGTGCTGTCTGATAGGTATTGGACAGAGATGTCAAGCTCTGAGGTCCACGTGGATTAGTATACCTCCGTCCCCAAGCACCAGTCAGGGAGGAGCAGAAAATACTCGCTGACCGGTTATTGGGGCCACAGGTGGGAGAAACAGGAAACACCGGGTCCCAGGTGGCTGCAAAGAAAACACCAGGTTAGCTGATTGGCTATAAGGTATTCACAACAAGCATCAACAGATAGACAGTAAATGCACCTACCCTTGGGACGACCAATGAATGCTGTACACATAAATGTTCCCCCCTGAAGGTCTGGTGGGTGGTGAAGAGGAAAGGATGGGACCAATGGCATCTGAGTTTAATGGGTTGAGTCTTGATAGAAGGTAACAATGGTTCCAAAAGGAGAAAGAAGATGCAGTCCTTGAAAACAGTTCTAAAGTTTACCAATGCGCCAAGTCCAAGGGGTAAACCAAAAGCAATCTAAAGAGTCAGTCCAAAAATCCAGACAAAAGGGTAAGCAGTCCTATTTTAATCCAAGCGTCAAAAACCAAGAACAATCCACAAGAGTAACAAGGTCCAAAATCCAAAGGGGTCGAAAACCATGAAATACGGAGCGCAGGAATAGCTAGATGCCATCTAAACAGCTGAGAAGCAATGAATGAAAGGGCTAAGCCCTTTTTTATCGTGGTTTTCCGGGACTGTTGGCCAATTGCGGACAACTTCCTGGTCATGTGACTGCTCTCTCCTGGTCACGTGACCGCTCTCTCCTGGTCACGTGACCGCTTGGGTAATCCAACGCCTGCAGGTTCCTAGTCACGTCACGTGACATTCCGCCGTAGGACGCCGCGCCCAGCAGAGGACCACAACACAGAATGGGACCCCCTCCGCGCCTACAATAGCCAGGGCTAGCCCCAAGACAGGCGCGGAAAGCAGCGCTAGAGAAGTCGCGGAACGTGGCGTCCTCCCAGAGGCCGAGCGAGTGCAGCCGCAGGAGGGGCCCGTACTCCGCTCCATCGCCTGCACGCTGCATGAGCAGGTAAGTCTGATGTGGGCATGACAAGAGCCCCACTGCAGCTCTCTACTGGTTTATTTGCTCACCATACATCACATATTTCGGCGTGAATGTTCCTGGTACCTCAAAATGAGTGGTTGGAGTGTGGATCATGCTTGGTACCTCCTAAACAAGACATCTTATGTTCATCTTTGGCATAGCTTTCTTAGGCTCATCCTTGGAATAGCCATCTTACAATCATCCTTGCAGCAGCCATCCCTCGGTCATCCTTGGAGCCCTAACGATCATCCTAGTAGCATCCTTCCTATGATCATCCTTGGAGTAGCCTTCTTACGATCATCCTTGGAGCAGCCTTTATACGATCATCTTTGAGGCAGACGTCTTATAATCGTCCTTGGAGTAGCCTTTTTATGAACCCCCATTGGAGCAGTCTTTTTATGATCGTCCTTGGTGCATCCATCTTACAATCATCCTTGGAGCAGCCATGCCATCGTCATCCTTGGAGCTCTTATGATCATCCTTGTAGCAGCCTTCTCACAATCATCCATGGAACATTCAATTTTGAATCATACTTGGAGCAGACTTCTTACGATCAGCTTTGAAGCAGAATTCTTGCGATCATTCTTGGAGCTCTTGCGATCATCTTTGTAGCATCCTTCCTTCAATCATCATTGGAGCAGCCTTCTTATGACCATCCTTGGAGCAGCCATCTTACGATCATCCTTTGAGAGCAGCCATCTTATGATCATCCTTTAAGCAGCTTTCCTATGATCATCCTCGTAGCAGCCTTCTTACTATGTACTGCGTGCCCCGAAAATCTGAAGACGAAAATGTCGACTACGAAAATCAACCCTTGCAGTGATCACACAGATCACCCTTTCCAGCATCCCCATACCTCCTACCCATTTATACCCCTACTTATCTTTCATGCCACACTTCCTTGTGTGCCGCCAACTTCGCTCTATCCCTGCGACATCAGTTCCCTCCCACTAAAGTGTGTTGGAACTGGCACTGCAGGGCCCCTTCCTTTTTACTTTATTGTCCCCGCTATCCTTATAATGGAAGTAGAAAACACCCCTGCAACCCCTTAACCCATCATACTGAACAGGGGGAGCAGGGGACACCCCCACAACCCCTGCTCCCCTTGTTCGATTTCATGGGATTCAGTATTTTGGTTGCAGCCAAATGTGCAGAAAATGCACAGTCATCATTCTTTTCTCAATATTTTCGGCCAATACCTCCTTCGAGTAGCCTTCTTAGGTTCATCCTTGTAGCGCCCTTCTTATGATCATCCTTGTAGCAGCCATCTTACAATCATCATTAAAGCAGCCTTCTTACGATCATCCTTGGTGAAGCCTTCTAAGGCTCATCCTTGGAGCAGCCTTATTAGGCTCATCTGTGGAGCAGCCTTCTTTTGATCATCTTTGGAGCAGCCATCTTACGATCACCCTTAGAGCAGCCATGTTATAATCATCCTTAGAGCAGCCTTCTTAGGTTCATCCTTGGCGAAACCTTCTTAGGCTCATCCGTGGAGCAGCCTTCTTTTGATCATCTTTGGAGCAGCCATCTTACAATCATCATTAAAGCAGCCTTCTTACGATCATCCTTGGCAAAGCCATCTAAGGCTCATCCTTGGAGCAGCCTTCTGACGATCATCCTTGGAGCAGCCTTCTTACGATCATCTTTGGAGCAGCCATCTTACGATCACCCTTAGAGCAGCCATGTTATAATCATCCTTAGAGCAGCCTTCTTACGTTCATCCTTGGCAAAACCTTCTTAGGCTCATCCGTGGAGAAGCCTTCTTTTGATCATCCATGGAGCAGTCTTCCCTCAATCATCCTTGGCGCTCTTCTACGATCATCCTTGGAGAAGCTTAATGACCGCGGTCCCACGCTTTAGACAAGCATTAATGGGAGGATGTGCTTTCTCATGGCAAGCACCTCTACGTTAGAACTGTCTCACAAGACCAGTGAAGTATTGAAGGCTACTTTCGAACCAGAAAGGCTCTGAAAACGTGGCTTCTTATTTTATAATGTATCGTAGAGTACAAGCAGGCTTCGATATGTACCATTAGGCCACATTTCTGCTCAAGAAATACAAATAACAAGACAAAGAGAAGGTTTTTTTTTTAAAAAAAGTACATTAAACATTTTTTCTGTAACTAGCAGCCAGGGGTAGACTGGGAACCAAAAGTGGTCATTGTAGCCCCACATTACGCTGTGCAGACGAATGTAGCAAGCAAGCCAAACCCCTCTAAGTAGGGTTTGGGGGTCTTTACTCAATACAATATGGAAAAATGGGTGCAAATAGTGATTTTTAAAGCACGTTTGTCCCCATATAGGAATAAACAGAACAAACACTGACATGAAATGAAATTACATTGTATTCATATCACGCTCATACACAAGTGTTTCAGAGCGCAACCAGGCAAAGGGAAGGGAACAGGGGAGAACAAAAACAACAATCTTACTAGGCCCAGTGACATTAAGAGCGCGCAAGTGCATGGGAAAGGGTAAAGGGGGGAAGTGCATGGAAGGGGAGAGAAGTGGAAAGTGTGGAACAGAGGAGAGAAATAGAATAAATAATAATAGGTAAAATAAATAAATAAATAACACACCTGACACCTTTTTTATAGGTGAAGACTAACATGTGGATGCTTTGCCTCAAAAAGGATGTGGGGGGTAAGGAGAGATGAAGGAAAGGGTGGGATGGCTGAGAAATAGGGTAATGGGAGAAGAAAAGATGGGTACCCTCACAAAAGAGAAGAGGACCACCAGGAAATCGCCAGAGCTCCCTGTCGGCAAGTCTACTATTGCCCTATACTCCACTTTTTTTGATGTGTATGTTTTGTTTAACAATATTCAAAGATTAGTTCACTTATCAGTTTTACAGACTAATTGCAATAAATTAACGGGAAGACTGGCCATATTGGATCAACGTTTAATGTTTGATATCCTTGACACGCCTTCCTCTGCGGCCACTTGCGGGATTTCCACTCAACGACAAAATTCTTCCATCGGCAAAGTCAACGGGACATTCCAACATCCTTCTACTTTGGGTCCGACCCCAGGAAGAGTGAGAGTTAACCAGGACCTATTTCACAAAAGATGAAAAGATGGCCTTGAGTAGCTGCACCGTAGGGCATGCCGCATATCCACTGCGCAGGCCTCCGGGCGCGCCACCTGCCAAATGGAAAATATTCCAGAACTCCACAGCACATATGCCGGTTTTTCAGACACAATCAGAATAGACAAGTAACACTCGTCCCATTTGTCCCCGTCACGCTTGGATAAGATCCTGTGACGAAAAACCGAAAAAAGCCACAAATTCTATGTTTGTTTGATCCAGGACTCAAAGGGCTGCCAAAAGCCCTACTACTTTGAATTTCTCATTATTGTGTCCCTTTCTTTCTGCTTGGGCTTGCTTTGAAGACCCGCAAACAGACAAATACAAAATGACAAGTGTGACAGCTTGTTTTCTCCCAGCAGCTTCCAAAATATAGGAAGTCGAGATGTTTCAATGATTATTGCAGCCACTTGGCCCGCATGACAAAATGTCACAGGGCCTTTCAAATGCTTTGTGTGTTGGGCCCGGGTTAAATTAGAACATTTGTGGAAATGCAAGTGGCATCATTATTCAATTATGTTTAATTAAAAATGTGATTTTACAGCAAATTTACAGCAGTCACCTCCAGACATCTTTACTGCTCACAACTGTGAAGTTCTGTTTAGCACTGCGCGAGAAATCATGGAAAATATTCATGTGAATATTATTGACTGGGGTTTGATAAAAAGCACATTGAATATTCTCTATAAGTAGCACATGTATGTGAAATAGGCTTAGTGAAAGGGCTGTTGGCTACAGAATGCGTCGTTGTGTATCTTTGTGCTGTTGCGAGACTCGAGTACCATTCATAGGAGGGGAGTCTCTACACCTCAGTCCTATTGACTCCTGGGCTGGGGTGAAACAGCACTGAAACTTGCTGGAGGAGTGGGGGGGGGCTAAAGCTTCAAAAGGTAACAGAGGGGCTATTATTGCAGACTTTGTGTGGGTGAGGCAAACGTACCTCTGTTCTTTTCCAAAGGATGTTTTTGGGAACAGGTGCCACATTATTTGCCATTGGGGCAATATATAGGGCAGTGGACTAGTGACATTGCCCAACACATGCTAGAATACACAGTTGTATTGGTACACTGGCCAACAAACAGCTAGAAAATTGCTTCTTTCTTTCTTTCTTTCTTTCTTTCTTTCTTTCTTTCTTTCTTTCTTTCTTTCTTTCTTTCTTTCTTTCTTTCTTTCTTTCTTTCTTTCTTTCTTTCTTTCTTTCTTTCCTTCTTCCTCACTCCCTTCTCCTTCCTTCCTCCATTCCTTCCCCCCACACCTGCTCCCTCCCTCCTTTCCTTCCTTGCTTCCTTCCTTTTATTTTCCCCCCGGACCACCTTGAGCAAGCAATACCGTTCTGGAAATCTTAAAAGGGGGATGTGATCTTTTCTTGACGTCATGATAGAATTTAGCATATCCACTCAAGCATTGCTCCTCCTACATCCAATTCATTTCAATCTGCATTTTCTCATATATTGATCCAAAACCTACGGTTTTGGTCATTGTGAAAATTAATTTAGAAAAGTTTGGTTATTTTAGGTTTTATGGCATTGAAACGCAGGCACGTAAACTCAACTTGTTCCTAAAAATGTCAACAGGTGACTGCAGAAGGGATGCCCTGTCAAATTCCAGTATCCACAAATTGGACGTCTGCAACCTTTGGCACTGCCGTGTTTTGTACTACAGTTCCCATTGCCCGGGTAAGTATAGTTAATGGTGAGGGATCATGTGAGTCGTAGTCCAAAACATCTGGTTATCCAAAAGTTGGAGACCTCCTGCTCTTTAAAAAGAAGAAGTTTTACCACATTACTCCAGAGAGCCTCGCTTTCTTCCATCTGATCAATACCACCCAATGGCCCTAAATGAAGCAGAAACTTCTCCCAAACATTGGGGGTGCATCTTCTACCCGTCAAATGCACAAGTCTTGATCATCACAACCTCAGATTCAAGCAGAGAATCTGACTCCTTATAAAGGTGGGTCTGTTTGCCGCAGACGCCTAGAAAGATGCACAAAGTGGGTCAGCGTAGGACCTTCATGCGTAGGAGACCCAAGGATCTGATAGCTCACTGGCAATACTTCTGATGTGTTCATCACCTCTATATTCCTCTCCCCTCCAGCCCTCCCCCTGCCCCACTGTGAAAGACTTCCATTTTTCTACAATACTCTGCTAATGTATTGCAAAAAAAAGAGTGCAGAAACTGCAGTGAGTGGCAGGAATCATGGAAAGTAATGCAAATGATAGGGAAATGCTGATCCGCGCGACGTCTCTGGATTGACGACAGCTCGACGGGCCTATTAGCATTTGCATGGACGTTCTCCGCTGACGTTTCAGGTGATTTGCATAAAAAAAGTCTTTTGTCTTGGATATGGAAGTAGCAGATCAAAAAATCATAGTTTTGACGCATGTTTGTATTTATGCAAAGATGTTTGTTCGGGACGAGCGGAGCCGTACAAATGTTGATGACCACGGCCACAGGTTAGAGGTCTAACAATGGTTGCTTTGTGGGGTGACCGATTGGTCAATAGGACACCAAGTCATTTCATTTCACAAAATCCTGACTGATAGCCTTTGCAATTACGGTCGACTTGAAATGTATTGATTGTGCTAAATCAATCGATCCTATTAATATAAGAATTATTTTTATTTATAAGTTGTTTTAAAAGAAGTGGAAACTTGGTTTCCAAGTGGCATGAGAGCACTTGAACAAACTATTATTGTGGCTTTCATGGTACAGTCACTGGAACATGTGTTTACATTCTTGAAATCACATAATATAAGGATCGTCTGAGTAGTGCTTTACCAGTACAGGTTCATGCAAATAATTCCTAGGCGCTTTTTCCTACTGCGTGGAACGGTAATACTATCATGGAAGTCTGATGATGTGGTCAGTGTGGATATCAGAACATGGATTGTGGTTATTCCACAGAGGTTATGCCCACCATTGCAGAATTGGATCAGGGCACCGGAGACAATGGGCAGCGGAAAATTGGACTCGCTCTAAGGCATGGGGGCAGAACAGTAGTATGGCAATTTATGGGCAAAGGCGACAGAAAGAACAGGAAAGCAGGACCACGTCAGAAATAACTCCAATACTGTCCCGGTAATTAGTTACATAAACGAATGCAATAAGATTGATGTTCACATATTTGAAACATTAAGGGACCTACAATTCAATAAGGCCAAGTGCAAATTGTAAGATGGCGGTGCCTATATGGATGGCACATAAGGGTTGCAGTTGTATTGAAGGCCACAAAGCAATTGGGTCATATGGGAAACCACGCCTTACCACAAAAGAAGGGACGACAATAGGTAAATCCAAGATATTCGACCAAACGTTCAGAATTAGTCTTTTTCATCAAGTTAAACCGCTGGACAAGAGTGCTACCAATTTTCATGTAACTATGTTTCTAAAGTGGTGCTTCGTAGCTTGATTGGGCAGCGCGGTGTTGTCATTTTCTGCACCCAAAAGTCTTTCAACTCAACTGAACTCTCTGCCTATGACAGCCCAGAAATGCTTGCTCCCTCTCTGTTTTACCTGCTGCTTAAATGTTCCCATCAGCGATTTTCAGAAAATCAATTAGTAATTCTCCCCTTGCAGAAGGCATCTACAACCCATTCCGTGATCGTTCCATGCAAAGGCTTTCTGGGGCCGGGAACCACAATACATCCAACTTTCTCTTCCTAAGCATCTTCCCTCTCGAGCCCTCCACTCATCCACCGCCAACTCTCTGAGGGTCAGACGCTTCTCCCGGCAGAGAGAGGGGGGTAGATCTCTGTCCTCGGCTGGGGCCTCCCTGAGGAACAGTCTCCCTGCCCCTCTCAAGCTTGAGCAGGACCCCCTAAGGTTCCGGAAACAACTCAAGACCTTCATTTTCGCTTCGGCTTCTCCCTCCCTCTCCTTTTGCTGATGTCTCAGTCTGCTGCGCATACTGGTTTCCTGGACATTCACTGAACTTATGGGACCTGGCTCCTGCAGAACCGGGTTTGCCCTTGCACTGCCTCCGGACCTCCCAACCACTTAGGGACTATAGCTGCAACCCTACAGTCCCCGGACTCTCTGCACGTATGAGCCACCTCCCTGGCAGCACTTACGAGTTCCTTTGCACTGCCGTGCCCCCGGCACTTCTCCACCTCCCGCCGCACTTGCATGATCTGAATGACACAAGGCCTAGTGAGATTGTTGTATTGTCCTTCTTCTGTCTTCCCTTCCTTGTCTTGTCGCGCCAGAAACACTTGTGTACAGCAGGTCATAAATGACTTATCATATATCACGTATGCATGTTCGAACTTCCGGGGACCATAGTTTATCGCACCTACCTTACTGCTTGCTTCGTACGTCCCCATTGCCATCTTTATTATCCAGCCCATTAAATCAATATTTATCACACGTAGTCAGTCTTAGCATGTCCACAGTCATTTCCTAGAAGACGTGTCTCCTGATCTCCACATCTTAGTAATGTTGTTCTTAGCCACGAGTAACGCTCTGACCGACATCAAAGGCAGAACACTCAAGGTTAACCCTCATCTTTCCCTCCTCAATCACGATTGGGGAGTTGGGCTGATTATATTGTATTCTTGTCTGCCCAAATATCGACAACGCTGCACTTACAGGTTCAAAGTGGACATCAAACGATACATTACATTGGATATTTAATGTTTTAAATAATGTCATAAGACCTATGAAAAATTAGCTGTAGCGGCCGTCTCATATGCTGATCTAAGGCTCTTTCTCTCTCTCTCTCTCTCTCTCTCTCTCTCTCTCTCTCTCTCTCTCTCTCTCTCTCTGTCTCGCTCTCTCTCTCGTCCCCTGTCTCACTTTGTGCCTCTGTCTCTTTCTTTCTGGGCGAGAGTCGCACACTCACGTTTTGGTTCACTGGAGCCTCCTCAACTATTTCTCAGAAACATGACACCAGACAAAACAGTTGATATCTTGATGGGTGGGTGGGGTGGGGTGGGGTGACGTGGCGAAGGCTGGCAGGGGTGTGTGTTTGTGTGTGTGTGTTTTCTTCAAAAACAGCCTTTAAACAAGGAATGGTTTAGTTTTGCTGGCATTGCAAACTGACTATTTTTAAAAATATACAATTTTCATTTCTATTGATGATTCCCAGTAAATGATGTAGTCATTAAAATAGTTACATTTGTCTCACTGAACAAAGCACTTTATCAAAGCCTAGAACAACCATATACATTATTTTCTGATCAAGTTATCATTCCAAGTTCAACAGTTGGCTACACATTGGAATATTTGGAAATAACCCCCTGAGAAAGGAGAAGCATAAAAATAGCACAAGTGAGGATTCCAGCCTGTTTTCCATAATACCAGGGAGCATATTGAGAACATAAAGGACCACAGATCTTTTTATACGTGATAAACATGTCTGTGCTACAAGATTTGTATGGACCAATCGCTAAGTAGGTGTGCAGGCGGGGCTTGTTGCTCATTGCATTGTTCACAAAACTCATCCTAACAATGAAAGATTTGTAACATGGAAGCATAAATAGTGATGGGGCAGCTATGGGCTTTGGTTGTGTTGTTTGACTGGCCGCAACATCACTCACTCCATTGGTATCTAGAGGCTGTTTGTCAGCTGTGCACTTTTAGCCCAGTCTCCGGGTTAAGGATGGCTGTGCACATGTTCAGTTCCCAATGCACAGATATCCTTAGAAAAATGCACTATGTTATACACTTGTTAAAGGCTGTTTCCAGTTTCACTCTTCATGACCTCATCATTTCAGTAACTTGTTTTCAAAATCTTTAGCCTCCTCCATCTGTGGTGGGCAGTGTGCCTCAGGATTAAGGGGGCCTGATGATGAGTGCTCACAGGTGCTTCCGAGGGCAGCTGAAGAGCACAGCTGCCCTGAAGTGGGAACCTAAACATTGCCAACTTGTAGACAAGGGGGTTGCGCGGTGACGGAGTGCCAGGGGCACTTCTCAACAGCGGCAGCCATTTTATTTCATCTAAAGCACACTCTTCCTCCTGGGCAGCTGCCAAGGGCACAGAATTACCCACCCAATGTAAACTTGATCTGAAGTGGCATGTGCCCAGTACCCCGTGGAATACACGGATAATCAAAGGCTCATAGAAGCGAAATGAATAAACACGAAATGCCGTGCCAATTAAATACGTGCGATTTCCGCTAAAAATAAACTTTCAATGGCTAAGCCACAACTACAATTGTCCGTGGCTTTTAGAAGTGATTGCAGCTTTGTGCCTCAGTTGGCATCCCTTGGCAGTTTTTGCGGAAAGTGCACAATTTCTCATCACACAGGTGGGGTATTGCAAACGCCAAGGAGGCACACACATGCATCCAGGCGTACATACGCATGGATGCACGCGCGCGCACACACGCACACACACATTCACGGGTACACACACACACACATTCACATGCATATTCTCTCTCTCTCTCTCTCTCTCTCTCTCTCTCTCTCTCTCTCTCTCGGATTGAGTGAACCGAAAGCTGTTTGGTTTTAGATGATTAAAGTGAATATAATATGACTGCAAAACAAGTAGTACCCCTTTGCAAATCATTATTTTAAAAAGGTATTGTTTTGGCAGCTCTTTCTTTATTTATTTTGTTATGTATTTTTTAAATTGTGTTTATAATTAAAAATAAGCTCTTTATATGCGCCAACAATACGTAGGGCCTGGTTCACGGATTGTTTTCGGTTTGTGGTTGTTTGTTCATCCGATAATTGCTTGCGGCGAACTGTTGGAGATAAATCCGTTCGCATGCAAACAATTATCCGACCAAGAAACAGCCCCATTCCCTGCACACATTCATCAAAAATACCCCCCCCCCATCCTACTTACCTGCCTGCTCGCCTCCAGGTCCACGGCAACCCTGCGGCGTCAGATCTGTCCCTCTAACGCGGGTTGGTTCCAACACCGCAGGGTCCCCTTTTCCCATGATGAGGAAGCGGGGGAACACCCCCCGCAAGCCCGAAGGCCAAACATACAGAACACGAGGAGCGGGGGAAACCCCCGCTACCACCGCTACACATGTTCGGTATGTTTTATAATCAATCGAATGGTTCTGGTGTTTTATAATCGATCGAATGGTACTGGCCGAATTTGGCCAAATGTACCATTCCATCGATTATAATCAGTCAGTTAGATTAATACCTTTTTTTTGCGCAGTGCAAAGTGACTTTGCACTGCAAAAATACATTTTGCGCCACTCTGTGAATCAGGGTGTCTGTTGGTAGTGCAAAGCCACTTTGCATTGCGCTAAAAATTCCATGAATCAGGCCCAGAGTTTGTTGATGTTCTTGTTGGTTGTAAAACTCATGCAATCGATGCGATCCCTCGCTAATTAGCTGGAAGTTCACCAGCTAGACCCCCTCCACCCCCAAGACCTCTCTTATGGATCCCCATTTATTTGTGGGTCATGTACACTTTCACACATTGAAGGTGAGGACCCCTACAGGCCCAAGGCCGGGGCCCAAGGATAGGTTTGGGCAGGCTTCACCCAGGTAATGAACCTCAGTTAACTGAAGAATGCACATTTTGGGGTGCAGTGACTGGGAATATGGCTTCAGCAAGAGTACGATTTCTAGTTTAAGACAATTCAATAAATAAACCCAAAACATGGAATAGTTGACTTTTAAAATGTCAAATAGTACAAATATTGAGACCAACAAGGGGTATTGTTGCAGTTTGATGTGGTGGGGCGGGCGGGCAAGAAGAGGAAACGAGAGAAAACCGCCCATGTGTTCGTTAGTCAGGGCTAAAATGCCATAAAACCGGCAAAATAACCCAAATGAAATCTGCTGCTTTTGAGAAATTGGCTCAGAATGTTTTAGAGTTGGTCACCTGAGAGAATTGATAAGAACTGATAAGTTGCACTATGTGGGTGTGATGCAATGGAGTGAGTCACGCCTCAATCCTCTCCTGACATGTGACTGACACACCCAGTCCTCTCGAGTTTCGATGGGACCAGCCTGTCCCACCTCTCTCCACTGACACTAGAACAGTTGGGCCACTGTTTCACATACTGGGCTGTAAGCAGAGCAACGCCGCCAAGGAATGAGTTATTCTGAGAACATTCGCCCTGGCAGCAGATACCATTCAGAGACGCACGCAGCTCATCACCCAATAATCCTTTAGTAAGAGCGTTAAGGCCGAGGTTTATTTCCATACAGCTATGCAGAAATGGGTTGGAAACAGCACAGTATCCCAGTCCCAAAAAGATTGGGCCAAGTGCACAAACCTCAGGGTTTTTATAGAGCTGTGCAGAATAGGACACCTTGAGAAAATGCAGTAACCGACATTAGAAATGGACCTCCTGGTGGTGCATACAAGGTGCATGGCTTTATAGGACCATCTAAGCTCAATACGTTACGCTCAGTCTACCCATGTGACCTACTCCCCCTCTCGATACGTTAAGCTCAGTCTACCCATGTGACCTACATCGCCCCTCGATACATTAAGCTCAGTCTACCGATGTAACCTACACCTCCCCTCGATACGTTAAGTTCAGTCTACCCATGTGAGCTACACCTTCCCTTGATACGTTAAGCTCAGTCTACCAATGTGACCTACACCTCCCCTCGATACATTAAGCTCTGTCTACCCATGTGACCTACATCGCCCCTCGATACGTTAAGCTCAGTCTACCGATGTAACCTACACCTCCCCTCGATACGTTAAGTTCAGTCTACCCATGTGAGCTACACCTTCCCTTGATACGTTAAGCTCAGTCTACCAATGTGACCTACACCTCCCCTCGATACATTAAGCTCAGTCTACCCATGTGACCTACATCGCCCCTCGATACGTTAAGCTCAGTCTACCGATGTAACCTACACCTCCCCTCGATACGTTAAGTTCAGTCTACCCATGTGAGCTACACCTTCCCTTGATACGTTAAGCTCAGTCTACCAATGTGACCTACACCTCCCCTCGCTATGTTAAGCTCAGCCTCCCCGTGTGACCTGCACCTCCCCTCGATACGTTAAGCTCAGTCTACCCATGTGAGCTACACCTCCCCTCGCTATGTTAAGCTCAGCCTCCCCGTGTGACCTGCACCTCCCCTCGATACGTTAAGCTCAGTCTACCCATGTGAGCTACACCTCCCCTCGCTATGTTAAGCTCAGCCTCCCCGTGTGACCTGCACCTCCCCTCGATACGTTAAGCTCAGTCTACCCATGTGACCTACACCTCCCCTCGATACATTAAGCTCAGTCTACCCATGTGACCTACATCGCCCCTCGATACGTTAAGCTCAGTCTACCGATGTAACCTACACCTCCCCTCGATACGTTAAGTTCAGTCTACCCATGTGAGCTACACCTTCCCTTGATATGTTAAGCTCAGTCTACCGATGTAACCTACACCTCCCCTCGATACGTTAAGTTCAGTCTACCCATGTGAGCTACACCTTCCCTTGATACGTTAAGCTCAGTCTACCAATGTGACCTACACCTCCCCTCGATACGTTAAGTTCAGTCTACCCATGTGAGCTACACCTTCCCTTGATACGTTAAGCTCAGTCTACTGATGTAACCTACACCTCCCCTCGATACGTTAAGTTCAGTCTACCCATGTGAACTACACCTTCCCTTGATACATTAAGCTCAGTCTACCAATGTGACCTACACCTCCCCTCGCTATGTTAAGCTCAGCCTCCCCGTGTGACCTGCACCTCCCCTCGATACGTTAAGTTCAGTCTACCCATGTGACCTACATCGCCCCTCGATACGTTAAGTTCAGTCTACCCATGTGAGCTACACCTTCCCTTGATACGTTAAGCTCAGTCTACCAATGTGACCTACACCTCCCCTCGCTACGTTAAGCTCAGCCTCCCCGTGTGACCTACACCTCCCCTCGATACGTTAAGCTCAGTCTACCCATGTGAGCTACACCTCCCCTCGCTATGTTAAGCTCAGCCTCCCCGTGTGACCTGCACCTCCCCTCGATACGTTAAGCTCAGTCTACCCATGTGAGCTACACCTCCCCTCGCTATGTTAAGCTCAGCCTCCCCGTGTGACCTGCACCTCCCCTCGATACGTTAAGCTCAGTCTACCCATGTGAGCTACACCTCCCCTCGCTATGTTAAGCTCAGCCTCCCCGTGTGACCTGCACCTCCCCTCCTCAGGAGGTTTCCTTTGTACCCAACGGTTCTAAAGCTGAGCAGCAGGGGTAGCACGGTTCCCATTCCAGTTTTCATGCAGCTACACCCGCCTTCATGATCTAATGTGTGGCGTGTAGGCGTGTAGTGGACGTAGCGATGCCTCATGCAGTGGCGTCCTTCATCCTTGCATAGCCATTTGGGCATGTGTGCGTTTGCCATCCAATCAGAATTCATTCTGCGAACCGGTTTATGTTCTTTCATCTACTGCTATTTTTTTTTGACGTTTTTTTTAATTAACATCTTTCACTGGAAAACCCATTGAAAAATGCATATTTTTCTTTTTGGGGGTTCCCTTTAAACCCCCCCCCCCACCCTATTGTGTGTTTTACTATCCCGACCCCCCCACCCCCTGAATCCTTTATATCCATTTTTCCATTATCCCCCTATATTTTTCAATGGGGTTTTCGGCAAAACATTTTCATTAAAAAAACCATAGAAAAAATAGCCGTTGATAAAAGAAGGGTGTAACCTGCGAACCCACCCCTAGCAGGCTCACCTGCAGCTCTGCTGCAGCTCCTACGTCATTGCCACAAAGATGGCTGCTGTTCTGCACGTCCGAGGCTCATGCAAATCACAGACCTAAACTCAACAGCCACCATCCTTTTCTTTTTCCTGCAACTTTCAAATACTTTTCTTTGCTGGACAGCCCTGAGATTCCAGACAGCTCAATCGTGCTGTAGAAACGGGGAGGCCTTTTCTGCTGACTAGCACCGTTTTTCTCTGGGAGATAGAAATTGATTTTTAATTTGCAAAAAGCTTCTTTTCAATTTTAGTTTAACGCTATTAGAATTCGCTTAAGCGACACCGACAAGTCAAAGACATTGCATTAGAGTACATAAAGGAGGGAGGTGGGAAGTGAGGAAGGACACACATCTTATCTGTGCTATTTGCTTAGCCATGCTAATCCCTCTTACCATTCTCACCGCTATCTTCCTATTTGCACTCAAAACACATCCTAATGGGATCTCTTTGAGCCAGTTATATCAAGCAGCAACAACCAACGTTGGGCTGTATAGGGCCTACCAGTGTTATTTCAAGACACTCTTCGAGATATAATTGCTTAACTGCAGCTGCTGGTTTAATATAACCTGTCTTAAATAACTGTGCCTTCAGCCACTTGATTTATAAGCAATATGTGTGGGTCCTCACATAGGTTCCTTGCACTGAAGTTATGTTAAAAATAAACATTTGCAAAAGCAATAGTTGTTGCTTGTGCTGAATTACTAGATAGGAATTTGCCAGGTGCTGATATCATATGGCCAGGTGCACTAATCATTTTCCATCTGTTGCCATCTATTCACCAGGTAGTATCATTATGGCAATGCTTCGCAAATGCCCATGACTTGCCTTGCCAAAGCCTAAACTTTTGTCCTCGCTTGTACTACCCTTGTCTTGCAGACAGACACACAGCAAACACAAAAAAGGGGGCAAATGTGAGCTTTTGGGACCCGCCCTATGCGCTAGTATTCACACAAGCCCTGGACAGGAATCCCTCAACCATATTATATTATGCAGACGCTCCAGAGATGCAGTGCTCCCTCGCCAAAAAGAGACAGAGACTAGTCCAAGTTGGACTATTGTAATGTTCTGTTTTCAGACACGTCAGCAAAAAACCTTAACAAATTACCAATCACCCAAAATAATGCCCTTAGAGCGGCGTTAAGCTTTCCCCAAAGGGAGCACATCCCCCAGGCTAGACCTGATGCCCATTGGCTCCCAGTCAAAGAGCGCATACTCTTTAAAACCCTCGCCATCACACACATGTGCCTCTCTCTCACAGCACCTCCATAATTGACAGAAAAAATGAACCGTGCTACCTCTGTTAGACCCAAGCAAGCTCAACACTCCAATCAGCTCCTCGTCTCTACCATTAAAAGAGCCAAAGCCGGAGGCACAAGCTTTCCTTTTCTAGAACCTAAAAATTGGAACGCCCTACCCACCTCCCTTAGGAAAGAGACCTCCATTACAGCTTTCCCTAGAGCACTCAAAACCAAGATTTTCAACTAAGTCCCGCCCTCCTAAACAAAAAGATCAGGTGGTTCCCCTGTAACCCCGGAACCTGTTTAGTACTTAAGCTGCATTGCCATTATAACTGTTGCACTGTCTTGCATCCTTTTCACTGTCCCTAAAACCTCCTACAGTATGTCATGTTTTGCTGACTATTGTAACTAAGTAAGCCCCATCGTAACAGCGCCACAATGCCCCAGGGCCGTTTGTGTGCTTTATAAATGTTAAAAATAAAATAAATAAATAAATATAGCAAACCTGCCCTTTAGCCAACATCTCCTTTCCTTAGAAAACGGTGGTGCGCCACCTATCTAAGAATGTGGATTGAAAAAGAAGAGCAAAAACTCCTTTGTGTCCCACAAAACCAGAATAAACATTTTTGTTATATTATTTGTAATATTTTGAGACCTCCCAACTACAACAAACACACAACAGCAAATCTCTTCAAATGTGATTATAATTTCAAAAAGGGAAGAGCGAGAAGAGCTTGGGAAACCCACTTAGAGGCACGTCCTCTTTCAAGGGTCAAGTCCTAAAAATTAAAGTGGGGGGACTCATCAAGAAATGCAATGGGATGTGACGTCGCCAGAAATTAGCATATCAAGGTGAAATATGCACATTTCATTAAGTTGCCTTTGCATAACCACTGAAATTGCACATGACGAATGGCATTTGCCTTTCATAAAATCAACACAGACACAAAACCAAGAGAGGATATTTTCTTCTAATAGTGTTTTTGAAAACGTTAAAAGGTGTGCATGTTTTAAACTCCAAGAACCAACACAAATGTTTTCCCTGGGACTTGTAGTACCGAAGTTGGACATTTAGTTTTTAGTTATTTTTCATCAGGTTATATAGTGCAGTGGTGAAGTGTCCGGATACAAGCATGACGACTGCAGGTCGCTCCCCGAGGACGGCTTTATTTAATAAATTCAAAGAGGATATTCAATGTTTTTCATTTTAGCCGGGGGGGGGGTCCTGAGTCCCCCCTCTGAAAAAAGTGGGTGGCCTCCGTCCCCCCACGTGTACCCTCGACTTGAGCCCTGTCCTCTTTACTAAACCCAAACCCCAAATTAAAAACAATACCTAACACTCAAAAATGAGAGTGGCCTGTTTAGTAAGGGTATCTCGTGACTTTTAAATATCCCTTACTGTTAAGTTGACCTGTTTCGGCGACACTGAGCAATTGATAATCGCCTTCCGCAGGACAAAAAGGAATTTGTGTTGTGCATCTTACTTCTTTTCAAACACAGAGAGTGAGTACCATAGTTGCTACACGTTTAAAGCAATATACATGTTGTGTTAAGGGCTCACGATAGTCTTATAATTTAGTTTGCCACTAGCACTGGCGTCCCTATATTCAGCCGAATTCTCGGAGGCACACATGCTGGTCTACTGGTCACTGTAATGAGACACAAACAGAAATACACAATAACACTATTAACGTCTGTGTGCAAGGAGCTTAAGTTAAACAATTCACATAGTCCTTGTCAAAGCTTACTTCAATGTTTAGGTTAGAGAAGCCTTTAGCATTTTAGCTCACCCCTTTTTGATGCAGGCAGCTTGTTAAACTTGCTTGTAGTCTGCCTTTAGAAAATTGATAGATAGATACAATATCCTTTTAGAAACTACCTGAATGTGCTCAAACTACAGCTAATTCCCTGCACTCCTCGATTTCACATGGTCCTTCTTGAACGTTCGTCCTTACCTGCTTGCCAGTCCTCTAGTTCCTACCCTGTGTGCGTTCACCTCAGCATGGCGACTGACTCGTATTGAATCTTATTGTACGATCGACCGCCTCAGTTGCATAGTCACATGACGCATCTGGGCGAGAGCGTCCATGCACTACGTCCGGTCTCTATGGCAACCCCGCACAGATTGTACTGCATTCCCTAAAGCTCTAATGAGGTTTTAATTCAACATTTCATGTATCCTCCCGCATTTTAACAGTCCCCACTTGTGTCCACACCAGCACCAAGTGCTTTTGGTAATGGGATTTCTTAGTTTCCCAGTGTGTTAGTTCTATCCCTTAGGATCAAACACTGAAGAAAAGCCATGGCCCTCTTGGACAGGCCGCCTGGGTGTACTCTGTGTGATTTCATTGCCTACCTGCATATGGCTTTCATAGAATACTTACTGAATACATTCATTTGGATACAAATTGTTCATGTCCTAAGCATATTAAAAAATAATCAAAGGTAACAAGAAGGTCCCGTTTGGATTATGGCAGCCTTTATCTAGATATCAACTGATCCCGCCTTGTTAAACAAACACATAGGGCCTCATTACGAATGTGACGGTAAGGCAACAACGGCGCCGGTAGTGGTTTCGGTGCCATTGTTACCATACCGCCACATTACGAGTTCTGCTTGCGGGTGCAGCTCTGCACGCCTGGTCAGACCAGGTGTGCAGAGCGGCACCTGCGAGAAGAACTCGTGATTGCACCATCATAAACGGTGCCGGTGCAAGCATACTCCCCACCCCCATTCTGCCCTATAGGGCAGAATGGGAATCGGGAGCCCGGCCATGCCGGCACCCGCTAATGGGCAATTACCGGCCCATTCAACTCGTAATGGGCTGGTAATGGCCCATTCACGGGTGCCGGTCCCAGTAGCGAGTTTGGCGGTAGCCGTGCCCTTATTAAGGGCACGGCTACCGCCAAACTCGTAATAAGGCCCATAGTGGTTTGGCTTATGCACATACCATGAACCCTAGGACTCAATGTGTTCACGGATCATCAGTGCTATCCTGCTCAAAATCATGAGAGTTTGCCAACAGATCAATTCATTTAGTCCAGGACTGTCAGTGAGCAATCTAAAAATACAGCGCTGCTCTCTTGTTAATAAAATTGCTTTCATGTTTGCTCCTCTTAGAGGTCTTTAGCCTTATCCAAAACACTCCAGGTTGCATGGTTTTCCGTATGATGTGTTCCACCATTGGTGCGGTGGTCTTCTTCGTAGGGATACATGATTTATGATCTATGAGGTGCTTCTTTTCTGGTCTCTTGTTCATACCACTATATTTCAGTTGGCAGGGACATGTAATCAAGTAAATCAGATCCGGGGCATTGCAGTTTGTAAAATGCTACTCTACTCATGGGGTGCACATCCCAGATCCACAGTTAAACTCTGCTGGGTCCGTTCACAAACGGGATGCAACCCACACAGTTTATGCCCCCCGTGGTCGTGGTGTGTCCCAACTGGTCTGTAGATTGTCTGTTGCTTCTGTTGGACAATATGAGTATATAAGAGAGTCTTGAAGAACTTTCCGCCTTTTTATGGCGAATTTCATTAGTGGAATTTGTGTTGACCCTACATTCAATATCTGCCACGATTTCTTAATTTCCCTTCTGGGTATGTTGGGCATAGGTGAATAACCACAGTGATATGTTTACTGCGTGCATACTTTGAGCTTTTTTTTCAGCATGTCATACCCATTTTTTTGGGTAACCTCATGACCGTAACCATGTCGCCAATTCGTATACTTAATTATCACAACCACTTATTTAGAATTTCCTTCTATATCGAAGATATTCTCTCAAAGGCCAATTATCTTTCAGAGCTTTTGGATGATTACTGTAATATCTGAGCTGGGAATTTCTATTGGTAGGTTTTTGAAATACTGATCTAATGTATTCCTGGTTCGCTGTAATTCGAAGATCAAAACATTGATTTCCTCTTTTGCTGTGAAATTGAAGAAACTCTTCTGGGTGTTTAACCTACCCATAAAATGATTCAACTCTAGGTGCTCGCCCATAAAAATCAACAGGATATCCTCAGTTATCTTGTGAATATACCGTTGACAGCTCAAAATCTGGGTTGGGTGCCAAATTATTTCCGGCACAATTTTTTGCAGACAATGCGGTTTTCATCAATGGGAATCAAGCCGTGCCTTTGCTGCTTCATGACAAAGTGTGTTCAGTTGAAGTTGTCCCTGAATATAACAAAGACCAGTATGATGGTGTTTAGGCCCAAGCAATCAAAATTCATTGATTGATACCTGGATGTACATGGTACTAAGTTGGAACAAGGCACATTTCTAGAATTACCATGGTGTAAGATTTTCACATTCTGGCTCCTGGGAAGCACAGATCTAAAAATCGGTATCTGGACTTTCCATCGAAAATGTATTTATCAAATTCATATCCATCAAAATGTATTAATTGAATTGCTTTTCTATTGAAAAGCATATTTAATTGAATGAATTTCGATGGATAATTTCGATGGCTAATTAGGGTTAAGGTTAGATTTAGGGATAGGTTTAGGGCTAGGGTTAGATTTAGGGTTAGGGTTAGGGTTAGATTTAAGGTTAGATGTATGGTTAGATTAAGGGTTACATTATTAAGGGTTAGATTTAGGCTTAAGGTTGGTTTAGGGTTAGGGTTAGAGCTAGGGTTAGTGTTAGAGTTAGGGTTAGGGTTAGATTTAAGGTTAGATTTATGGTTAGATTAAGGGTTAGATTAAGGGTTACATTAAGGGTTAGATTTAGGGTTAGGGTTGGTTTAGGGTTAGCGTTAGGGTTAGGGTTAGAGCTAGGGTTAGGGTTAGGATTAGAGTTAGTGGTGGGGTAAGGGTTAGGGTTAGAGTTAGGAGTGGGATAAGGGTTAGTGTAAGGGTCGGGTTGTGTTAGGGTTAGGGTTAGAGTTAGGGTTAGAGTTAGGGATAGGGTGGGGGAGGGTCAAAGGCTAAAGTTAGGGTTAGGATTAGGGTCATGTTAGGGTTAGGGTTAGAGTTAGGATTAGCGTTAGAGTTAGGGTTAGGATTAGGGCGGATGCCCTTGGGGCTGGGAGGGGAACCCCCCCAATAAACAATAAGCACTAAAATGTTACATGAAGCAGGCCAGTGCTGAAATACTTTAAAGATTTCAGGACTGGACAGCTCCATGTAATGTTATAATGTGAAAAATAAATGCTTTGAAATGCTATCTTTTACATTTAAAATTACATACCATTGAAACTTGGCCATTCCTATATTCGATGAACACATTTCGATGGATATTTACTTTTAATTCAAAAGATAGCATTTCGATGCATTTATTTGCGATGGATTTTTTCGATGGATTTTAATTTCGATACATCATTTTTGATGCAAAGACCATACACCTAAAAATCTAGGATAACCTTGGAAAAAAAAACTGTGGGGGCCTGAAGACATTTTAAAAACACCATGGAGAAGGGGCTGTTTCTCCAGCCATCGATGTTTACAAATTACAAAATGCCTCAGCAGCTGTACATGGTGTAGGACCCTGGGGCCATAATGAAAGCCGTAAATTGGAGCTTAATGAAAACAAATTTATTAAGTCTCTTCTTAGGCTTCCTCTGAGTTTTGCAACTGGCTCCTTACACTTGGAATGCGGGCTGATACCAATCACACATCCGATTTGCCTCAAGCCAATTCTTTATCGGGTAAGGCTTTGTGCGACTCCAAAACTCATGTAGTATAAAGAGGCCCTACTACACATTCCTGGGCCCGTAGGAGGGCAGTCTCTTCCTTGGGTGGGTCATATTAAACAGCAATTGATCTCTCTTAACTTATGTAGTCTATTGCTAAACCCTGAGACAAAAACAACAAGCAGCAAGCACGTGGGGAAACTCGCAGCCCAGCGAATAAGCAGGACCATTTGGACACTTTATGCTTGCAACTTAAAACATAGGTGCACTATCTGAGAAATATCTGGATTGAATACACCCTGCCTATGCATGTGCACTTTAAGTGGAGCTCAGTACTAACACTCTTAAGGTTCCTAAGTTTACCTGCAAATGGAAGGGCTTCAACTTTGCTATTTGTCCCATATGTCGTACTTGTATTGAATCATTAATGCACTTTATGTTATTGTGTGTAAAATCAAAAGACCTAAGGGTGACGTTTCTGTTTCCTCTGTACAAGAAGGCACAAATCAATAGAGGAGCAGAAGCACTCTTGTTTTTCCAAAAGACAAATGAACTCAATGTGGTATATTTTATGGCAAAATACATTCATTATGTATGGGCCCGCAGGAATCACTCGATTAGTTGTTTACATGATGCACTGTGAAAGAAGGATGTTCCTTTCCTTAACATATCTTCCTCATGTGCCTCGTTATTAATAAACATAGTACTCAATGAATTGTAGGATGCATTTCTGGTGTTATCAAGTTTTTGTTGTATTTGATTTATTACATATTTATTTTAATTTATTGTACGTTTTATATTTAATGCTGTGTGCTAAAGACCTCTGGTGTCAAAAAAAGCTTTCTTAAACTGAAACATTTTAATGTTGCTGCCAAAGGGATTCTCTTGGGAACATACCGTTCACCACTCAAAATCTGCCACATACAAATTGTCCAGACTTGGGGCAAATGTAGCCCCCATCGCAGTACCTGAGACCTGTTCATAGAACAGATCTAAAAAATGAACTAGTTCTTAGTCAACAATATCCCTGCAAAGTGCAGAAGAAACAGTTGAGGAATTTCTAAAAGTGGATGTCTTTCCTCTAGTGTTTTATCAACTACAAGAAGGATTTCCATCTGCAGAATCTTTGTATAAAAAGACTGTATGTCTAGTGTGACAAGATATTGAGTCTTTGGGTTAAACTGAAGATCCAACAGAAGATTAAGCATTGCAGTCATGTCCTTTATATATGTGTCCATCCTTTGTATCTCTGGTTTCAGAACAAAGTCCACAAATTGTGGAAGTGGTTCCACTATACAACCAATCCCCTCCCCTCCTCTACAGGATGGCCCGGTGGGGCAGAAATTCCCTTATGGACTTTAAGTAGACCATAGAATGCTGATATCTTTGGGTGTTGCGGATGTAGAAAATCAGCTTCCCTCTAGGTTAACTATCTGTCACTTAGTGCTCCCTCTAGTTCAGGATTTAAGCTCCTGTCGTGGCTTTTCAAGCTTTTCAGGGAATTCATAGGGTCCTGTGTAAGCGCACATTAGCTATCTCAGTTGTTCAGAAGTGTCTTCACCATATATTTCTAATCACAGTTGTTCATCACCATTAATGCCACTGCATTGTCATTTTGCCTTTTGGTTTTATAGTTATAGCTTTATTCTCTGTCAGCTTTGTAAGTGTTGCTTGTTCAATCTTCATGAAATTATTGAAATTCTTCCTTTCCATTGTTTACAATTCCTCCAGTGTTTTTAAAAGTACCTTTTTAAAGGTCATAGACCCAGCACTAACACTTGAAGGGGGGGATAGAATTTTGAGACATTATGTAGAGCCGTCACTCCCTTTGTATTATCATCAGTTTCAAGGTGGTTGAAATATTGTTTAAAATAGTCTTTCCTTAATAACTTTGTCTGTTCAATTCGAGTGTGCCCCACTCTGCCATGGGGACACAAGTGAAATCCTTCCAGAGCACCTTTATTTAATTCGGCTCTAGACTGTAATCTGAGAGATTCATAACTAGATGTTCAAAGGGGTATACCTCCCTCTCCCTCGACTCCTGGTTATTATGGGTGAGTTTTCCTGTCACCTCTCTCGTCCAACCACATTGGCATTAAAAAGGTTTATTCGGCATCTCGCTGACAGAGAGGGCCTGTCTCCTTGGAAATTAACCAATCTCTCTCTAGGTTGCTCTGTATCCAATCCTCTTGATGGGCCTGTACGGTTCTCCTCTTCCAAGCTCACACTCAAGAAGTTCCAATTGTTCAGATTACCCTTTTTGGCATGCCTCTTGGTCTGCCATCTCTGCTGAGGATATCCCGGATATGATGTTTCTATTGTTCTGTTCTTTATCATGTGTATCTGTGACATACGGGCATGCCATTTTATATGTAAATGTTGCTATACCTTTCTTTAATTTCACTATATTTTAATTAAGAGTAAATTCTCTGAACTCTTTCAATGTCACATCCAAACTTTCTAGATTCGTTTTATAATTTTCAAGAACCAATTTAGATTTGAGCGCTTCTTATTTTTGTTCAGTTTCTCTCATTTTCGCTGGGACTGTTTTTAGCAATATTGATAACTGAAATCAACTAGTCATGGTTGCATTTATTCGCAATACGACTCCAATCTTTTCAGAACTGAACGTTATCCAGGAACATTCTCGGCTCTATTCTAAGGATCAAACCATTAGTTGCTGCACTCTGTGCAACTCTGTCCAAATTTGTTTCTTTTTCAGTACCTTTAGCTTATTCCACTCATCACCTGTTGCATTAGTGTCGATCTGGGACATTCCCCCTATAATCGACGGAGTGGCACAAATCACCTCTACCAATTCATCCAAAAAAATGCTAAATAGTTTGAACCAGCCATTATCCTGATTACAGAGCAGGAAAGGGGGTCAAGGCATATGAGAATCAAAGGATTTCAAGTTAACCTTCAGTTTCAATAAAAGGCAGCAAGATAAAATATCCTTGTGGTGCCCACGAAAGACCTACAGTAAGCGGCCCACAGCTACAATAGCTGCCCAGGGGACCACAATCAGAAAAAGGGGCAACATGCAAGTGCAAGCTTTTAGGACCTGCCCTATGCCCTGTCTAGTCTTCACACAAACCCTGGACAGGAAATCCTCAACCATATTGTATTACACCGACGTTCCATAGATGCAGTGTTCCCTTTCCAAAAAAGAGACCGAAAGCGAACTTGGCCTTTAGACAACTTTCCCTTTCCTTAGAAAACAGTGGTGAGCTGCCTATCTAAGATGGTGGAAAGAACAGGAAGAGAAACAACCCCTTCGTGACCAACAAATCCAGAAAATAATATTTGCATGTTATACTATTTATAATATTTTGAGAACTCCGAACTCCAACAAACACACAGCAAATATACTCCACAAATGTGATTACAATTTTAAAAAGATAAGATTTGGGAAACCCATTTAGAGGCAGTTCCTATTTCCTTTATTGGACGTTTGTATGGTGCCTATACACAAGTGTTTTCAGGACCCACAAGACACATTTGTGGGAGGAGCATAGGAGAGAAAACTACAAAAATAACAATTGTGCTTATATTGTCCTTGTGACAATCCTACCGAGCAAGTCCAAGAGACATCAGCATATACTAATTAGAGCTAGCAGACCTTTCCTCTCATCTGACAATTGCATTATCCTTGCAAGAGCACTCATCCTCTTGAGGATAGACTATTGCAACTCACTCTTTGCAGGATCTAATGCCAGAACCATCAGCAAACTTCAAGTTGTGCAAAACAATGTAATCAGAGCTGTGCTAGACATACCCAAGCACGAACACATCTCATCCACAAGACACAACATTCATTGGCTCCCAGTACAAGACAGAATTTAATTCAAAGTCCTCTCACTGACCCATTAATGCCTTTCAAACAGTGCCACAGCATATCTTTGCAATCAAATTGCAAAACCCCAATGCAGCAGACCCATCTGCTCCTCCAACACCAGCCTAATCTCCACACCGAGATTCAGGAGACAGAAAGCCAGTAGATCTAGCTTCCCTTTGGTTGCTGCCCAACTTTGGAACACCCTGCCTCCATCACTAAGAATGGACACGTCCCTATGGTCCTTCCGTAAAAACCTAAAAACCCTGTTGTTCAAACAAGATGCATGCTAATCTAGCAAAAATATACTACTGCCTGTGTATTCTGTGAACATTTTGTAAATAGCATCAATGTATAATGTATGTTAAGATTGCAAGTTGTGGGTTTCCCACATGTCCTCATTGTACCCTGCTCTGTAACCTTTTCACTGATGAATCTCAAATCTCATGCCTGTAACCAATATCTTAAGTTTTAAGTGCCTAGATATCTATGGTATTTGTGCTATATAAATGTTCATACAAAATAAATAAACAAATACATGCATAAATGAGGTAAGTGTGGGGGAGAGAGGAAGTAGTGTGGGGGGGTGTCAAAAAAAAGAAAAAGGACAGTGAGCAACTGCTGAGGGCCATGGCAGCAAGTGCCATGGGAAGAAGAGGGGGAAGGGAGGATATGTGCAATGGACAGGGTGTACCAGGTTGGGCTAATCTGGGGAAGGGTGCCAGAGGGCAAGCACTGGCAAAGGATGCTAGGAGGACTGGTAGGGGGTGGTCTGGCCTCTGCATGACTCAGAAGGGACCAGGCCCCAGTCGCAGCAGCAGAGGGACATTAGCATGGGAGGGGGAGAAGGAAGGAAGAGGAGAAAAGGAAGGTCTTGAGAAGTTTCCAGAAGCTTACAAAGATCTGGCTCAAGTCTGAGGGGGAAGGGAGGCCGTTCCAGAGGGAGGAACCTGCTGAGGAAAGGGATCTACCTCCCACTCTCTGCTTGGAGAAACGTTTGACCAGCGCAGAGATTGAGCCAGAGGACGAAAGAACTCTAGCAGGGAGGTATTTAGAGAGGGAAAGCTGGATGTAGAGAGGTCCCAGGCCCCAGACAGCCTTGTCGTAGGTCTAAAGGGTCTTGAATTTGATCCTTGTGGTCACCGTGAGCCAGTGGAGAGAATTTAGGGCTTGAGAGATGCGGTCCCTGGGCTTGAGGCCAAGGATAAGTCTTGCAGTCCTATTCTGGATTAGTTGGAGGGGATGAAGGGAGGAGAGAGGCAGATTGAGGTAGATTGAGGTAGAGGCTGTTGCAGTAGTCCAGCCTTGAGAGAACCAGAGCTCTGGAGATGTTGAGCTTCTGTTGGAAGGTGAGACAAGGTAGAATGCCTCTGAGTAGGTGGCGCTAAAAGTTAGACTTCTTGGCAAGGTCTGCGATGTGTGGAGAGAAAGAGAGAGAGGAGTCAAAGATAACCCCAAGGGTTTTTGCCTCACAGGAGGGTGAGGCGTGGGAGCCCAAGGAGGGTGGCCAGAGAGTGGGGTGGGAAACAAGGAGCAGGAGTCCAAATGAGAATGATCTCTGTCTTGCTGGCATTACGGCATTAAGGCAGAGATAATTAGTGGAACATCATGCCTAGATAGCAGTCAGACAGTCAGGTATGAGAGAGGAAGGAGAAACAAATACGATCCACCATTGAAGTCAATGATCACACAATATCACAAGCTCAGTTCACTTGGTCATACTGTCATCATACTCTGATTAACTTTTAGTCCAACTTGTTGGGAGTACATTGTCAAGCAAAACCATACATCCAACTTACTATATTGTGCTCCCAATAGCACGTCTCATTCCTTCGGACTGCAGTGTTCTGCTTCAAGCAGCGCAGCCTCCTTCCGCTTCAGTCATGTTGTTGCCATGGTGCAAATTAGGAGGAGTGCAATTGATTCATATGCTGGTGGGGGATTTGGCATTAGTTATTGTGTCAATCCCATTTTCTGGGGAAATATTCATTTTGATTTTGGTAATTAATGATTTCAGGAAGCTGTTGAAAAGGAATTGTGAGAACAGTAGTAGAAATGTCACTGGTTCGTTAAGAGTGGATCGTCTTGGAAGAGGTAAGCTTGAATTTAGTCAAGTACACAATGCATGGTGATTTTAAGGCGGGGGTAGTGATGAGCGAATTTGAAAGCACTCTATTGTTATGTGTGAAAATGAAACTAACAATGAGGATGGTAGAAAGATAGTTTATTTGGTTCTATCCCTTCCTGATTTTATATAGGTGGTGCATTAATCACGTAATTGAGGAAGACTTTGATTGTTGATACTAATCAGAATTGGAGTATAGTGGATGATGTGATAATAGTCAGAGCTTAGATAAGATTTAGGAATGAGTGGTTTTGGACTCACTCAGTTAATAGTTTCATGTCTATGGAATGTTATGCATTAGAATAAGTTTGGGTGATCATTTGGAGGTCCTCTCTAGCGGGGGACACAGGAATGTGCAGTGCCTTAGCCGCGGCTGATTTTATATAAATCACTTGGTGGAAGTGTAACATATCAAATAGTAAGATGGAAAATATCTAAACAAAACTTATTAACAGACATGACAGTTTTTCTTATATGCATTATATGTGTTCTTTCAGTTTTATTTTCTGTGCCTCCCTGTTGTGGAATACACTTCTGGTCCAAATGCTGGTCAGTAATGTTTTTAATGTTTTTTCTTTACTTGTAAACCAAATTGTACTTTTGAAATTATGTTCATTTTTGATCTTTGTATGCATCTGTATGAATTTTGATATGTATTAGCCCTGAAGAAGACCTCTGTTTGCAATGGTCTAAACACATATTGGCAACGCTGAGAACATTATGAAGTATTGATTTACTGCATTGAATGCTTATATTCATGAATCAAGATATCAAATGAATAATTTGGGATAGAGATTGATTAGTGGAATGCACATTGGACAGACTTTGCAGTAGTATTTGTGTCATTTGTCAGGCTCGAGTGCACTGAGTCTGTTGTTAATAGTCCGTGCTGCTGAATCACGAGTAACAATATTAAGTAGTTGTGCTTTCTAACTCACTGAATAGACTAGTTGGTGGTTTGCGCAGAGGAGTATCAGTCCCAAGGTCGGAGGTTTTTTACAGGTTTCAGAGCAGGTCTTCAATGGTGTTCAGGAGAGTGGTTTCCGTACCTCTGGATGCCCTAAAGCCAGACTGGTGGTCAAGGAGGCAGACGGCCATATCAGGGTGAATGGTCAGTTGGTGGGGGATGGCCAGCTTCTCCATGAGTTTGCCCAAGAAAGGTGTGATAGTGATAGGGTGGTAGTTAGCCGGGCAAGAAGGGTCAGCAGATGGCTTTTTTTAGGAGAGGGGACACAAGAGAGTGCTTAAGGGTTGTGGGAAGGAGCCAGTGGCAAAGTAGTGGTTGCAGAGATCAGCCAAGGCTGGAGTAAGAGAGGCAATGTTTTCCTTGATGGTTCTGGTGGAGCATGGGGGACACCTGTTCAGAGAAAACTTCCATAGAGCAGACACCTCTCGAGATCTCGTCAGGTGTGATGGGAGAGAAGGGGGAGAGTATGGGTGGCCAGGGGAGGCAGGAGCAGGGAGTGGAGTCAGAGCATGTGACAGGGAGGACAGGATGTCCAGTGTTTTTTAGGAGAAGTGGGTGCCAGTGCAGTGCAGAGGGCCTGTGAGGGAGGAGGAGAGGATGAGATTGCAGTAGGATTGGCAATTTCCTTGCAGGTTTTACAAAGCTCGTGTTATTGGTGGCTTCAGATATGGTGGTTTGGACATGAGCCCTCTTCTTGGAAGAGGTGGTGAGATGGTATTGCCTTTGGAGTAGGCGGCAGGCCAGTTTATCAGAGGATGCGCTGGATGCAGCCACTTCCGCTCTGCAGCGTTGCACCTGCGTTTCAAAGCGGCCAAGTCAGAATCATACCAAGAGTTGCATTTGGAGGCAGGCTTCATGCGGATCCTCATGATAGGGGCATTAGAGATAGAAAGGTGGAGGTCACCAAGAACAGAGTCAGAGGGGGAGTCCAAAGAAGGGAGGGCAGGGGGGATGAAAGAACAGGCAAATGCAGCCATTGACACTCGCTTCATAGGCCGAATGATGGAGAAGGAGACTAGCAGTGCGGAAGGATGTCTCATCGGGAGCACAGGGAGTTCAAGGTGGGAAGAGAGGAGAGAGTGGTCAGATCAGGAGAGAGGGGTAGAGATAGGACTGGAGAGTGGAATGTACTC
This sequence comes from Ambystoma mexicanum, assembly GCF_040938575.1. Lineage (NCBI taxonomy): Eukaryota > Metazoa > Chordata > Amphibia > Caudata > Ambystomatidae > Ambystoma > Ambystoma mexicanum. Next base: position 64,261,584 of record NC_090938.1, read on the forward strand.
GGCCATGATAGTTCCATTGTGATAGACATTAATGATGCATTTGGGAGATGAGAAGTGAGCCAAGAGCACTTCTCATCTGGTGTCGCCAGTAATGGAAGAGGAAGAGAAATGGGAGAGGATAGAAACCATATGGGGACTCCATAAGTCAGAAGAACGAACAGCAAAGAGAAAGTCAGTGATAGTCTGTCTGGAGGAAGCATTGATGTATGTGTCTGCAATGGTTAGACCGGGATTGGAATTCAGGAGTGCCTTCTTAAATTTCTTCCTTCCAGACTTTGTGATAGAGGGGGGATAGGGTGACGAATCAACCACTGGGCCACCAGTGGTCTGGGATGAATATCGGTTTCTAAACCACCAATTAGCCCCACACCTCTAGTACACCAGAATAGATACAAACAGATTGGAAACACAAGTAAATTATAAACCTCCTTGTCCTATTTTGGTAACGTCGACGGAATGGCAGGCTTATCTCAGAAAGGTTGTGAATTGTTGGTTAGTTGCAACACAGCGAAAATACAATTATTACCCAATGATAAAAGGGACTATCCAGTCAAGGTTGTATCAAAATATCTAATGTATTATTATTACAACAGACAGTTATAGCACACTACAAAATGCAACCCACCCTGTAAAGGAACACAGAGGACAGAGAGTTCCACGGAGGAAAGGGATGCACTCTGGATACTGACAGGAGGGTGTTGTTAAAGCAATCATTCTTAACTTTTCAAGGTTATTTGGTTTCAGCCCCAAGGGAGCAATGGGTCGTAAATGTCACTAGGGGCATTCGGAGAAGGACCCGGGGGACAGATACACAATGTACCTGGTGCTTGAGATGTCCTTGAAGCTCGACAGGGTCGAGTCAGTTCCAGGATGCTCTGCAGCTCCTGCAACAGAGTTCAAGACAGGAGACAGCTGCAGTTTGGCAACAAGCGAGGCAGGACGGGCGGCTGCAGGCTGACCTACACAAATCGTTGTCCCTGTGCTGGTTGGTGGATCTGGAACATTGGTCGAGGCATCTCGTACGGCTTTAGTGACTGGAGTGTGGCAGCAGTCAGTGGTGTGTCGGTCAGAGATCGAGGGCTCGACTGACTCGGAAATGTCCTTAAAAGATGGATGCTGGTTGATGCTTGTTGTTGTATTCCTAGCTTTTCACTGGTCTTGTATCGTCCTTTAAAGGGGACGGCCCAAAGCTGAGGAGAGTGTTTGCAGGCAATTGCTTTGTCCTTTGTTCAGAGACTCTCTGGCACTTTCCACCTACAACGCTTCCCTGACAAAAGCTGTAAGTCAGCCAGAGTCCAAATGAGTCATTCTTGTTACTCCTTGCAAGGTTGTTGGATGATCTGTCAAAAGAGGGGCTCCAGTAATTGGTGCAGGCAAAGCCCACCTTAATGAACCAATCCTGGGTCTCCACCAACAATCTTCTGTTATGCGTGAGGTCATAACCAGAGTGCTTTGTAACAGGAAAGGTAAAGGGGTGACAACATGTACTACCAAGTCCCACCCATCTTCCTGTCTGTTGTGGATCAGAGTGTCTTTCTGGTTAAATGAGCTCTATGTCTATGTGGCTTCTGATCAAAGCACAGGTCTCCCTTGAAGTTATGGCGAGAACAGACGTTCTGTCTACATCAAATCACATACTTGTACCTTCCTGAATGTGGTCCCCCTGCAGGGATGACCACTGTAAACAGTTGTCCCAGACAGGATATTCACTGCCCTTCATACTAGTAGGGGTAGGACCTGACTTCAAGCTGACACAGAATGCATTTCAAAAGGGTGTTGGGTATTCTGTCCTTTGTGGGTCCTGCGATCTGGCCTCCCGCATGACTGCTGCAATTAACTCACCTCAGTATGCGATGCCACCAGCAGGTGGAAAAAGGATAGGGTGGATCCATGGAGCCTTTGATATTTAATTAGGCTGGCCATGGCAGGAGGAAGGTATTGCCCTCCTCCTCTTGCTGCTTTCATGTACGCCTGGTTGTCACATTCCAACTAAATTTGACAGGGAGGACTCCGCCTGTTGGCTGTCCCCCTGACCTCCAGAGTACACAGTTCTTTGTTTCTGTTGTGCAGTGATCATAGGGACATGTGGGCGGATTAGCCCACCCATTTTCCGAGGTTGATCTCCCATCATTTAATTTTTTTTAAAACATCAAAAAAGCCCAGGTGAGTGCCCACCCGCCGTGCGGATGGTCGAATTACTCACAGATAGGTGATGGAGAAGCAATTGGAATAGATAGGAGAGATGAAGAGCACCATGGGGCAGGGCGGGGGGGTAGCACGGGAGAGGGTTGGGAGCACTATGCAACAGTAGGATATCACCAGGCGCCAAAGAAGAACACACAAGAAAAAAATCAAGTTCATTAGCAGCTGGAAGCACACCGAGAATTGAATTTGCCAGAAAGCACTAAAAAGCAGTACAAAAGGAGGGTGCAAAGTTGGAAAATACACCTAGATTTAATTTTCAAGAAACACTAGAATGCAGCAGACAGTGGAGCGTGCAGAGTTGGAAAAACACCTTGCAGACAGAGGAAGCAGAAGATCAAAATGTGAGGCAAGGGAGAGGCATCTTCATTTGAACAATAGACCAGCATAAAAAGTAAGAATGTGCATATAAATGCAAAGGATTGTGATAAAGACAAGATTAAAAGAGAAAAAGGCCTTGGAGAATTTGTTGCAGGATTTCATGGACCAGTGGTTATTTGAAGAAAGAGGTGGTGGGACCACCAAATCGAGGCGTGGATGGAAGTGAGTCATGAGGAGAGTGCCAAAGTAGGGGGTGTACATTTGGAGGCGCGAGAAACAGAAAGTAACTCAAGTTAGTGATGAGGGGACAGCACACTGCCATTGCGTTCATGTTCCGGGAGGGATAGGGCAGGCCCAATTGAACAAAAATTGAAATGGAGATTTTGTAGTCAGCCAGAGCAGCAATGGTGGTGCAGGAAGAAGGCGCTTACCAGGGTGTGGCAGTTCAGTTCTGTGTCATCACCTGGGTCGTTAAGGCACAGACAGAGCCAGACATGTAGGGATTTGGACCTTGGATGTGGCCCTTTGAGGGGCCGTATTCATCTGCTGGCTCTGGTGCCTCCTTCCAGTAGAAACAAAAAGGGGAGCCAATCAGGGCAAGGCCCTGGGAATCACTGCCAGGTTCAGTTGATACACCCGCCTCGGGTGGCAGCCATGATGGAAGGCCCACGCGGCCTCTGGAATAATGGCAGAGTGCCTCCTACGGGAAGTACAGGGCACAAAGGATGTTGCTGCCTTGTAAAGGAGACCAGGAGCGCCCTCATTCGTGGTTCCCACTGGGGTATTCAAACCCCATATTATAAACAATACCTAACACTCAAAAATGAGTGTTGCCTGTTTAGTTAGGGACTTTTTAATATCCCTCACTTTTTGGTCGACTGGTTTCAGCAACGATGATAAATTGATAATCGCCTTCATCAGGACAAGGAATGTGTGTTGTGTATCATACTTCTTTTCAAACACAGAGAGCAAGTATAGTTCCTACGCATTTAAAACTGCATATAATTCCTGTTAAAGGCTCACAATAGCCTTATAATTTAGTTCGCCAATGATACTGCCCTTCCCTATCTTCAGCCAAATTCCCTGAGGCATACATGCTGGTCTACTGGTCACTGTAATAAGACACACACAGAAATCCACAATAATACTAGTAACGTCTGTGTGCAAGGAGCTTGTGCTAAACAATTTACATAGGACCTCATTACGAGTATGGAGGAAGCCATGCAGCTTTTAGTGGCATGGCTACCCCCATACTGGGTACAAGGTCCGGGTTCCAGGAATAGCGAATTACCCGGCCATGCCAACTTTGGGGGGCCCGGTAATTCCCATTCTCGGGACCCAGAACGGGTACATCCCCATTCCCATTTGAGCCCCCATAGGAAAAGTCAATACCGGCAGCAGCCGTGCCTGTAATACAGGCACGGCTATCGCCAGCCTCGTAATGAGGCCCATAGTGTCTTGGCTTACGTATATACCGTGAACCGCGGGTCAACATTTCTTCATGGTTCATCAGTTCTATCCTGCAACAGCGCTGCAAGAGTGTTATGGAGAATACTCAAAATGTACTAATTCTTCTCTACCTTAGAGACTCACAGCTCTATTGCTGAACTTTGGGACTAGTCTTTCCAAATGTATAGACTCAGCACACACCATTTTACAATGGAGTGCTGGAGGGGTTACATAGTATGCTATGTGTCTAACTACTCATGTAGCAGCCAAATGCTACCCTTTCCTATTGAAAAGGCTGCTGGCAGTGTTTCAAAATGAACTAACATGATTTTTCCTGACCGCGAACACCTGTAGCTAAAAATCACAGGCGCCATGTTTTTCAAGATGGCGCCTTAAGCCCCTTTGTTTAAACGGGTCCTGGTCTTCTTTTTTTACCAGTTCTTTTGGAAAGGTCCTTCTAGTGTTTGTCTCTGCACGCCAAACCAGGTTTGGTCCCTTTGTTCGTATACCTTTTGCGGGCTTCAGGACTGAAGACCGCTTCTGGCGTCTCAGTGTCTGGGGTGGGCAGAAAGTAAGGGAGGCGCCCGAAACTCCCTGTGCTTAGTCTCCTAGGAGACCCAAATGCACTCTGGCGTGATTGGCTGGCTGACTGTCCGGGAAGGACAGCCACACTGCTGGGTGAGTGACAGCTGGGCTGGAATGAAAGTGAGAGAACTGTTCAAAAGGCGAGACTCTTGGACTTGAAAACAGAGTCGACCACTGGAATGGAAGAACCGAAGACAAGCTGGAAGAGGATGGATGCTGCAACTCCTGGGCCGTTGGTTTGCCCGGTGAAGACCTGCTGCAGGTCCAAATTGACAAAGTTCATCTCGACAGAGAAGTCCCTTGAAGGACGACTTTTTCCTTTGAGTTGGTGGGACCAATCAACTCGTAAGCCACCTGGATAGCATTCTCGAAGCTGGTTAGGATAAATGAGGGGGAAGGACACCAGCTTGTGTGCTTGAAGAACAGCTACTCGAACTGAAGCAACTCCATTTTGTTTGCATTTTCCGATGATCCCTTGCAGTGCAGGAGTCCCCTGACGTCCGCCCTCTTGTCCTCATGACTGAGGCTCAGAACTTCAGCTGCATTTGTTGCTTCATACTAAGGTACTGTGCCAACCCGCCACTCTTGCCGTGAAAATTTGTGAAGCTTTCCCAACCTGCAGGCCTAATCAGCGTGTGACCCAACAAATGATTCTTTTTCACCTTAGCTACTTCTGAGAACTTTTGCAAAGACTTTACTGTTTGATACTAGAACTACTCTTTCCTATCCTGAACACTAGCCCATTGACTTTGGCCTAGGCCTATTGACTTGAATTGAACTCTTCTGGTGAACTGAAACTATTTGCACTATTTAACAAGTAATTGTGATCTATTCTATTTACCTTGTGCCTTTTTGCTCACTTCTAAATAACTGAACTGCCATTTGACTTCTATTTCAGGGGTGCTCAAACTGTCTAAAAATGTTAGAGTTTTGTATTGGTTTATAATATTAAGTTGCCTCCTTCTAGTGAAATGTTTTCTAAATGATTGTGTAATACATTAATAAGTGTTTTACCAAGAAACCATGAGTATAAGTGTCTACTTGAACCACTGTGATTGTATGTCCTCTGTGTAACCTCTTGTACTGCTCACATTCACTCTTGAGATAAGCCTGGCTGCTCAGCTTGCTACCAAACACTGTGTGGTACAGACTTATACCAAAGGTTGGTTTGGCTTACACCTGAAGTCCTAATTGTGTGTGGTGGTCCCAGAGGGTAGTGCATGCAATTCTGCCTAACAAAGAGTTTGCAAGCAGATCGATTAATTTAGTCCATGACTTATCAGGGCAGCAACGCCTGTCTTAGAGGTAACCCTGGACCCCCCGAAGAGGACTCCGCACACATGTTGCTAATATGGGCTCTGCTCGTGCACTGGCATGCCGCAGCGGGAACGCCCCGTTTATTGACACAACAGAGTGGTGTCACTCTGTCCTGTCCAGCTTAAAGCGCCCCACCACACTCCTCTTTTTTCATAACAACAACAAGAAATAGTGTGGAAAACAGATTAACAGGACTATCACACTAAAAAACTATTTCTGAACAACTTTACGTAGCCTTTCATTTATGCATCCAGCACATATTCATTTAGATGGGAAGGCCTACTTCATAGAGTACATTGAGGGTATCGCCTTTCCCCTCCTTCGCTTGACCTTCCGTCACCTGCCATGCCTTCATCAGCGGGCTCTCGGTGAACGCTGTCATCTCCTCTTTCTTCTAGCTCCTCATCATTCGCATTCCATGACATGGCCCATGCCAGACCACCCTCACTAACTTTCTTGAAGAAGCTCAAGATCCTCATCACAGTGGCGTTGCCATCGGATGAAGTCACCATGGACCCTTTCATTTCGAGGTTCATACGTTAGCGGGAGTTTCCCCTGCGTATGCCTGTTCCTCAGCAGTACCTCATCTCCGAGTGCCAATTGATATGGGTGTAGACACCTACAGAGATTTTCACTGTCATTTCTGTCTTTTCTTTCTTCTGAGACTCTCTCGTCATCTATTTCTGCAGGTGATATCCTCCCTAGGTGCAGTAACAGAGCCCAGGGACACCTCTTGACCAATGCTTCTGCGGGTGCAATGGCCTGTTCTCAGGGAGACAATCGGTATTCCCTCAAGAACAGGTACAGGGTCCTTCCCAGACACTGGCCCTGTCCATGGGCAATTCAAAACACTTTGTTGAGAGTTCGCATGAAGTGTTCGGCTTTTCCATTGGCCCTTGGCCACACCAGTGAAATTCTCCTGATGTGAATTCCACACTCCAGCATGAACTGCCCAAAACTCTCCCCTTGGAATGGCAGCCCATTGTCTGAGCAGTTCTCCTTCGGGAAACCATGCAAGGCAAACACTTTTTCTAGTGCTGGCACAGTGTGGTCAAATGCCAAAGAGTCTACGAACTCAATCTTGGTCAATGAACACTATGAAGTGTTTGTTCCTACCAGCTGAGTCCACATGTACAGTCTCCCATGTCTGGCAACTCCTTGGCATGAACTCAATCCACGGTTCACATTGCACGGGCCATCTGCCTGGCACCACACACACCCTGCTGCAAATTCATCAACATGGCTTTCCAGGTTCGGGAACCACACTTGTGTTTGAGGGCCACTGGACGAATCAATTTGTCTACATGGAGCCTGATGGGTTCACCCACTAGTTTCCCAATGCCAACTTAGACATTGGCAAACCTTTTCAATATCACCTGAATATCCTCACATAAACGTCATAGGCAAAGCTCACAATTTCCAATGCTTCTGCCGCCGCACAGCTCAACAGGGTGTTATCGCTAAAGTCTGTAACAACAAATCTCACCCAAATGGAGTTCATTTCATGCCCAACTTGTAAGATAAATGCCCCCATTAGTGGGATGGGTCTGTCTCCTCCAAGCATAACGATATGACCCTTCGGCGGACTCAGCACAGGGGCGTTCACTTTTTCTAGTGCTGGCACAGTGTGGTCAAATGCCAAACAGTCTATGAACTCAACCTCTGGATACCTCGTCCATTGGTCAAAGAACACTATGAAGTGTGTGTTCCTACCAGCTGAACCAAAGTCCACATGTACAGTCTCCCATGACTGACAACTCCTCGGCATGAACTCAATCCAAGGTTTAAGTTGCGCGGGCCAGCCGCCTGGCACCACACACACCCTGCTGCAAATTCATCAACACGTCTTGCTAGATTCGGGAACCACACCTTCAGCCTCAGGCATGCCTTAGTTTTGGCAGCACCCTGGTGCCCCCGATGAGCCAACGTGATGATCTGCTAGATTTTGCATGCAGGAAACACCGTATTCAGCCCCCTAAGTAGCAAACCTGAGTCGACAAAAGCTTTTCCTCTCGGACTTTCCACAGCTGCTCGAGCATTGTACGGGGATCCTGTGTCTTTTGGTTCAAACTTTCCAAGTCCCCTTTCCACTCCCCCTTTTGCAGTGCTCCTCAAAAGAGGCGAAAACATTCATCTTCAGAGGCAGTAGTCAGCTCCTGAATGTGGACACTGAGTTTGGGGTGGAGGATTCAATTATGACTCGGCTGGACTCCTCTGCCTCTGCCTCTCCATTCTGTGAGCCACTGTGCTCTTCAAGCGGATGCCTTGAGAGATAGTCTGCAGCGTTATTTGCCCCCGGTCTGTTCACTAAGGCATACTCCATATTCCAGCAGGGCCAGCATCCATCTGTCAGCTTCTGGCAAGTGGTTTCTAAGACGAGCCAACCATAATTGGAATGAGGGGCTTGTGGTCAGTCACTACATTTAATGGTCTCCCCAAGATGTATAACCGGAAATGTCGGCATCCCCAGAGGACTGCCAGAGCCTCCTGCTCAATTGAGAGGATTGTTGCTCTGTCCTTGGGTTTTTACCAGTCGCCCCATATGTTCCACTTCCGAGCTTGCAAAGACGAGGATGTCATCACTTATATTCAGATCTGTCAGAGCACCTCTAATTATGTTGTGAAACACCTCTGCCACAGACGACACCCCAAAACGGAGACACTTATATCGATACAGTCCCCTGTTCGTGGTGGACGTGATGATGTACCTCGATTCAGGATGGAGTATGACCTGATGATATCCTGCCCTAAAATGAATTTTCGAGAAATATGTGGCTCCTTGAATCTCTGCAACAATGTCATCAATGGTGGGTGTCAGGAGACGTTCCTTTTTAATTGCTTTGTTCGGCAACCTCTTGTCTACATAAATTCAGACTGAGTCCGGCCATTTGGGTTTTGATTGCCACCACAATTGGAGACAGCCATGGTGGTGGACCTTCCACCGTCTCGATTATGTCCGGCTGGAACAATTGATCCCGCTCCTTGTCCACCTGTCCTTTTAGATGGAATGGGATTCTTCTGTGTTTGAGAACCACTGGACAAATCGATTTGTCTATATGGAGCTTTATGAGTTTGCCCACTAGTTTCCCAATGCCAACTTAAACATTGACAAACCTTTTCAATATCGCCTCAACATCCTCCACATAAACGTTGCAGGCAAAGCTCACAATTAGTGGGATGGGTCTGTCTCCTCCAAACGTAAAGATGTGAACCTTTGGCGGACTCAGCACAGGGTAGTGCAGCAGTGCTTCATAGTGCTTCCGCGCCATGACATTAACAGAGGCACCGTGTCGATCAACACAGGCTCATCAGATCTGTTGACAATGACTACACATCTCAGCTGCCGTCTCGCTCTCGCCTTCAGTTTGCACACATTGGAGATAGGGAAAATAATCTCCTTGTCGTCATCTGCCACCTCTTGCCCACTGTGGTCTAGCCCCTGATTCTTCAGGGCCACATTTGAAGGGTGCCTCGGGACAAACTGACCCACTCTGACCAGTCCCCTCTGCACCAGCACTGGGACGGGTGCACGACACATGCGCAAAATGGTTTGCGTTTCCACACCTTCCGCACGACCGACCCTTGGCTGGACATTCAACTGCATGTGGAAGATTGTATCCACACTGTAGGCAGGGCGATGACAATTCTGTGCTTCTCTGTTTCCGCTTAGCCATAATCTTCTGTGCCCCTCTTGCACCTTGTGGGCACCCCCCACAGCACATACCTCATCAATTTTTAATGTTCATATTGCTGCATCTTGGACGTACGTGTATCTGCCAACTCATGCGATCGACCCATCTCCAGGATGCGTGCCAGGGCTAGCCCAGGCTCTATCAGCACTTGGCGGTGCATTTTCTGAGAAGCACTCCCTTGAATGCGCTGCTGGTGTGTCATGCTTTCTTCATTGTCCCGTGCTCATGTGGCTGTGGATGTGAGCTCTCCTAACCTGCCATGGAAAGTGGCCAATGCTTCATCATACTTTTGTTTGGTGTTACACATGACAACTTTCTCATAGTCCAGATTGGCTAGCGGCATGAGGTACTCTCTCAAAACATTTTTTGCTGCCACATAAGAGTCATTAACCAGTTGCAAACTCTTGAAAATATTATGAACTGCTGGTCCTGCTGCATAAATGAGCTTCAACAATTTTGCCTCATCATTGACCTCCCCCATGGCTCTGAAATACATCTCCAAACGTTCTATTCCCAGGTTCCATCTCAGACCCAAGCTAGATGGTGCACTGGAGACATCAAACTCAGGCATCTGTGTGTGGGACCCGTGTTGACGGGATATTTGTGTTTCCACTGGGGCAGCCACAGCACCTGCAGGAGAATTTCCCTGACCTCCATCAATGATGTCGATCTAGTTGGCAGGAGAAACTCTCAGAGCGCATAGGTAGCCCCAACAAGAGGGCCGCAACTCAGTAGCATGTCCTGTCTGCATCTTGGCACATGAGGGCAGGTATGCCACCATAACATTGAGGCACCCCTATTCTGGCTGACTTCAATGAGGCCACAAAAAGAAAATGTCCAGGATCACCCATGCATGCTGCGGCCGCAGTGTATTGGAAAGTCCAAACAGAAACTGCACTCCTCCCGCTGACAACAGAGACACATGTTCAAAAGAGAGAGAGAGAGAGACAGAGAGACAGAGAGAGAGAGAAAATAAATATTCTTCCCTCTTTATTTAAATGTTTGTGTGATAATGAACACATCCAAAAATTTGTGAAAAAAGAGAGGTGCTTGTGCACTCCCTAAGGCAGCTGCAACTCTGCTTATCAGCCTGACCAGGGTATGCCTCACTGTCATACGTCCGTCGGCTCCGCGGACGGCCAGTGTCTAACGATGTTGCTCTGCCCTTTGCAAACACATCCAGAATCAGTGCTGCATGGCCCGAGCACGTGGTTCGTCACAGCGATCGCCTCGTCGCCATCGTTATTAGGGTCACAAGGCCTAACCCTGGACCCCCCCACATAGGACTCGAAGATGTCGGCCATCCAGTCTCCGCTAGCTCATTGGCGTGCCATAGTGGGAACGCCCCGTTTATTGACGCGACATAGTTGCATCACGCTGTCGCGCCCGTCTTAAGTGTCCACACCACAATAACTATCAGTGCCCAATCTGAAAATCCAGTGCTGCTCTTTTTTAAATAAAATAATGTTCATGTCTCCTTCTTTTATTGGTCTTACAACATTTTCCAAAACACTCCAGGTTGCATGGTTTTCCGTATGATGTGTTCCACCATTGGTGCAGTCTTCTTCTTCATACAGATACATGATTTATGATCTATGAGGTGCTTCTTTTCTGGTCTCTTGGTCATACCACTATATTTCAGTTGACAGGGACATGTAATCAAGTAAATCACATACGGGGTATTGCAGTTAGTTGGTAGAATGTTTCATTGGGAAGGAGGGTGCCAGTGGCGAACTGAATTATAAGACTATCGTGAGCCCTTGACAGGAATTATTACCCGGCACGCGCGCCTGAACAGGAATACTGTGTGGTGATTGGCTCATTTGCGAGCCATATCACACGGTATTCCCGTCCACACCGTGCGTGCCGGCTACTCTGTTCCCGGCGAGGGGCGTGGCAGCCCCTCAGCCAATGAGGAGGCTCGAAACGGGGCAATTCCTGCTCCGAGCCTCCCCATGGCTGGAGGCTTCCTTCGTCCTCTGCCGGGGGCGCAGGTAAGATTTTTTTTTCCCAGCATTTCCTCCCTTCTCCCTCCCCCCTCCCCACCCCACTTACCTTCTATCCCACGGTCTCGGGCGTGGGACGATGGAAACCTCCAACCGTGTGGAGACTCGGAGCGGGGCCATCCCCGCTCCAAGCCTCCACATGGCTGGAGGCTTCCATCGTCCCCCGCCCGAGACCGATGTAGGTTTTTTTTTCTTCCTCCCCATCCCCTCCCTTACGCCCTCCCGACCCCACTTACCTTCTTTTTTCTTCTGATCTTGGAAGCAAACGCGCTGGGAACACTTCTGTTCCCAGCGCGTCCGCTCCTGATGGCCGCCATGGAAAAGGAAAACGGACTAAGTTTTCCTTTTCCATGGCAGCGGCCCTTTTTTTTCTGTTTTTTTTTTCTGTTCTGAAACGTGTTTCGGAACAGAAAAAAAAGCAATTAGTACCCCGGTCTAACGGGCCGGGGTACTAATGGCAATAAGCCACTCGGTGGCGGCCCAATACCCCCCCGAGGTAGTGCCCCCAGGGCAGCGTTAACTCGCCCCGGGGGCATTACCTGGGGCGGCATTGGCCCGCCACCTCGTGGCTTATTGAACAGTATATACTGTTTTAAATACACAACTATGGCACTCGATCTCTGTGTTTTTTAAAAGAAGTATGAAACACAACACAAATTCTCTTTTGTCCTGAGGAAGGCGATTATCATTTTATCAGAGTCGCCGAAACCGGTCGACTAAAAAGTGAGGGATATTAAAAAAAATCACAACATACCCTTACTAAACAGGTCACTCCCATTTTTTAGTGTTAGGTTTTGTTTTTAAAATGGGATTTGTATATGCCGGTGGTAACCACAAATGAGGGGTAACAAAGAGGAAGCGTCTCTAAGTGGATCTCGCAGGCTCTTCCCTTTTTAAAATTGTAATAACATGTGTGGAGGGCTGTTGTTGTTGTGTTTTTGCTGTTGTCGGGAGTTCTCCAAGAATTATAAATAATATAAGAAAAACATTTTTTTTCAGGTTTTGTGGGACACGAAGGAGTTGTTTGTCTTCTTTTTCTATCCACCATCTTAAATAGGCGGCGCACCACCGTTTTCCCATGAAAGGGGATGTTGGCTAAAGGCAAGTTCGCTTTCTCTGTCCCTCTTTGGCGAGGGAGCACTGTAGCTCTGGAAAGTCTGTGTCATATAATATGGTTGAGGGATTCCTGTCCAGGGTTTGTGTGAATACTAGACAGAAACACTTGCCATCAGTAGCTTGGGGTGATAGAAGCATGAGCAGGTGTCATACTATCTACATGCATGTAATTCCGCAGGATTAAGGTGCCCCATGTCATGCGTGACACCTCGAGCGTGACATGCGTGACTTTGCACTTAAGGGCACGTAGGTACTTGCTTACAATATAACATAACATGGGTCATTTTAAAGTACACTTTCATCTGCAGGAAGGAGGCCTCGGCATGATAGCACATGTTTATCGATCATTAAAATAGGAAAAACGAAACTTGAAGTGACAGCAGGGAAAGTGAAAACCATGAATGGCTCAAGGCATCACGCGTGACGTGGGGCGTCTTGGCAGGTATGCAATTCACCATTAAAATCAGCCGGTCTGAAGTCAGTGAAACACAATTAGAACACCATGTGGTGATCCGGAGGTTGGAAGTGGAAGTAAAAGTTCTGAACATTCGGATTTAAGTAGTTACCAAATTGTGTGATCTTGAGCAAATCGGCTAATCTAATCAGTTCTACAGTCTCTTGAAATCACTCTGTAAGGACCTAGGGGGGCTAATGTTGCCATGTATGTGTGTTAGACCACATGGCTGATTCTGGGCCAGCCTTGCTAACCTTGTAGAAGCGTTGTCCTGTTTGTTCCCCATGATGAGGTTTGCTGCGGAGCTAAACCTATAGTTCTGTGCTTTCTCATGGTGCAAAAACGAACAAATACAGCTGAAACATTTTGTTCGGAATCTGCAGTCGCCCAGGAAAATTAGGTCTGAGACAGGGTCTGTTTCTCTATATTTCATTAAACAAAGCTCTGGGAAGCTTTGAGAAGAATTTCCCGTCCTGGCCTTTGGAAGTGGGCAGGCGTTATTCCCAGCAGGCCCTGCATGCCGCTGCTGCCGCAGTGACAGGTGGCGCCGCAGCCCTGCCTGTCAATCAGGGCTCTGCTGTGGCATACAAAGAACCTTGTCAGGAGGCGAGCATCATGCGGGCACCTGTCCAGAGCTCCTCGTTTCTGACTTAATGCGAAAACCATTAGTGCGATTAGGTCGAGGGGGCGGGCATGTGGGGCACAAACAAATGCAACTTTAACTCTTAACGAATCACAGAGGGGTTTGGAAATCACAGGCTGCAAGGGACTGTTCCTCCTGCACATGGGTGTCAAAACATGCCCCTTTAGGAGGAACTTGGAGAGGGCGTACAGGAAGTCATAAAGTACTCAGGTAGAAGGAAAGGCGATAAGCGCCCTCTAGTGGCTGGAGGTCAGAATACACAGCCAGTGAGAGAGAAGACCACACACACACACAAACGCACACACTATTCTTGCCTTGGTGAGAGAAAAAGTGCAAGGGGTGGAGGCGGATGTTGTGGCCTCAAAGGATGACAGGTCGCCCAAGGTAGTTGCAACTGCTTTTATTCAATAACGGAACGTGGGTAGCAATAGTCCAGGAGATGGGACATGGCGAGTACTCACAGTCTTGGCTGGGCTTCCCAGTTAACCTCAGTGGAAGCGGGTGTGCAGTAGACTGCACGCAGTGTACTTCCAGGGACCCCAGGAGGCCTCCTGTGGCATTGGACATACACCCTGGAAGTGAGTTGGTATTGACTTGGGCCTTCAGTCACATTGGCCCCTCATGAGGAGCAGCGCTGTCCAGACCGACCTGTCTGGCGCTCCACCAGCCTCCTACTCGCGCCAAGAGTTCTCGCTCACGGAGCGCGGGTCCGCGAGATCACGTTGGCCGAGATCTCGCGAGACCGCGCTCCCGAGATCACGTGATGTCCCCACACACCTCCTTTGCTGGGAAAAAGAACAGAGGGTCACCCATGACGAAGTCTGCAAACCTGCTGGGTTTTCTTTTCTCCCTTTGTGGTCTGCCCTGGTCTAAGCGTGGAGCAAGGTTATGGGGGTACTCCTGGGGAGGTGCAGGTGATTTGGATCCTCCTTGTCTTGCTTTCCGCTGCAGCTCTCTGAGTGGAGCGGGGGAGCTGCTGCTTGAGGACTCACTGCTGTAGGGTGACTCCGGGGCATCCCTTTCTGGCTGGCAGTGACTTTCAGGTGGCTCTGGGGGGTCTTGGTCTTCTCCAATTTCCCAAGGTGGCTGTACGCAAGGTTCTTTGCGGCGGTACATGGCCACCCTTTCTAGGTTCCATTTCCTTCCATCGCTGGTGCAGATGTGGTTTGGCCGTTTGGCTGCGACTTCTATGGGACTGCTGTACCTGGAGCCTGTCACCGTGTCCTTGTGGGGAAGCCGTATCTTGACCAGGTCACCTTTGTTGACTGATGTGCGACGGGCAGCCCGGCACATGTCTCCTTGCGTCCTCATGGCTTCCTTGCTCCGCTGCATGCGGAAGACTATGTCTTCCATGTCCACTTCTTCGTCAGCTCTCACTTGCTGGATCCACGGTGGTACCAGTGTGGATGCTGCCCTTCTCCCCCTCAGCAGTTGGAAAGGTGACACGCCGGTGACAGCGTTTGGAATGATGCGGTGGGCTGCGACGGCCTCTTTGACCGTCTTGTGTGGGTCCAAGCCCGAGGCATTTGCAAGTTGCAGTGCCCCTTTGATGAAGCGGTTCGCCCGCTCGACCAGGCCGTTGGCCTGAGGATGGTAGAGACTTGCTCTTCGCTGTTGGATGTTGTTGTGTTTGAGAAATTCTTTCCATTTCACGAGAGGTAAGCTAGACCCCATTGTCCGTCACAATTTCTTTGGGTAGGCCCTCGCGCTGGACTATGGTGGTGAGTGCTTCAATGACGGTTTTGGTGGTGATGTCCGAAGTAAAATCGACTTCAACCCACTTAGAGAAGTAGTCAACCGTGACTATACCGTATTTGTGTTCTGGGGGCATGCTATCCAGCGGTCCGATGAAGTCCAATCCCAGTTTTTCGCCACACACCTTTGGGGACCTTGGTGGGTATCATGGGGGCTTGCCTTACGGACAAGCGCTTGTCACTGTTGGCGCACTCGTGGCACCTCTCAACCATTCTCCGTATGTCCTGATCCATGCCTGTCCACCAGTAGGCATCGCGTATTTTGCGCCTGGTCATGTTGCACCCCAAATAGCCTGAGTGCGCTCTGCACAGTATCATTTGCAAATTCCATTGGGCGGGATCACTCGGTCGCCTCTCAAGATGAGGCCGTTCATGGCAGTGATTTCTTAGTTCATCTTCTAGTAGGGGCGTAGGCCTTCGGGAATCGCCCTTTCGTCAGGCCATCCTCCGCGGACCCAGGCTGTTATGCACCTTAGGGCATCGTCTTGAACACTCTCCTCCTGCCAGTGGCGCTCACTCATGTTCATATACTCGCCATTCCTTAGGTCGCTTATTGAGGCTACAACATATTCGTCTTCTAGGAATGTGGTCCCTGGGGCATCTTGTTTAAGGAGCCTGGACATGCAGTCCACATGTGCGTTTCTCCAGCCCTCAATGTGGGCTATTTCATACGTGTATTCTTGGAGTTTTGCGGCAATCTAGCCAGTCTCGGGGTGGCAGTCTTTGTGCCACGTGGGCTCAACATGTGGATGAGGGGCTTGTGGTCGGTGACCAGCCTAAACTTCGTGCCCCAAATGTTCGACCTGAAGTAGTCGACGGCCCAGGCACACGCCAACACTCCACGGTGGAGTAATTCTTCTCCGCCGGCGACAGAGCCTTGGATGCAAAAGCCACAATGTTTTCAGTGTCGCCCTTTCTCTGGGTCAGGGTGGCCCCCAGTCCGTATGCGCTGCATCCGTGGTGATGCAGGTGTCCCATTCGGGGTTGAAGGGCTTTAGGCACGGTGCGTGCAGAATTCTGCGTTTGATTTCCGAGAAGGCCCCGTCTTGCTCTGAGCCCCAAGAGTAGGTTGCTCCTTTCTTCAAGAGATCCCTCATGGGGGAAGTGGTTTCAGAGAACCTATGGACGAACTTCACGTAGTACTCCGCTACGCCCAGGAATGAGCGGAGTTCCTCTCTGGACCTTGGAGCTGGGGCATCTGCTATGGCCTCCATCAGGTTTTTCTTGGGGCTCACTCCTTCGCTCGAGATGCAGTACCCTAGGTATTCTACTTTCCTGACTCGGAAGACGCATTTCTCGTGGTGAAGATGAACTCCTGCTTCCTGAAGCCTGCTTAGGACTGCCTTGAGGGCCTGGTCACGAGTCTCGTTGTCTCTGGCATATACGAGGATGTCGTCCTGAAAGAATGAGACGTTTGTGTGGTCCATGAGGAGGGCATTCATCATCCTTTGGAATGCTGACGCTGCCGACCAAACGGCATGCGGGTGTATTGAAAGGTGCCGAAGGGAGTGATGAAAGCCGTTAGGGGGCGCGAAGACTTATGCAACGGAATCTGGTGATAAGCGTCACGCATGTCAAGCTTGGAAAAAATTGTTGCTTCCTTCATAATCAAGACAATTTCGCTGATACTGGGGAGTGGGAAGCTATCGGTAACGACCTCTAGGTTTAGACTCCGCAAGTCGATGCATATTCTGAGGTCGCTGCTGGACTTATTTTTGACTAGAACCACCGGACTCAGCCACTCTGTGGATTCCACTGTCTCAATGGTCCCTTCTTCGACCATCTTTCGGAGATGGGCCTCTAGTGCCGGTCTTGCTGTGGCGGACACCAGTCTGACCTTGTGTTTCACAGGTACAGCATTTGGTTTCAGCTGAATCTTGTGGACGAAGTCTTTCACTTTCCCTGGTTTCTCGGAAAACAGGGTTGGGAACATCTCCTTGAAGTTTAGCGCTGCTCCTGAGGAGACCATGAGTACCTGTTCCGGAGTGCTGGGGTCTAGTTTGATGCTGAGTCTTTGTTGATCGTCCCACCTGAGCACGGCCGGCCCTCTGGTCGAGAAGTATACTTTGGAGTTGGTAGACCTCCCTTTGAATTCAATTTGGGCCCTGATGTAGCCCAGTAGGTTGCGCCATCAAACACCGTTGGTTTTTGTCGGTTCGATCTGATCTCCACTTTGTCCTTCCCCATCATCTCCTTGTATGTGTCTATTGGAAGGATGGTGAGGTCCGAACCGGAGTCTGCCATGACACGTGTTTCCATCCCGTCGACTTTAATGGTGCAGTGGGGCTTTTCCCTCCTGGCGTGAAGAGCGTTGACCATGACGACCATTGGTCTGTCCTGTGACTCGTCCTCATCGCTTGAAGCACGGTCGCCATCGACGCGGGAAACGGCCTTTTCCCGCCACGTGCATGCAGGAGCCATGTGACCAATGCGCCCACACTTCGAGCATTCCTTGTTTCGGTGGGGCAGTCGCGATCGTTCGCCATATGTTTGGTACTGGCACACCTGTAACATTTGGGAAAATCCCTTTGTTTGGGGCCCTTTTCTCTGGGGCTGTCGCGGGACTGCTTGTCTCTGCGCACTCTCCATTGCAGCGCCGTCAACCCGGGTGCGGGTCAATGGCTTCCCGCCTCCTTGCGCCTGCTGGAGGTGTCTTCTTCCGCCCTGGCGATTTGGACAGCCTTGTCGAGGGTTACCTCCTTTTCTTGTATGAGCTTGTCTTCTACTTTTCTAGAGTTTGTTTGGACGACCAGCATGTCGCAGATGACCTGTTCCGTGTTTTCACCGAAAGCGTATAAGGACGCCAGTTCCCTCATATGGGTGATGTAGTCGTCCACGGGTTCGCTCCCTTCTTGTTTGCGGGTGTAGATCCTCAGCCTGTGTAAGACTATGTTCTCCTTGTTGGTGAACCGCTTTACAATGCGCCTCTTTGTAGACGTAGTCGTCGTCCACTGGTATGGCTGACAAACTGGCAAAAATGCTCTGCCCTTCGACTCCCATTGCGTTCAGCAACATCGCCTTCTTCCTGGCAGGGGCGTATCCTGTGCCGCCTACAGCATCAAGGTACGTAGAGAAAAGTGGCTCCCACTGCATCCACGGAATTGTCAGGGTCCCGGGCGAGGGGAGAAACGCCGGGGGGGGCGTGGCGCCTTGCATGGTGGGCCGTGGGTATTCAGGTATCCTCGTCACCAGTTATGTTGTGGCCTCAAAGGACGACAGGACGCCCCAGGTAGTTGCAACCGCTTTTATTCAATAACGGAACGCGGATAGCAATAGTCCAGGAGATGAGACAGGACGAGTACTCACAGTCTTGGCTGGGCTTCCCAGTTAACCTCACTGGAAGCGGGTGTACAGTAGACTGCACACAGTGTACTTCCAGGGCCCCCAGGAGGCCTCCTGTGGCATTGGACTTACGCCCTGGAAGTGAGTTGGTATTGACTTGGGCCTTCAGTCACATTGTCCCCTCATGAGGAGCAGCGCTGTCCAGACCGACCTGTCTGGCGCTCCACCAGCCACCTACTCGCGCCAAGAGTTCCCGCTCGCGGAGCGCGGGTCCGCGAGATCACGTTGGCCGAGATCTCGCGAGACCGCGCTCCCGCCATCACGTGATTTCCCCACAGTGGACAATTGTCAATTTGTTGCCAATGTAACCTAAACAGTTAAAAATGTTTCACCACACGTGTTGGGACGAATGATATATGCTTTCCTCACTGATGATGCCCAATGAGGCCGAAACATGTCTGGGGATGCTTGTGGTCTCACGCAGAATGGATGTGACCTAGAAGTTCGGGCTGGACTTCCCCATTAGAGGTGGGACCAAGCCTGATTTGCATATGATCTTTCTCCTTCTGTATTGGTTTGCCAGATGAAGAGCGATGGTCTGGAGGGTTGCCCGGAGCAATGCCAGAGTTTAAGATTCATTCTAAACCTTCCAGCCATCGCCTCTTGTGTTGCATAAACTCTGAAGGGATGCAGACAGACTTGCCACACCTCTCATGTCCTATGAGCATTGCCATATTGTTAATTCAGGGGTTCATGGATACAATTAGGAAACTGACAGCAAACATGTGGAAGGGTGTACACCTGACCCACCAGCAGTAATTATCAACAGAGCCCTGATAGTGTGTAAGGCAATCAGAGCATATACTCTTAGTGTCTCCGTCAAGCAGCAGGCTATAATAACAATTATTAGCCCGTTAGCAGACAAAAGCAGGGTGGCCATCATTGTAAGGGCGTAGAAAACCTCATCTGATAGTGACCATAATATTAATACCCGGCAGGCTCTTCCAAGTCTTCTGAAGTGGGGCTGTCACAATGTCCTGGAAAACTGCTTAGCAAGGTTCGGAAAGGATGGGAGGTAACAGCACAGGGTCGTAACGTGTTATATTACACTCCCGCTCTTGAAATCCCTCAATAACGCAGTGTGAGATAAAGCCTAGAATTGAGAGGAGGTTGTGATGAGGATGGGTTAAGCTTCCCACCCATGATTAGGAGGAGCATGAGAAGATGGGGCAAACACTGTGCTAAGGTTCAGGAGAGAGATGGTTATAGAGGGACACTAGCTAGAAATCCCTATGTTCATAGGATGAGCCTGCATCCCCCATACAGCAACTACTGCCTGGAACACAAGCCTACCAAGCTACAGAACTCACAGAGTCAGGGGCGGGCACGCTCCCATAGGAGCCAGACCATTGCGATGCTCGAGACTAAGCTGCCGTGCAATGAGAAATCCAGGAAACAGGCCTTCTCTTGTAATGCCCCAGCCTTCCGGAGTAGCTTCCCGGTCACAGTTCGCGCCAATTAAATTCTCCAGCACTTCAGGAAGCAACTCAAACCCCTGCTCTTCAGGGATTGCCTTGAGTTCACTCAGGACCTGCTTCTTCTAGGTATATACCATCCCTATAGTATGGGGGAGCCAAGGTACTATGATCTGTAACGTCTCCTTTCCCCATTCACCGACCTCTGTTAACTGCAAATTACTTGTACAATTTGCTTCCTAAGGTCCCACTATGTAGGCCCAAATACACATTCATATAGGGTCTACCCACTTATGTAGAGGCACGAGTAGGCAGCCTGTAATCCTACAGGGTCCGATCTATCGAGGGCTGGTACAGTGAGGCTCTGCCGGGGTCCTTCTCCCACTTACTTATAACTTTACTTAACATTGTTCTGGGTTTTTGCTCCCTAATCAAGTCATCAAATCGTGGGAGTGCATTTTAGGGCATCCATTCATTCCGAACCCCATCCAATACAGGTCCTCTGTATGAAACACCTGAAATGAAATCTGAGCCCATATTTTGGGGTCCCAGGGACCCCTTGGGCTATTTGCTAGTATCCTTTCCAGGCTGGTCTCTGCTATGTAGCCTTGATGGTCTTCTGGTTGTTTTTCTTCTCGCTCCCTTCGTATTGCCGGGTGTGTCTGCTGCCTGCCGGCTCCTGGTGAATGCCCCAAGTCCCATGGCATCTACTGGGGCATTGGACGGGCTCCTCTGGCCCTTTGCCTGTACCCTTCGCTCTCTCCCTGTGTGTAGCTGCAGTGCCACGGGGGCTGACGTGATACATGTACAGGGTGCTGATGATGCGTAGCATCGGTGCGAGGGGCATCACAAGGGCATCGGATGCCGCAAGAAAGCGGCAAGAAAACCGGGCAGGGCCTTAAATTCACATACCTAGGAAGGCTCTTCGTTCAATGAGTGAATTTTCCCCCAGAGCTTTACCCCACATCACCTGCCCCATGGGTCAACCAAACAACTATGCCCTGCACAGTACTGAGTACATTTTCTCTGGTATTGCAATTTTGTTGCAGGTGGGGATTAGGCAGCTCTCCTGAGTGCCTATTAATATTATGTAAAGTCGACGTGAACAGCGCAGTACAACCAAAACAGTGATGAGTGGAAGGATGTTGAATAAACCTGAACCACGGGCACGGCTCTGGGCAACCATGCACCACACCGCCGCTTTTTAAGCCCGTCTGCGCCATTGCTAAAGGGATCCAGTGATATGCAAATCAGTCAGGTACTGCCACCAGTGGGAGCAGCCCTGGCCGAACTGCTAGGCCAGGTCCTCTCTGCACAGAAACACAAGCAACCCCAGCCATGTTTCCACCTTGGTGGGCCTCCTCAGTGAGGTGCAGCTTGGTTCCCTATGGAGCAGCAGGCAAGGGACCCATATCTGTGCATACCCTCGCTTACATAGGGAAACAAACTATAACCTTAAATGTGATGGGCCATTTTGTGGGCTCCCTGGTGCTAATGCCTAAACAGGTAAACTACAGCTTCTGGGAGCCTGGCCATCAAACACGTTTTGCATATTTGTACAGGAGGTGGAGAGAGAGGTGGGTGCAGTCAAACCTGTCCATCTAGAGGCTAAAGTTCCCTCAATTCGAGGTCAACTGCCCACAAGCCCAACATTGGGTCACAACATACCTGCCAACATTTGTAGAAGACAAAACTGGGGAATTACATCATCAACACCCCAACCCTTTTTGTCCAAGGACCCAGCCGCCCACCCGTCCATACTTTTTACAAAGAAAATCCCAAACCTGGTGGGAAATGACGTCAATATGAGAGGGATTTACGCTCAATACTTTCTCTCCGCCAACACCTCAATGTGATTGGCCACTGGATCTCTGCTTGCAAGCAATCACAACAAGGGCGTAGTTGCCAGTGGTCGAAGTGAGCAGGAACGGTCGGGAACGGTGTTCCACTACTTTTATTTATTCTGTTTACCATTCCTCTACTTTTCCCGACCATATTCACCTTTCCATATAGAGGATTGTCCATTCATGTCCTTGTGCAAGTGTACATTTGTAATAGCAGGCTTAGGTACTAGTCACTACCAATGCAATGCCCCCGCCGCGACACCTTGTCACATGTTGCGCTGCGCGTCCGCCTACCCCTTCCCCTGCCGAGACTACGGTTCCACTACTTCCTTCGGTCCACGTCTACCACTCAGATGGCGGGAAATTACCGGAGACTCCACGCTCTCCCCCGAATACCCGGAGTCGGAGTAGGAGCATACAACTCAGAGTCTCCGGGATAAGCGCAGAAAGTAGCACCCCACCCCCCCTCGCCCCGCATTCGCAAGATGCAAGCTATCCAGGCTGATTTACATGCCGCCCTAATACACTGGTTTTATGATATTTCCAGCTAAAGAGAGCCTAAAATACATATTTATTTTACTGTCAGCGAGTCGGCTGCGGGTGCGGAGTTTATCCCTCTGATCACACGGCATTATATCCCCGTGAAATGATACTGTGGAGTGCCTTTTAATGACCCTCGCTGGGGTAGGCTCTCCGAGCACCCCACGGCGCCGCGCCTGCCCCCCTTTCATCAGCATGGCGGGAGCCAGGCTTTGTTTGTACAATCTGGGCCGTGAGGTCCTTGCAGGCATTCAACTGGATGGGCTAAATATGTGATTTTTTTTTTTTTTTAAATGAAAGCCTTGCGCAGATGTGTTCGTCTGCTTGGCTCCTGTGGAACTGCTGATAATGGTAAACTGTTTATATTAGTGTTCAGTAACTGAAGTTGTCTTTTGCTGGACTCTAGCTATCTCTCTCTCTTCAGCTCACACCTCCCTCTGTCAATCTGTATCTATCTATCTATCTATCTATCTATCTATCTATCTATCTGTCTGTCTGTCTGTCTGTCTGTCTGTCTGTCTGTCTATCTATCTATCTATCTATCTATCTGTCTGTCTGTCTGTCTGTCTGTCTGTCTGTCTATCTATCTATCTATCTATCTATCTATCTATCTATCTATCTATATGTCTGTCTGTCTGTCTATCTTTCTATCTATCTATCTATCTATCTATCTATCTATCTGTCTGTCTGTCTGTCTGTCTATCTATATATCTGTCTATCTATCTATCTATCTATCTATCTATCTATCTATCTATCTATCTATCTATCTATCTATCTGTCTATATGTCTGTCTGTCTGTCTATCTATATATCTATCTATCTATCTATCTATCTGTCTGTCTGTCTGTCTGTCTGTCTATCTATCTGTCTGTCTGTCTGTCTGTCTGTCTATCTATCTATCTATCTATCTATCTATCTATCTATCTATCTATCTATCTATCTATCTGTCTATATGTCTGTCTGTCTGTCTGTCTATCTATCTATCTATCTATCTATCTATCTATCTATCTGTCTGTCTGTCTGTCTGTCTATCTATCTATCTATCTATCTATCTATCTATCTATCTATATATCTATCTATCTGTCTGTCTGTCTGTCTGTCTGTTATCTATACATAGCTTCAGGGCTCGTCATTGGGCCAGCTCTTGTCGGAACCGAGATCCGGCACCAGATGTGGAGCCGGATCTCGGGATCCGACAGAGTCAGCTGCCCCAAACCCCTGCTGTGCGATGGGGAGAAGAAGAAAAAAAACACACACAAGCAAAATGTAACTTCCTCTGATGACCCCATGCAAGAGGTCACAAGAGGAAGTTACAGTCCTCAGCCATGACCCGGTTTATTTATTTATTTATTTATTTATACAATGTTTGTCAGATACATGGATGCAGATTATTTATTTATGCAATGTTTGTCGGATACCTGCATCCGACAAACATAGCATAAATAAATAAACATACAGGTATCCGACAAACATTTCATACATAAATACCCCTATTCACATCACACAAATGCAGCCACCCAACTGCTTTTCATGGGGAGCTGCAGGAGCTGTGACGGGTGGGGTTCAAGTAAAAGAAAACGTTGCTTATGGTGAACACAAATCACTGTGTTTGAATAGTACCCAAGGGGAAAGTTTTTTTTTTATAAAATGGAATGCAAATTGTGCATTTTAAAGAATATTTACTCAGCAACACTGGTCAAAACTATTTTCCGCATAGTAAAGTAACTTATCACCAGTGCCATGGAAGTGGTTTAAAGTGGAATTGATATATAGTTTGGAAAAGAAGCAGCATGAAAGAAATAGCGTTGTTTTAAACTATAATTTTGGGCATTTCCGTTGATCGGAGGTGAACTGCGATCTCCACCCCCTTTAACCCAGCCTGCTCGGGCATCACCCACCCCCAACTCCGCCACCAACCCCAGCCCTTGTGGGATCCCCCACCAATTTTTTTCCATTTCCACCACTGCATAGCTTTCAATCTATCCATCTCTCACAAAATGGCTGCAGTTCTGCAGGAGTGTAGGGATTAGTAGTGGCTAAACTGCCAACGGAGCCGCCACTACTAAACCATCAGTGATCCCAATCATAAAGGTAAAACAGACACAGCCTGACGACTATACCTCCTTTTGCTCATGCATGGCCTATGGCAGGATTTTCTCTCAGCAGGGGGTGTGAGGTCATAGCAGTAGCAACCCAAACAGCAATCGCTCAAAGACTTCAAAATAAATGTATGCTAAATCAAGGTTCTACAACAATGTATACTTTAATTAAAAACAAATGAAAATGAAATCAACTAAATGAAAACATTAGCAAAATCCAACACCTGTTAAGAGAAGACAGAACATGCATCGTGGTGTAGTTTTGCACTCTGGGTAAATCAGAAAGGCTGTTCACACAAGAAATTGAAACAATGTCCCAATTCAAAAATGATATGACTTGAAGAACAAGCTAGAAAAGTGTACCTAAATGTCACAATGGCCCCAGAAAGTGGTCCATTGGAACCTGGCCTCTTACCTTAAACATATTCTTTTATGAGACGACTCGACAGCGTCGTGCCGGGCTACTTGGCACTTTAGATGTGGTCGATCAATGTCAAGGCAGTTTGCGTCTTTATCAACGTCGTGTTGGTTCGAAGGTACAGGGTCCCCAAGGGCTGAGTCAGTGTTTGAGACAGCGAGACATTTTCATCCAATGGTTGGAGTAGCGGTCTAGCTGACGACGAGACAATGGTTTCTGCTGGGCTGAGTTGGCGTTCACGACGGAGAAGTCCTTGGCTTCCAGGAGGTCAAGATGGCGCTGAAGTCAGCTACTCCTGTGAAGGTCAAGCTTTGGAGAGAGAGATTTGAAGTTTGTGCGAAGTGCGAAAAGCAGCATCCTGGGTTCTGTATCAGTTTGAAAGGCATTGAACATGGTTGAAGCGGCTTGAAATAGTTAAAAGCAGTGAAACAGGATTGCAGCTACCATTGGACCTCTGTTTTCTTGAGAGACCCGTTACAGGGGCTCCAAGACAAGGTAAGTCCATCTTGCTCTGCACTCCCTGTTCAGGGACTTTGACAATGTTGTATTCATATGCGATGTTGTTTATTGGTTACAGCAAACAAATGTGGTTATCTTAATAAGTATATAGCAGTTGCCATCGGTCTTCCATCTCTTCCCTTGTCAGGTCTCTCTTTCTCTCTCTCTCTCTCTCACTCTCTCTCTCTCTCTTTCTCTCTCTCTCTCTCAAATGGTCCTATGGAGCAATCATCAAGTCACCACCTGAAAGTTCCATCATGATGTCCTCAGCCTGTTTACGCAAGCAGGGAAGTGTAGGATACAATTGGCTGGCACCCACAGGGGCCCCTTCACCTCCAGTGAGGATCCTGGTTCCAGTTGCAGAGTGGAAGGCCGAATGTCCACAGCAGTTCACCCCAGTACTCCCTGTGATAGTTGGGGAGCAGTGATTTCCTCTGCCTCAGATTCCTTCCGGTTTCAGCTCTATGGCAGAGGACTCTGAGATCGACTGCACTGCCAACAGAGGTCCAAAGTGTGTTCTGCTTTTCCTGGTGTCCAAAGATGAACCACGGAAGGAGTGGGATTACTGTTTCCTTATATAGGGAAAACATCACAGGTGGTCCAGAGCAAGCCTGCTATAAGGAGTCCAGTCTCAAATATTGTAGGATGCTGACCCTTTCCTTCTGAAATCACACACAGAGCATCTTGTGATCATGGAAATGGAGGGGGCAGGAAGAGAACTCTGCTAGAAAACACAGGTGGTGGGACCTCTTGTTAGGTCTACCTTCCTTCTATGGCTACTCAATCTCCACCCGCCGCCCCTGCCTGCTGGTTTCAAGTGGAACTCTGGGGTTCAGCAGCCTGGTGTGAGGCTGCCTTTGTTATGTCAGTGCTGCCTCTGAATCACTGTTTTATGTATTTATCAATCAAACAATCAATCAATCAGTCTATCCCTCTATCCATCTATCTGTCTCGATATGTCTGTATGTCTCTCTGAATCTATCTATATATCCGTCAGACTGTGTATAGATATGCTTCTCTTTGTCCTTCTCGCTCTCTCTCTGATGTGTGGCGAGGCAGATGTACACATCATCTATAGAGCACACGCTCTCACCTGTGTCATATCTGAAGAACAGCTAGAGAAGACTGAACATGACACCTAGTATCGCTGCAATACCACATCGAAGGTATGACAGACGTTATGCACTGAGACAACCGTATCAAATGTATCCCCAAACTGATGCAGCTGACATGAGTCTGCAGACAGCACTGGACGTAGAAGAACTATAAATAAAGTCTGATAGGTGTGAAGTGACGTCATGAAGATGAGAAGACATGTGGGTGTGCTAAACCTGATATACGAATATCTAGAGAATGAAGATGTGCCTAAAGTGATGAAGTAAACACACATACGAAGACGATGAAAACTATATACACTTAGAAGACAAGTAACAAGAGATGCAGAAGATGTATATATGCAGAAACACTAGATAGACAAGATGATGTAGAAGCTTTCTGCAGTAGGATATATTATGCGGGTAAAGCAGCCATGTTGAGAAAATGGATGTTGGCAATGTATAATAGTAAGTGAGAAGCCTTGAAGAGAAAGACCAAGCCTGCAGAGCTGACAGGTGCTGGAATTCAGATTTGTGCAATAACAAAGGATATTTGTTTGGCTAAGAATCAAAGATGCTGCAGCAAGAAGCAACTGCAAGGTACGAAAGGAGTCAAAGAGTATAAGCCATGTGCGTAAGACATATTTCTCTTAGATTAAGGAAAGGAGTGAATAATTGTGAGTACTAAGTATTGAACAATCAAAGATGCAGAAAGCATATGTAAGACAGAGCAACCAACTCTCCAGAGGACAAGGAGAGACATTTGGCTAGCCCTGTGGATGGTTCAGATCCAGACTAGTCACCAATAGCCAGAATATTGCAAAGTTTCCTGTGGAGAGCAGAGAAAACACATGTATAAGACGAGACGGTGGTTGGCAGGTGCCTCTTTGAAGCAATTCCTGTCAGGTCTACATCGGCGCCCGCGGATTGAAGGCAAACTGATCGATTGGGGCAGAGTCGATACTGAAGGGCTCAAACTGAGCAACAGATTTAAGTAGGCAAATAAAAGGGGAGAGGTTGTAATGCATGTGTAAATATATATAGGGGGGAAACGTAACAGGATTTGTTTAAGAGAGAGAGAGTACCTTGATTCCAATTCTCAACGAGATAGAAGGGAACTCATCACACTCCAAGTCAGGTATTCTTAAGGGATTCCTGAGGTAAGGCTTATATGACGGATGCGTTTCACACTCCTAAATGGGGTAAAATGGAGATGAGATACTTTTACTAGACAAAGTAAAGAAGACAATCATAGAATTTGCTGTGCACATTTGGTTTGGGTAATGAATATGTTAGTTTAGTTGTGATAAAATGGGCTGTAAACTGAAAATATGGAACAATAGTAAATATTTTGATTGCTTATCAGACCCTAAAAACAAGCGATTATTCACCACTCATAGGAGGATAAAAGTTGAGAGTAAAAATAGCAAAATAAGATTCTTAGATTGTCAATAAATAAAACAGCAGGCCAGTGAATATTGATAGAACTGTAGCGAAGGATCAACATGAATATTATTGTATACACTTGAAAATTGTTTGAAGAATTGTTTTTTGGAAATGGGTGGCGATTGATGGTGCTTGCCTGAATTGATTGTTGTGATATAATTAATTAAAGTAATACCAGAATAAAAGGTCCAACAAGTATTTACAGTTAAAAACGACTAGTCATCATGGAGGACAATCTTCGTCTACCCTTGTGAAAAACATTACTGAGGTACACACCTAAGATTAGGAAATATCATACTGAATGGGTAAGAGGCACGGCTGCCAAAATGTTCATGCCTTGGCCTCAAGAGGCTTCCCTATCAAGAACAGTATTACAACACATGACAACATACTTACATGCTGTTTACACAGGGAAGAAGTTACAAAAAAGGTTATCTATTTTAGAGCTATGGAAAATGTTTCAGACCGAGAGAGAAGATACCACCTGAAAAGCAGTGGATGCTTAATAAGCATGAAGGGGAAATTGAAGCACCCTCGGCTCCTCTTTCTCTTTCTCAAGACAATAGCACAGCCAGTGAGAAACAGGGATGCTATCCTCTAAAGGAGTTAAAAGCAGCAGCGGGGTATATTCATCTGATATGTGAATCCTCTGCTTATAGTAGTGAAGATAGTACAGAATAAAGTAAGATGAAAGTATACAAATATATGTCCAGACGTAGTAAATATGAGGAGCATAATGAGAGAAGGGACATAATGATAGAGATAGAAGAAGAGACCAAGAGACAAAAAGGAGAAAAAGATAAAGTCAGTGAGTGGCAATTGTACTGAATGAGTTGATGGGAGGACCAATATTACTTAAATAAGATGGAAAGGGTTTCGACGAAGTTAAAGGAAGAAAAGAAAGAGAGGAAAAGGAAAGAAACGAAAATAAATGAGAAAGGACATACACAGATGAGATGGAAAAAGAGAAGAAGTGAAAGGAATAACGAAGGAGGTATGAAGAGCAGGTAAAGAGAGAGAGAGAAAATATAGGGAAAATATGAAATGTGGGGAAATAGAAATACAGAGATTGAAAGAAAGAAGGTTGCAGAGAACGCAAGAGGAAGAAGACGGGAAGAGCAGGAGGAGAAGAAAATGAGAAGGAGCACTGAAGAAAGGGATGGCAAAATAGACCACATTGTTAATAGATGTGTAATATCAGTTCAAGAATGAGAACAATGGGAAGAAGAGAAAAGGTCACAACAGCCCTGCAGGGAGCTGTACGAGATACCTAGAGTACCGATATGGGCTGATGAGCATGAGGCAGAAGGCATAGGGAAAGTGATTGGGGAATTATATAGACAAAGATGGCTATAAGACTAGAAAAAATACCGAATGATATCCACAGAGAGGACAAGAGGTAGAACAGATGACATAATGATGGACACGCATAGAACAATGTCCCTAAGCAGACTATAGTTTGATGACGAGGAATCAGTTGGGGTATAATGATGTCAGATGAAGAAAGGGAAGCAAACGAGAGAGCGCGAGAAGAAGTCGCATGTGGCTCTTCGATAGATCCAGATGTAGGAAAAGGGGTAAACTGGTCAGATTTATAGGAACCAGAGGCCAAAACACCAGAACATATATCATATCCTGAATGACCACAAGGATGGTGGCAAAGTGTAGGGGAAATGTCCCCACCTTATGTTAGTAGACTAAGGTCATTGCCAGGGAGAAGACGAGCGGGTGAAACGAGGCCCAACTTGAAGACAAGAAGAGTCAGTGGATACGATTGCAAAACAGGATTTACACAATTCCTGTTATTAGAGAAGGGGGTGTGACTAGCACAATATATACTGTGGCTGCAGATGGATAAAGATAATTTAAAATACAAGTTACTTAATTTGACTGCAGGAGTGGGTACCTGGATTTATGAGTCATAAAGAATGACCGCCGGATATGATGTTAGCCGTGGGTGATGTAAAAGGCCTACTAGCAGTTATTCTAGGGGTGAGAGCTGACGACATTTGGAGATGAGCGGGATATGTGAGTGTGACAGTACAAAAGAGGACACACAATGGAGCGCCATTTAATAATTGTAGAACACATGTGTGGCGGACACATAGAGTACAGCATGCTGATATGTCAGACATGGGCGTGATAATGACAAGGAAAATGGGTGAGAACGAAGATCCTGTTGGTTATATTCAGGAAATTGAAGAACATTGTCATCTTGAGACGAGAGAATCGTGCGATAAAACAGTAGCATTATTTTATTATATTTTATGTTGGGGGCTGCCGAGCCAGTGCAAAGGCAGATGAAAAAACAGGTTGGGTTGGAAGCGAAGCCATGGCCAGAAATACAGTTGACTACTGTACATCATTGTCGATTGTTACAAGTGAAGAATGAGAAAAAAGCTGAGAATAGGAAGTTTGAGGAAGCAAAGTTAGTTCAGAAAGAATTCTCAAAATTAACAATAGAAGGAGCAGTACTGACGAGTGGTGAAGCAGTGGTTAAACAAGAGTCACAGGCTACACAGTCAATCAATGTAGGGTACCCAGTAGATCAGGCCAAGTACACTTTTTGGCCATGTGATAGAGGGAATGCATCAAGAGGACTAGGAGGCGGATTTCAAAATCCTGAAGGGGGAGGAGGTTTTAATGAAGGACAGCAGCAGCAATGCTGGAATTGTGGGAGAATGGGACATATGGCCCACATGTGAAGAAGTAGAGGAGGCATGCAGAAGAACTGGCAAGCTCCAATAGGGGGGATGGGCAATTCTCCACAGAATAGTACCAAACCACCAGAGTATTATGCCCAAGATCACACAGTATCAGACACTTGCCCCGCAAATGCAGCCAACACAGCAGATTCATTGGCAACCAGAGCAAGCACCTATGCAAATACAACAAGTACAGACCTAGCACTACACTCTCACACAACAGACAGTACCACAATGGAATGCGAATACTGGAGCCCCACAAACACCAACACCTAGGATAGGGAGTGTCAGTGATGTGGGGAAACCCTTTTACAGGTAAAGGGATGAATTTATATCCACAATAGGACAGCCTACAGAGCAACCTGATGTGTTCAGTACTATCATCGGCACCAGACCCACAAGAGGAACCGAGGGACATGGTGACGATAAGAGGCAAGGCATTTTTGTTTCTTGTTGACACAGGAGAGACTTGTTCCTGTGTTATGGGAGGGAGAGTATCCAATGTCTGGCATTGCCATAAATGTGCAGGGATTCTCTGGGGCTATGCGTTTGGTTCCTATTACTAATGGATTACCAATTTCAATAGGAGAACATGACGTGTCTATGCCACTATTGTATTTCCGACAGACACCAATTGACGTATTACGACACAATTTGATCACACAACTTAACATGAGGATATAATTTGCTGCCAAGGGGCTAGTATGTTCCACTCCAGAGATATATTACATGAATGGAAGAGAATTTATTTTAGCATTTACAAGCAAAAAAGCATTGCAGGGTGTTCCTCTAGACCAGCGTTATTAAAACTGTGGGGCGCGCCCCGCAGGGGTCCGCAGCCGTATCCCTGGGGGGCAGTGAGAGCCCAGCAAGAAATGTAAACAAAATGGGCAGGGGCGGCTCACATGGTTGGGCTGAAGCATGACGCTGTCTCAGGCACCAATGAAAAAGTGGCCTGCAGTTGTAAATGGATACATGCATATTCATTCCTTTAGTCACAGACTGTTTGAATAGTAACCAAGGGGGTGCTTTGTGTTAAAATGTAAGTAAATTGTGATATTTAAAGAGTATTTATTCAGCAACAATGGTCAAAACTACTAACTGCATAGTGGACTAGCTAATCAAACTGGCCCACATTGGCTAAAAAGGTGGCACATTTTGACTGGTCCATACTAGCATTTTGTATTTCTGCTACAGGCATTGCCTTATTGCCCCATAAGCCAGTCCGAGCCTGGGGGCTCATCCATAATGGTGACTGGTGCCCACCCAGTGACCCCTTTACACATTATGAAGGAGATAAGGAGCCAGCTCAGTGAAACAATGAACACTCCCTCAGCTGCTTTTTCAGGCTGAGGGAGTGCTCCTGGGCTGGCTTAACTGTCAAAGGGAAACACTATTTCTTTTTCACAGTTCAGTTTAGTTCCCCAGACGCACATGCTCACTGAGCCATGCAAGTGCTGGGGCGTTTTGGATCACCAGCATTGCACAGCTCATTGGAAATGCTGGCTGGGGCACTGCATGTCTGTATGTGCGAGGTGGAGCGTTTCAGCACCCAAATGCAGGCCAATGCAGAAGGTTATTTTTTGTAAATGTTTTATTAATTTAAACATGTGTATGGATGCGTGTATGCTTTTGGTATGAGTGAGTGTATGGTGATGTATGCTCGTGTGAATGATAGAGTGATTGCTGTATGAATGTGTATGTGTGTTAGTTTGTTTTGGTCTGTTGAGCTGATTTTGGCAAGTGGTGGATAGAGGGGGCAAGGAGGGTTGTACAACAAAGGCATTTTAAAAATGCCTAAATACCTTTGTTGCACAATCCCCTACCCACCTGTCAAAATCAGCTCTCCTACAGAGGCGCTGTGGAGCCCAGGGGACAGGGATTGCATTTTTTTACTGGATTTGTATCACAGATGTCCAGTCCAAAATACAATGCTTTCCCCGTCGCACCCTAGCGCCTTGCATACACACATAATCATGTTGATTGTGTTAGGCCCATTGGGGTCCAGGGGACAGAGATGGTATCTTTTTACTGGCCATCTATTACAGATGGCCAGTAAAAAATGACATTCTTACCCCCTGGCACCCCCTGCAGCAATAGCAGACTGTTTGGCTATTTACCAATTTGTTGTTAAAGTATGCTCTACAATGCAACCTTTTAAACCATTTTTTAAAAAAATTCACGTGGGGAAAACCTCCCAAAATCCCCTTGATTGGTTCGGGTTCCCTCACTGCGCTCGGTCGCTATCGCATCTTTGGGGGAAATAGTTAAACCCCTCCACTTAAAAAATTTACCAGAAGCCATTGGTCATTGGACTATGTTGGGAACAGGATGGGGGGAGCCCAGGGACTGTGGTGGGAGCAGGATGAGCGGGAAAGATGGGATAGTGGTGGGACTATGGTAGGGAGAGCACAGGGTGTGTGATGTGGTGGGGAGAGCCCAGGAACTAGGTAGGAGTGGAATGCGGGAGCCCAACGACTGTGATGGGGGCAGGTGGGGGAGCCCAGGGACTTTTACTGGAAGTAGGGTACAGTGACGGCACACAACACATACTGTCCATTTGGAATTTTTGGGGGGGCAAATTTGGTTCAGTGGGGGCCCGGCCTAAAAAGTTTGAAGACCACTGCTCTAGACCCAGAAGTATTTTTGTATGGAGAAAACATTTTGGTGGCATGTCTTCCTGGATTGATAGGTAAATTACTGAGGATACCTGACAATGTTTGTTTAGGCCAGAAATTCCTATGGATGATGAGGAAGGACAGGTTATTCACAAAGAACTAGAGACGGCAGTGGTAAGAGAGGAAAAGGTGGTTGTTCATTGGATGGATGACGATGTAAGAGCATGAAGAATAGTATTAGCTCTTGATGAAGGATATAGACTAACGGACTTGAAAGTGAAGAGTTGTTCAGAGAAGAGAATTCAGACGATGAATTAGTATTTTTCATAAGTCTCACATATTGGATAAAAGTTGAGAATAGGGAAATACTGCGGGGAATGGCACTGGAAAGAAAGAAACCCCAATTTTTCCAAAAAGATTAAGAAAGAGTGCCAAGCATTTTATGAACCAACAGTCCATATGACGTGGGTATATTTAGCGGAGCGGGACCAGTTAAAATTAAGCTTAAGCCAGGAGCAATTTTACAATGAGCAAAACAGTACCCCAAGTCCAGAGAAGCAGATGAAGGTATATTTGAAACTATTTCCACTTTAGTACAGCAGGAAATACTGGTATCATCAGACTCCACATGTAACATGGCTGTGTACCCAGTAAAGAAAACAACGGGCGGTCGTGGAGAATTTATCCAGGATCTACGCCCCTAAACAATATTGTCGAAGTAGAGTTTCCTCAGGTTCCGAACACAGCTATGATATTATGTAACATCCCAGCTACAGCTAAATATTTCACAGTAGTAGATTTAAAAAAAACGCTTCCTTTTCAAGTCCCCTTCATGAGGACTTTCAAGATTTAACTTCATTTTCATATAGGAATCAGCAGTGAAAAGATACAAGATTAATACAGGGGTACGTTAAGTCCCCATCAATCTATAATAGTGTCCTCCAGTTGGACCCAGGCAACATACAATTTGAGAGCATAAAGATTCAGTACATATATGACATACTAATTTGCAGTGCGACGGAAGAAAAATGCAGGGAGGATTCAGTTTAGTTAATGGCATTCTTGGCAGTAAAGGATATAAAGTGGACAAAGAGAAATCACAGTATTACCAGGAAGAGGTCCTATACATTGCTACATAGGACAGCTGATCTCTCAAGAGAGAAGAACAGTGTCACCTGATAGAGCAGAAGCAATCATGAAAACTCCAACACCAGAGACAGTGATGGAAATGCAGCAATGTTTAGGCCTATGTAATTATTGTAGGGCCTGAGTTTTTGATTACAGTCCATATATTAGAGCACTTTTGAACGGACTTAGGAAGCACATATAGGTGAAGACGACATAACATGGACAGATGAGATGACAGAAGGATTTGAAGAGTTGAAAAGGACGATTTGTGCAGCCCCAGTGTTAAGGATTCTAGATTATAAGGAAGAGGGTTACTTATTCTCGCATTCAAATGGAGTGGTAATGACAGCGGTCTTTACGCAGAAGACAACATTAGGACATGGACATACACCACTGGATTATTACAGTAGAATTCCAGACCCAGTTATGAGAGGGCATTTTCTTTGTGAACAGGCATTAGCTGCTGTTGCTTTCACAATTGAAAAAGCTGCAAGTATTACAGTCGGTGTTCAACTACTTTATACATTGAGCATTCATTATTTGCCATTATGGAGAAACCTAAAAGCTTGTTGACTACACAAAGAGCATCAGGTTGTGAGGTGATCATTTCGAAACCATCAATCAAAATTGTTAGATGTAAAGTAGTGAATCCAGTGACATTCATGGCAGAAGCAGTAGATAAGGAGGATTATATACATGGTTGTACAACGCATAGTGAGTTGTATGACAATATACCCCACTTTAAAGAAAAGGCTATAGGGGGGAACTTTCTAGTCATTGATGGTCCTTCGAAAATGTATCAAATAACAGGAGAAAGGCATACTGGATCGGCAGTAGTGAAGGTAAAACAGAATAGTGAAGTTGGAGTAGTGACAAGTGCAAGATTGCCTTCAAATTTTTCAGCACAGGCTGCATAATTAGTGGCACTCATCACCGCTCTTCAGAGATATGAGGATTAGGAAATGACAGTGTATTCTGACTCTGCCTATATGATGTCAACAGTACACGC
This sequence comes from Ambystoma mexicanum, assembly GCF_040938575.1. Lineage (NCBI taxonomy): Eukaryota > Metazoa > Chordata > Amphibia > Caudata > Ambystomatidae > Ambystoma > Ambystoma mexicanum. The sequence continues at coordinate 64,297,278 of NC_090938.1, forward strand.
AGGGTTGTCACACTGGAAAAGGAGGGGTTTCCTCCACACAGACAGCACACCAGTGCAACATGAGCCACTATTGAACAAGCTTATTAAGGTACTAAAGCTCCCATTGGTTATTGTCATGGTGAAGTGCGCAGCCCATGCTATGAGGGCAGACATGATTTCCTGCGGTAACAAAGCCACAGATGTTGAAGCAAAAAGAGCCACCATATATAGGGGAGAATCCCAAACTTCCACCTGTTAGGTGGATACTCTACCTTATTTTGGGACAGTAAGACTAATGTGACAATTCTCCTGATGAATGTTCCTAAAACAATTTGAGAGAACAGAAACATGTTGAGTTCTATCTTCTGGATATAACAGTTACTAGAAAGATGTTTTAGACCCAACGATATGTATAAACAACAACAAGATTGCTAGAGCTTCTGAGGTTGAGTAAAATTACAAGTGTTCATCATTTATATATCATCCTCCTATCTTGAGGATAATTTGCCACAATTAGTTTTGTGGTTTCTTTTTAAAGTGTGTGTTATGTCTTTACATTGTGTCACAACAAATTAGAATGTTGTTGCATTTTTAAAACAAGATATTTAATAAATTTGAACCTTTTGATATATTGAAGTCTCCTCATATATTTGGTCTGTTGAAAAACTCTCTAACTACCTCTTATTGTATCATAGAAGCAAAAAGAGCAGCATATTTCCCAAATATTTCTAATTTTGAAGGTGAAAGTGTTAAGCAAATGTTATAATATTGCATGATGATGAAGGAATGCTTTAATATGTTAAACATTGTACAGTTAATTGAAATGCAAGGTAGAGCTCTGCAAGAGGAACAGCTTCTACGGAAAAGAATGGGGCACACTTCATCTCCCTCAGAGGCTATATGAAGACAAAACAGTACTGGAAAGTGCAGTGTACTTTATTCCCCACAGAGGCTATATGGAGACAATATAGTACTAGAAAGCTAGTTATGCAACTAGCATTATTGAGAGTTGTGCTGGATCAGCTTCACTACCCTGCGCATACAACCAGAGAGAATCTTGTTGCCATGATTGCAGAAGACTGGTTTTCGCCAAATTTATTAGAACACATTGCACAGTTTATTGTGCATTGCATTGTCTGTCAGAAACTCACACCAGGGCATACCTGTGAACAGAGACAGGAGCAATACCCTGCCCAATGGTCCTTTTCAGCATCTGCATATAGATTATGTGGATATGTTGCAAACATGCAATGGCTATAGAAATATGTTAGTAGTAGTGTGTCCTTTTTCCTGAGGCAGGTCCATGCACGCACCGTGGTGCCACATGTGCAGCAAGTTTCTCGTACATGAGGTTTTTCCTAGACGGGTATGTGCGAAGTCCTACCATCTGATAATGGGCCGCATGTTACACATCGTTGCAAATGGTCTTTGTGGGCACGTACCCGTTTGTGCGGCACTCTGCTTTCGAGCAGTTCCAAGATGGATGCCCGTGAGATCCCCCATACTACCTGCAGCGGTCCAGTTTTTGCATGTCTCTTCAACGTACAGCCAACTGCTCACGTGATCCTTTATCCAGAATCAAAGCGGATGGTGCTTTGCGTTGCTTCTGCTTTTGACGCTCCGTGAGTTCGCTTCTGAAACTTCTACCTACCTCCACTAATCAAAACTACTTTTACCTTCTGTTTCTTCTAACTCTGTTCTCTCTCCTCATTCAGATTCTCCCTTCAGCCTTCGTCTGCACACTGTTCATTCAGACCAATCCGGCAGACTTGTTTGTTTCCCGTCTCTCCTAGACTTCCGTTAGAGTAAGTTTAGTCCTTTTAGGGCTCCCCCCTCCCTCCGATTAGCTTACTCACCTGTTCATTCCTTCCAGAGTCTCCCGCTGCTCCACGATACTTCCGATCTCCAGTTCTGAACAATCTTCCTCCAACTTCGTTCCTTCGTTGGTGAGAGGATTACTTTCTTCTTCCCCTTCAATGTTCGACTATTTTCCCTCTTCTGATATTCTCCTAATTTTCCCTCTCCCGTGCTCTTAGGAGAAGCCTCCCGTGTGAAATCCTTTTCTGCCATCTGCCGGGAAGCTTCCACTCAACTTCCTCCTGATCCAGACGAAGGGGGACTCGACCAGGGTTTTCTTCCCATTAGAGGGTTTCCCTGGTGGTCCTGCCCTTTCTCCTGGATTACTTTATCCTCGGTAGGAGAGGTCAGGGCTGTCTCAGGGCTGTCTCAGGGTAACTTTCACAGCTGCATTGGTCCTCCCATTTGGTTTCATCGATCTGTCAAGGTGAGCTTTGTAGACTTTAACAACAGCTTTATTACTCTGCTTAATACATACATAACACCGCGTTTTGTTAATGAGATGTGCGAACACATCACTTTTCTATTAGGCATAAAGAAAACATTTTCATTAGCTCATCATCCACAGTCAAATGGTGTTTGTGAGCGTGTAAATGGAATCCTTAAAGAAAGGATCGCCAAGATAAAGATGACTTTGAAGAAGGGATGGATGCATTGCCTATCCCTTGCCCTATTCGTGTTGAGAAACCAGCCTGGCTCAGATCACCACTTGACTCCCATTGAGTTGGTGGGTGGACGCTGCATGAGAACACCCCTTTCCCCTCCCACTTGAATAGAAACTGATGCCCATAGTGTAGCAGAAACATTAGGGTGTGAGATGTATGATTATTTGACAAGTATGACCTCTAGTGTTTCTTTTACTCCTCAACAGATCAAAAATCGGAGGGAAGGGTTGAAGTAGATTGAAGATGACAACAGCCAAATGATCAGTCCTCTCACACATCTAAAGCAACCTAGTTTGTATCCAGGGGTCCAGGTGCTTGTAAAGAGTGTTGTCCGCACTTGGAATAAGCCATTGAAAGCTTGTATCTAGTAGAGGGTTATTTATTGTCTTGCCAGATTCATCTATTTCACCTGGTTGAGTAGATCGATTGTATCTAACCTTGATTGTACTCCTAAAGCCTAGTTTCTATTGTATACTATGGTATCTTTGTGAATGATTGTGAGGCTTTGTTCTTCCTTTTTTACAGTGAATTATGAAATATATTGCATGTGCTAATGGAAAATCTGCCAAATAAAGAATTTTTGATGATGATGACTTAAACAACTGTATCATCCACACCCTAAGCAGAGACAGTGAGGATAATCATGGTGTGAGCCAAGGATGACAAAAACAAGAGATGTTTTCTCACTTATGACAGACAGATGCATAAGACACGAGGCAAATATGTATTCATCATAAAGTTACACAGACATTAGGTCAAACTGTGTTTAGACGTGAACAATGTTACCCACACTCAATAGACACTAGAAACATATATAATAAATAATGTATCAGCAAATTGTAATGCTGAAATATATGCAGAATACAGCCCTTCAGATAGAAATACTACAGCAAAAGGTATCCATTCAGTTCAAAACGGACGCCAAAGCATACATTACAAAATGAATTCTAGACAGATGTTGGCAAAATATCAAGTACAAAACAGAGACAAAGAGGAGAAAACACAATCTCAGCAGTGTCTCCCAAGAGTATTTTTATAAATGGACTTGGCAGTAAAGTAAGAAATAGATAAGGTTCAGAAACTAGCCAATGGAATGCGACTGCAGCCTTATGTTCTTGGCAGAGTTTGCTACAGCCTGCGTCATCACAGAACAACTTCCATCCAGTTTTTAAGTTGCAAACTATGTTCAGTAATTTATTGGAAATGTGGAAAAACAAGTTTTATGCTGATAGCAGAGTATGAGGTCATTGGAATAGGATATAATGATGCATTTCAGGGAAGCATATGTAGCCAATGAGAGAGGGCAATGTATTTTACTCATAGACACCTGACCAATTACAGTGTAGGATGTATGTTATAACAGGACTGATGTGTCATATATGTCTGGTTATAAATATATGTTAGACACAGGAGGACTCTGAGACTTTCCTTGCCAGCTTGAAACTTCCTATTGTTACGAGAAGCGCTCCCGGCTGGCCGTGTGGAAATACATGTTTTTGTTCTTTGCACAATTGCGTAGCTCTATCCACGAATGGCTTAATTGGATTATGTCTGAGAAATGACCTCCTCTACACGAGAGTAGAGCAGCAATGGTGAGAAAATGGATGTCAGCATTGTATGATAGTAAGTGAGAAGCCCAGAAGAGAAAGACCAAGCCTGCAGAGCTGACAGGTGCTGGAATACAGATTTGTGCAAGAACAAAGGATATTTGTTTGGCTTAAAATCAAGGATGGCAAAGCAAGAAGCAAGTGTAAGGCACGAAAGGAGTCGAAGAGGATAAGCCATTTGCGTAAGACATATTTCTCTTAGATTAAGCAAAGGAGTGAATAATTGTGAGTGCCAACTATTGAACAATCAAAGATGCAGAAAACATATGCAAGACGGAGCAACCAAGTCTCCAGAGGCCAAGGAACGTAATAGCACCCAATAAAATTGAATCAAATAGCACTAATAAAAGGACAGAATGGACAAAATCATGGTGTCCTCACATGTTGTGCAAGACCTAAAGACAAGGCCTATTTATTAAGCTCCAGATGAAATTAACAATGTACCTGCACTCCCTTAAAAGTCCTGACGAAGAGAACGGTCAGCAAGGTCAACTACAGAGAAGAAGCCGTGGCTTAGGGACTTTCCGATGAGAGATGGTAGACTAATTAGCTATGGAGGGTAGTTGTCTGATGTTGTTCCCCTGCACCTGGGTTTTGTTGCTTACATGCTGTTAACAAGCCGAATGTCCAAGGTTGTAAGAGAGGGCCAACCAATCATGAGGGCCTATGTGATGGTGGAATATACATTTTTATAGGAGCCTATCCACTGCTGTTATGCTATTATCTGTATTTTATGTAGTTAGAGGATGTTCATGGCGTGCCTACCAGATATGGGGCAGCCAATGATGATACTAGCACTTATATGAAGTATAGAGACATATGTTTCCTTAACCAATTCCTCCTCCCAAAAGGTTTTTACTGTTTGCCAAATAGAACGATGTCATAGCTGTTGTACATCGACTTATAACGTCTTTTGCGTAATTGAAATGCATTGAGAGTGCGTGGGCTAAAACCTGTTCACCAGGTTTCCCTACTTTATTGAACTGATAATAAAGTAGTATTTTGCCATATTCTTTGAGTCTGTCTGGTTATTTGGGCCTGAGATCATTTATTGTGGTAATCCCATTCGGCACTCGGAACGCTCCGGGTGCTATTGCACAGATGCAAATAGTGCAAGAAGGTGAGATTTGCACGTGTATCTCCCTTTTTCCTCCAACGTAACATGATTCCGACTAACCCATGTTTTGAGAACAGAATTTAACATAAACAAATAAAGAGTTACAAGTTCAGCACCCCCATCGAGTGCACAATCCCCTGCCCCCTGAAAAAAAGCTGCCACTGCTTGCAGACTCTGCAGCCTCCTGCGCGATAAACCAGGATTACTCCCCTGCGTCAATGGCATATCTCTTTTGAATTATTAATACAGTAAATTATTCTGACTACACCACTGCTGCTGTGAGGCCTTCGAGCACGTACAAGTCTCTCTGTGAACCAAGGACTTCATTTTGCGACTTGTGGGCTGCAGCCAATCAGGCTTATTGCTTCCCATTCTATTCTTGAGGACCCAAATAAACATATTTATTCCCTTTCAATACTGAAATGCCCCATAGCATGATGTATCAACCTTCTCTAAGGTTTTTTTCTCTCCGAGGCGTTACACGTCTCTGTGTCAAACCCCTCTTCACTCCTGTATCTGTAGCCATGGGGCGTTTATATATCCAAGGCATAGCTCATCGTCTTCCACAAATATTTCCTTGAGTTATAAACAAAGCCTCACCATGAGTCACCTCTTCTTGCTATACTGTGTTTATACTCCGGGCTATTTACATCTGCGCTTCCTTACTCCTCTTACTCCTCTCCTGCTTTTATTACCTGGAGTTTTAAAATCTATTTGACTTCCAGCTCCCCTTCGATTCTAAGCAGTCCCTGAGCTATAAACCTGCCCCATCACGTGTACCCTCCCACAGCTCTATAACCACACACGTGATTGGTGGAAGGTTTTGAATGAATCTGTACCGCTGGCATTGCTCTGGGCAACCTTCCACACCACCGTTTTTTAGCATGTCTGAGCCATTACAAAAGGGGTCCAGCCATATGCAAATCAGTCAGGTCCTGCCACCAAAGGTAGCAGCCCAGCCAGAACTGCTAGGCCAGGTCCCCTTTGCACGGAAACACAAGCAACCCCAGACATGTTTCGTCCTTGTTGGACCTCCTCAGTGAGGTGAAGCTTGGTTCCCTGCGGCGCAGCGAACAAGGGACCCACGTCTGGGCGTCCCCTCTCTCACATAGTGAGACAAACCATAACCACAAAAGTGATTTCAGTAAGGACCATACTTCTTCATCGAATTGGGTTCCATGAAAATGAGCAAAACTCCCGTAAATTAGAACAGATTAGGGGAACCCGTTTCAAAAGTGCCAATAAATGGGGAGGCTGGAGAATGGGACAGAAAGAGGAGTTGGGGGAGGGGACGGTGCATATAAAACCACAAGCAAAGGGGGTATAAAGGGAGCATTTCTAAAACAAACGTTTTGAAACAACATTGAGCCCTTATTAACACTTTCAAGATTTTAAAATCTCCCTGCCCTCCTTCTGCTCTACATATACCCTTGAGGTAGAAACAATATACATGATTCTTCTCGCTTCCCTTGAACCATTTTAAGGATCCCATCAAACCTCCCCTTCTCGGCTCTATTGTATAAATACACACACCTGATATTTCAATGCTCACTTCATACTTCCTCTACTCTCGTCTCTACTGAACTCCCTGATATTGAACATTATCATATCAAATCGCCTCCCCTCTCGCCTCCATCGTTCTTATTTATTCATACCCTGAGTTCTTTAAGTGCCCACGTCATACCCCCACCCTCTCTCTCATCTGTTGTGTTTAAACCCTGAGTTGTTTAAACGCCCTCATCATTCCTCCAGTATACAGTGAAAATAATGAAAAATAAATAACAAATTACTTGGGTCAAGGTATATATGGGTGGTGGGGTAAGGGATTAAACAGGGGGGTGGGATGATTATGCTAGGGAAATTTGGGGTTTGGGGAAGACCCCCTCAAATTGAAAAAAACAAATAAAAAATATTTGTTTTCGTTATTTTTAATTCACTAAAAACGTTTTCGTTATTAGTGAATTTGATATAATCACATGGAACCCTCTCTTCCAGTTTATTTATAACCTGCACAATTATAAGTCCCCACCATATCACCCCTCTCCTCTATTGTGTCTATACCCTGAGTTATTTAAATACCCACATCATACCTCCTCCCACTCTCCTCTATTATATGTTCATCTGAGTTACATAAATGCCAACATCATTCCTCCTAACTCTCTCCTCTATTGTATTTTGACCTGATTAATTTAAATATCCACATCATACCTCCTCCCTCTATCCACTATTGTTTCTATACCCTGAGTAATTTAAATACCCACATCATACCTCCTCCCTCTCTCCTCTATTGTGTCTATACCCTGAGTAATTTAAATACCCACATCATACCTCCTCCGTCTCTCCTCTATTGTTTCTATACCCTGAGTAATTTAAATGCCCACATCATACCTCCTCCCTCTATCCTCTATTGTGTCTATACGCTGAATTGTTTAAATACCCACATCATACCTCCTCCCTCTCTCCTCTATTGTATTTTAAAATGTTATATAAATGCCCACATCATGCCTCCCCCCTCTCTTTTCTATTGTGTCTATACCCTGAGTTGTTTAAATGCCCACATCATAGCCCTCCTGCTCTCTCTTCTATTGTATTTTAACCTGTTATATAAATGCCCACATCATGCCTCCTCCTTCTCTTTTCTATTGTGTCTATACCCTGAGTTGTTTAAATGCCCATATAATACCTCTCCTGCTCTCTCCTCTATTGTATTTTACCCTATGTTATATAAATACCCACATCATACCCCTTGCTCTCCTCTATTGTATTTTACCATGAGTTATATAAATGCCCACATCATAGCTCCCCTCTCTCTATTGTGTCTATACCCTGAGTTGTTTAAATGCCCATATCATACTCTCCGGCTCTCTCCTCTATTGCATTTTACCCAGAGTTATATAAATGCCCACATCATACCCCTCTTGTCCTCTCCTCTATTGTATTTTACCCTGAGGTATATAAATGCCCACATCATAGCTCCTCCCTCTCTCCTCTATTGTGTCTATACCCTGAGTTGTTTAAATGCCCACATCATAGCTCCTCTCTCTCTCTCCCCTCTATTGTATTCATATCCTGATTGATTTAATTTCCCACAACAAACCACAGTACACTGTGGACTGTTACATGGGACCACAAGTACTTTGTGCAAGTATGTGGGTGCCCGTCACTACTATGTGTAGGGATGTGGGTGTCCAGATGTACACTGTCGAGCTGTATATATGACTATTAGTAAAATATGCAGACTTCCAGATGAATAAGTGGGTGCTCCACATCCTGTGAGATGGTTGGTAGGACTGAGGGGGACTATCTGGGGGGGTGCTTGCTATGTTATAATAGTGAACAGAATATCAGCATCATACCTTACCAGATGTTTCATATGGTGATCAGGGAATAGTTTGATATGGGTGACAAGGGAAATAGAGAATGCCAGATGTGCAAAGGAGCATGCGTGGCCTGTTTGCATGCACTGCGCGACTCCGCAGCCCTGCTTTCCTTACGTTGTGATGGGGAAGACACTGACTTGATGTCAGTGGTAAGAACCAGCGGGAGGGGCCCAGTGGCAAGGTGGAGCATTCATAAAGTCAGCAGCACTCAATCCATGTCTTCAGGGCACCCACAGTTGGCATCTTGAACTACTGACCCGAAAGGTGCAAGAGAGATTCCCAACAATTATTTTGACATCCAGGGATCTACAAGAAACCAGGGCAGGAAACGGGGAGAGCCGATCACAGAGTCTCAGATTGGGTGGGGAGCAGAGGGTGTGTGGACCTATGTGTTAAGGAGTAGACATTTCTTGAAGAGGAGGGTCTTGAGCTCCTTCCGACACTATAGAAGCGATGGGGGTAGTCTAGTGTTGACATGAAGGCGATGCCTAGTCAAAGAAGGCCTGCTTTTTGGTTCTTTCCTTCTGCCACTGCTCAGTAACACAAACCACCCCAAAAAGGACCTACTGAAGAAGCTGTAAAACGCATTCAAACATGTGGAGGGAGAGGGGTGCGATGGATGCAGCAAAACAAATACATTTACTTTTGGTCCGATTGAAAGGAAACAAGGAGCCATTTTTTCACCAAGATCTGGAATTAAACAAAGAGAAATTCAATGTCATGGAATCAAACATTTTTGGGTAAATGACAACAAATAAGTCCCTTTCGATCTGGAACCAAGACTCAGAACTATGGGTTTCAAGTAGGCAAGGAAGCGCTAATGCACATTCGTATAGTCTAATTAAGCTTTATAGACCCAACCCGAGGGCAGTACCGGACATTATGCCCGAGTTAAAGGACTGAGCACAGTGAGGATATTTAAAAACGTGTTAGGACATGAAATGCCTGTCACTGCTAGAGGTCTGGGACTATAACTCTATAATGTGTGCCCTGAGGCACACGGGCATGTGTGCGCAGTACACTAATTAAAATAAATAAATAAATAAAGGACAACCGCCTTGATCTTTCAGAGTACAAATAAAAGAGTCAAAAGGGCATAAACTGTGAAAGAAAATATTGCCTTTATAGGCTTATACCTGGGCATTAGCACTCCTTATTCCTGGGGGTAGTGCCCACTTTGAGTTTGATATTTATGTTCACTTGGACCTGCACTGGCCTTCTGATAGTATACAAAATTTGCCTGGGACATTGCAGGGAGTTGGCAGAGAGTACACATGCAGAGGCCTGATAGCATACACATTTGCATGGGCGGTCGTGGGGATCTGGCTGCAGGTATGCGCCACGTGGCCGCGGTGATGGTCATGCGGTGTGCTGGCTGGCAATCTGTGGGCTATTTTGGTCTATAGAGCCCGGAGACTACCCAATGAGAAAGCTCTATGGCCGTTCCAAGGGCTATAATAAAGCAATATGCCCCGAGCCACGGGGGCATTACCAAGTCAGGTAAGAACAGAAGTGTTCCCAGCGCGTCCGCTCCCGAAAAAGGCTGACATAGGAAGGTAAGTGGGGATGGGAGAGCGGGGAGGGGATCCTGTGCAGGCGAAGAAAAAAAATCAAATAATAATTTACCTGTATTCCCACTGGGGGACGAAGGCAGACTCCAGCTGTGTCCAGGCGCGGAGCGGGAATGGCCCCGCTTCGAGCCTCCTCATTGGCTGAGGGGCTGCCACGCCCCCTGCCACGGACAAAGGGATGGAATCCCGGCCGAGGGATTCCCCGGGAGTTATGGACCTGGCAAGGGCCAATCAGAATGTTTCTTACATTCTGGTTGACCCTCGCCGGGTACTAATACTGGTTATGCCCAGCTATGCTTTCATGTCCAATTGCATCACTCCTAGTACATCTTGCTGTATTTGCTTTCTGGGGTCGTGTTTCACTAAGTCTCTGCTTATGCAGCTTCTCTGCATGGCTCTCAGGGCCGGGCCTGAAATCCCGATAACTGCCCTCTTCCTCCTGCACTGGGGTACCGGTACATCTCCTCTGAGCCACTAGCAGGAATCATGTCTTCCAGTTGTCAAGAGAGTCTGTGCTGTTAGACCACCCTCCTCCCCTCTTGCCTTGTATGTCACTTCCTGTTCAGCGCCTACATGCACTGATTGTTTCTTAAGCGCTTTCCAAACCCAGTGGGCTGCCATGAGTGGCATTTTAATGTCCCCTCTATATTGACGCTCTCCAACCTCCTATATTTGTACTCCAAAGTCGTCATATTTCTTTTTTTATTGGAGTTTGGTAAAGCGCAAAATTAAAAACAAGCCATTACAAATTACCTGAGGGGAAACATTAATGAGTTATGGGATTCGAGAGTCCAGACTGGCTAAAGATAATACGATTTGTCAATTAGGCGGCGCTTTCGCCAAAGCGCTGTGCATGCAACACTTACATACCATGATTATGTTTATCATCACCCAACCGGAGTTGGTGCCTCATGTAACCACTTCAGAAGGATGAAAGGCTGAGTTGGACTTGCAGAGCACACACAGATTTCAGCAGTGAGTGCTCAACTCGCTGAGCTAATTTACCGGCTTTCCAAAGAACTTTTGAACCGGCCCTGGAAGAATTCCGGAAAATGACAGTAATTTGTGGAGGCAACTGCCCTACATCAAGCATTTCACAATTGGTCAGCGACAGCTTCATGTTTTCAAAAAAATGTTTTTATTGTGTTGTGAGCACTTTTTAACATGGGTATTCCCCAGTGGGGAAGCATGTTTTCGGCACAAATATTTGAAAATGGTGTGCTCCGTTGTGGAGATTTTGGGGGATGCACCCGGATCTCAGCAAGATTTGGTGTCCTGAAAAGATGTCGCTAATCCAGCGGCCCGATTCTGATATATTCAAGTGTTAAGATGTGTCAATATTTCACGCATGCGCAGCGTGACTGTATGTCGCATAAACAGAATGCGCATGCGCAAGTGTAGGAGATGGACCTTGTCTACATGCACGGAATCTCAATCTCCTGTACGCAGCCTATACGTACACAAACTCACACTAAACACAGTCTGCACTTTAATGAGGCTTCTCAGATGCATAGGCAAATAACGACTTTATACGAAACGCTCCTACACTACGCAAACGCCAAACGATGGTAAACCATAGAGTCATGCACCAACCAGGGGGGTCAAGTCCTAAAAATGAAAGTGGGGGGACTCCTGAGCAAATGCAATGGGATGTGATGTCACCGGAAATTAGCATATCAAGGTGAAATATGCACATTTCATTAAATTGGCTTTGCATAACCACCCGAATTGCACAGGACGAATGGCATTTACCTTTCATAAAATCAACACACACACAAAACTAAGACAGGATACTTTCTTCTAATAGTGTTTTTGAAAACGCTAAAGGGTGTGTACATGATTTAAACTCCAAGAACCAATACAAATGTTTTCGCGGAAACTTGCAGTATCGAAATGCGACGTTTCTCCTTTAATTAATTGTTAATTTTCATCAGGTTATTTAGTGCTATAGTGAGTATCTGGTCTGCAAACCTGACGACTGCAGTTCTACCCCCGAGATCGGCTTTAATTCATACATTCAAAGAGGACATTCAATGTTTCTCATTTTAGCTCGGGGGACTGAGTCCACCCTCTGAAAAAAGTGTGTGACCTCCGTCCCTCTGCGTGTGGCCTCGACTTGAGCCGTGGAACCACCAACTCAAATATTAGACCTTACATGACATGCACTCTTGCTTCACACACTCTCCCTGCACTCTCCCTGCACGCATTTAAACAACATAAAGTCTTACGCCACACAACCACAGTTGATTCTTACGCCATGTTTTCTCATTAGATACACTTTTATGCCATTTATTTATTTCATTGTTTTTTTATAACCACCTAATACCATACCTGAGTTTGGTTTCTAGGCGCGGATCTGGGATTCGAACCTCGGTTACTCTGTGTGGTCTTGGCACGTTGCCCCTGTGCTATCCTCCGTTCACAAAACATGAACATGGAGATTTACTCCACGTGCCCATACCACATACACTCTTATGCCATGAACTCATATGACATGCACTCTAAAATCACGCATCCTTATCTCACACACCTATGCAACACAAACTCTTAGACCACACACACTTGAGAAATACACTCTGATGCCATGCACTTATGCCACGTCCCCATACACCATGTTCTTATATTTCACACAGTCTTATGCCACCCACCATTCCAATATGACATCCTTTGACATGTACTCTTACAACACACCCTCTTATGCCAGGTACCTATACAACTCTCACTTTTACACCATTCACTTTTATGCCATGACTCTTATGCTGTGCACCCATACAAAATTCACTTTTATGCAGTGTACTCTTATGCTATGCACCCAAATGAACTGCACTCTTACGCCACACACTCTTGCTACATGCACCATTATGTCACACGCTGATTGACACATTCTGAGCCAGACACTCTTATGCTATACACCCCTACCACAGACACTCATAAAACATGCACTCACATGCCACACAGCAATGCATCAGAGGATCACATACCAAACAGTCAGACACCACTCCTACGCAATATAATGTGTGGTAAGTCAGAAATAGGAGACGGACATGAAGAGATGATTCAAGGGTGTTTATTAAAGAACAGAAAGCCTCTGCTATTCCTAACTCCGATGAAAGATCCCAAGCTTCAAAGTAAATAGAAAATAGGTGCTTGTCAGCATGTCTCACGTACACTCTGTCCTCTGTCCAAAACCTATCCATTGCTATGCTCGGCCTACCACTAACACCAAGGAATGTAAATGGCCTAAGCAAGTGACTTCCACTTTACCTTGGCTTGCATGGCTGTTTCTGACCCCCACCCAGTTCTCTACCTGGTTCCTCTCTTTCTCGCAGTCTCCAGCCTGCGGTGAATATTCAGGTTCAAAGTTCCGCCCTTTGAGGCTTTTCCCCCTCTGGGAGAACGTTACTCGGCACCCCCAGATAAATTGTCCCAATAGTTTAGAAAAGTTTGCTTCTGGATAGAAGTGGCTGGCACTCACTAGTTTGCGTATTTTGACACTAACAGTATGTCTTGATTTCATTCTTGTAGAAGTGGATATACTACGTTTCTCTCGTAGCTCCACTTGAGCTATCGGACCCTTCAGACCACTGGTTTCTCTGTCTTCTTCCACCCCCCTTGTGAGGTGTTCTCATCCTCTGCCCATCATAAGGTTGTTGGTCTCTCTGATCTTCTTGTGCTCGGCTGGTATTCGCCCCCTCCTGGGATGATCTTACCAGCTCCTCAGGGATGCTTTTGTTGTGTGTCAGCACTTGTGGGGTATTTTTACTCCAGCCCATACTGGGCTTCTGCTTCGGGTATTCCCTCAGTTCAGGGATATTTTTAATGTCCACCCCTTGCGGGTTATGCTCACCTTCTGTTCCTTGTTTGATGTTTTGTCTATCAACCCCTCGCAGGCTTCTTTAGGGATTGTCCACCCTCCACCCACTCCTGCTCATCGGCTGAGTACCTTTATTCCTGTGGTGGGACATGTCGGGGGAGCTTGAGGCTTCAATTGCTGCAGAACCGCACCTCTGACTTCCTTTGCCGGTGGGTCTCCACGTTCGGTTCCTCGTGTCTCTGGTACAGTACTTCAGCATCGTATTCAGCAGATGCCGGCTAACCACTTTGGTGACAGTTGCTTGCTTCTTCAGTTGGCTGGCTTGCTGCTCTCTGCCTCCTCCTTAGCACAGCAGCATTCCACCTGCTCTGTGCCCAGTGCACCTCCTCAATGTGGACCTGCCTCCTGGTGGTTGTGAGGGAAAGTGTCCGTCCTCTGCGTTCGGACACAGGCTGCTCAACTCTACTGACAGATTGTCTCTCTCCTGGTGCGTGCGCCCCGAGTCTTTTCATTTCCTTCTTCGAAAGAGAGAGATGACACCATTGGTCGTGGGGCTCAGGTAGAGGGTCAGAAACCAAAGCAATCCAATTTACAGGGCCCTGCATGTCAAGACACGGTTCAGCTGTCATATGCCCTACAAACAGTTGGGCGTCCTTACAATAGGGAGGTATGATAGCATCTCTGCTTGAGGAGCCTTATACCCTAAGGAGGGGATCACCGCAGTGAGATTGCACTTGCCCTGTCCCCTAGGGAGGATATCACGTGGCATGCCCACCTCCCTAGACCCAAAGGGGGTGGCTCCCCCTGTATAAAAAGGATGAATTCCTGGGATTTGTCACAACTATGTCACACCCAGTGAACAAACATATTCCACACCCAATGCACACATATTCACAAATTATGGCGGTACACACACACACATAAGCACATGTGCCAGGAACACAACAGTCTTGTCGAACCGCATGCAAATGCAGACAAAAACACACATGCACCTACGGAAATGGTTACGACTCAGACCAACATGTACATTGAATGTACCCACACAAGTGCATGCCACCATGTGCACACACACATTAGATACACAAACCACAACACTGCATGCAAACACATCTAGACTAAACATTGAACATATATTAAACCCAATGTGCAAAGATTCAACCAGCATAGCTGCATGCACATATAAAAAGAGATGTATACAAACACAAACACACGCACACACACATTCAGCTGCACTGTCACACTACATACAGGCACATGCACACATAAATTCAAGCACACAAGCACATAAAACAGGCACACCTCACAGAAACAGACACATTTAAATTATACATGAATACACATGCCACACAGACCAAACAGTAAAACACACACAACCACAGAACTCGTCATACAAAAAACATCCAGACTAAAGCATAGAACACAGTCCATACCTGATGACCATTCATTCACACATCATAGCTGAAGGCACATATACACACAGAAACGCACTCACAGAAAGGCTGTCACAGCTTCCTACAAGTACATTCTCACAAAAGCACACATGCACACAGGGTCACGCTAAGCAGCAGTCCAGATTCATGCTTAAAGGCACATTCAAAAGTACACACAAAAGCACACACCAATAACGCAGAGATATTGCACATTAATACACCAAAACAACAAACATTTACACAACAATAAACTCAAGCTCATCTAGAGTAAAACACCAAACCCATTTCACAATCAGCGCACGCACTTTCACACACACATGCAAATGTTCACAAATATTTGAACACACAGGTGCCATACATAGACAGAATTGTGAATGGTAGCATGTTAAATGTCATATAATCCAACTAACCAAAAAGCTCAAACTTTCTGCATACTTATCTGACTCAAAAACTCACACAACCATCTCTCGCACAACAAGCCGCACACACTTGACCACACCGCAATAACACATAAGCTGGACCAACAGCACACGAGGACTGACATCGATATGGTATTCTCACCAAAGCTCAGCACCTGGTGTATACCGAGTTAAAGCTGCCAACAGAACAGCACTCCTCTCACTATCCTACTCCCTCCTCACCTTACTAACCCACCCCGCCTTCTCGTTTGCAGATCCGCCAGAGCGCCTGGGGACCAACTCCGTTGGTGACGGTGCGAAGTACAAATACCTTTAACATTTAACATTTAACATATATACCTAAAAAGCACATCACATACCCACATATGTAGCAACATGTCCAGTTGTGTACATATGTTTGTGTAATTTATAGCTTCATACTAATAAAAGAATCATACACATGGAAATAATAAAACTACAATATAAAATAAAACAGATATCAATATTATTCTAATTGATGTTAAGTTTAACATTAAAAAAATCGAATTCAGTGACAAAAAAGAATTAAAGAAACGTTATAGTTACATAAACAATAATTTAGAAATGTAGCTTTATGGTTAACAAGCAACTTTGTTTATGCAACATGTCAACATAAATTAAACATGGAAAACTACAGCACGCTCCCCCAAAGTTTAAATCCCTTAATTCAATAATTGCCACTATAATAATTTTAAAAAAAATCAAAACATGGACAAATGTACATTTAAAAGTTACAAAAACACATGTGTATTATATGTAAGAAAATACATAAAAGAAAAGAAAACTTAAGCAATAGCAAAATACAAATAACAGAGACTGATACTATACACATCATACAAATACAAATACATGTAAATATACAATGTATGTATAGCAGAAATAGGTTCAAGTTAGAAAGTGCAAACAGTACATCAATTGGACTACAAGAAGGTTTAGTAAAGAATCATTTAAAACAGCATAAAAAACAAGGGTGAG
Source organism: Ambystoma mexicanum (assembly GCF_040938575.1). Lineage (NCBI taxonomy): Eukaryota > Metazoa > Chordata > Amphibia > Caudata > Ambystomatidae > Ambystoma > Ambystoma mexicanum. Next base: position 64,314,110 of record NC_090938.1, read on the forward strand.
TTGAGGTTTTGTTATGCTGTCTAACTCTGCTTTTATACTGTGCCAAATCACCCCTGTAGTAGTTTCAGAGCACCTGATCCGTGCCCGCGGTGCATTGTGCCCCTGCCTGGGGTGCTCCAGACCTTAGTCTGCTTCGGGGATAAATGGAAGAGCGGGAAGAGAAGAGGGATATTTGGGCCAAGGGAAGTGTTTTGCGTACGGATGGATGTGTGTTAGCCCATCTTAAATGGAATGTCTTCTGGAGAGCAGATACAGGTGTGAAGCATACGTAATTCATCATGATGTTTGATTTATGCTTCACATAAGTTCAATTTTGCACCAATAGAAGATTGCATTGTATCCTCACCGTTGTTATTTGAAATGCTTGTTGACATTACGTTTTTGTTGGTTTAACCTTAACTTTTTTGTAATACTTTCTCTCCCGTGATGATATATACATGTGTCCGTTCGCTCATGCCTCCCTCTCTTCACACTGATTGTTTCATACCTGCTCAGTCCTAGCAGCTTTCCCAGGGATTGCCGTTTCCCAGCCTTTAACATTAGCATCTGTGTCTCTCTGCAGTCCCTGCTCTGTGAGGAGCCCGTCTAGGGGTTCACGGAGAGCCCCCTCACAGTCCACACGCCTAAGTGATCCTGAAAGGCCCTTTTGCTTTTCCCGACGATTGGCGGCGCCACGAGGCATGAGGATTGTGGAATATCGCCAGGTGTAATCGGACACAGTGGTGAGAACTGGACGGCAAATGGGAAACAGTATTGCTATAATCCCAGCCATAACGCTATATTCACTATCAACGTTATGTGCTGTTTCCTAGCAACAAGGTTTTGTGAATTTGTAGAGGGTGCTCCCATGTGATGGTCGCGTCACTTCTTTTGCCGTTCTCCTCGCTTCATGGTCCCAGTGTCTCTCTAATGCCTACGTATTATTTGACTCAATGCCCCCCGGAGTGACATGACATACAGGCACAGATTGTCAATATCACACTGCACAGAGATACCAAAGCTGAACAGGCCTTTAGGGGGTGGAGGAGCTGTGGTACTGCCAGTCATCAGTCTGGTCTGCTCCTGTACTGGCCAAGCTTCCTGACACCGACACACACACCTGCTGAATCCAGTTCTGGCTGTTCAGAGCCAGAATGAGGCACTCTTGAGTGCCTGCCTTTTGGTCAATGGTTCCTTTATATGCCATCTGACGTAGACAGGGTAGGGCCTGATCGGGCAAGGCCTACCCACAATCTGTAAATGCCCACTCAGTAGCGCTGTGTGGGCATTTACAGATGTTTATGCCACTGCAGAGGGTCCAACTACATTAGCTTCAGCCCCCCTCCCCGCCAACGTGTTAGACAATCCTGGCTACGCCTGAACATTGTCACTCTCAACCAGATCTAGGTCCAGGTACTGACCTCTGTGGCTGTTGGTTTGCTTGTTCAAGTGTGTTCTTGAATAGAAGGTCAGCTCCTCACACTCTTTTCCATGACAAATCTCTGCTCAGAGGCTCTCTGCTTGCTCGGTGTCCATGCTCTCTAGTTCTAGCCTGAAGTTATGCTTCCAGCACACACTGCTTCCAGCACACACTGCTTCCAGCCTTTAGCTATGTTTCCATGCTCTCTAGTTCTAGCCTGAAGTTATGCTTCCAGCACACACTGCTTCCAGCACACTCCGCTTCCAACCTTAACCTCGGATTCCATGCTCTCTAGTTCCAGCCTGAGCACATGCTTGCACATACTCTGCTTCCAGCCATAAGTCTGTTCCCATACTCTCTAGTTCCAGCCTGAAGTTATGCCTGCACACACTGTGCTTCCAGCCTTAAGCTCAGTTTCCAGGCTCTCTAGTTCCAGCCTGAAGTAATGCTCGCACACACTGTGCTTCCAGCCTTTAGCTCTGTTTCCATGCTCACTAGTACCAGCCTGAAGTTATGCTTCCACACACACACTGCTTTCAGCACACACTGCTACCAGCCTTTAGCTCTGTTTCCATGCTCTCTAGTTCCAGCCTGAGCACTTGCTTGCACATACTCTGCTTCCAGCCATAAGTTCTGTTCCCATACTCTCTAGTTCCAGCCTGAAGTAATGCTTGCACACACTGCGCTTCCAGCCTTAAGCTCGGTTTCTATGATCTCTAGTTCCAGCCTGAATGTACGTTTGCACACAATCTGCTTCCAGGAGTAAGCTCTGTTTCTATGCTCTCTAGTTCCAGGCTGACGTTAAGATTGCACACACTGTGCTTCCAGCCTTAAGCTCGGTTTCCAGGCTCTCTAGTTCCAGCCTGAAGTTATGCTTGCACACACTCTGCTTCCAGCCTTAAGCTCGGTTTCCAGGCTCTCTAGTTCCATCCTGAGGTTATGCTTGCGCACACTCTGCTTCCAGCCTTAAGCTCTGTTTCTATGATCTCTAGTTCCAGCCTGAATGTACGTTTGCACACAATCTGCTTCCAGGCATAAGCTTTGTTTCCATGCGCTCTAGCTCCAGCCTGAAGTTATGCTTGCTCACGCTCTGCTCCCAGCTTTAAGCTTGGTTTCCAGGCTCTCTAGTTCCAGCCTGAAGTTATGCTTGCGCACTCCGCTTCCAGCTTTATGATCGGCTTCCATGCAGTCTAGTTCCAGCCTGAGGTTATGCTGGCACGCGCTCCCTTTCAGCCTTAAGCTTGGTTTCCATGCTCTCTAGTTCCAGCCTGAAGTTATGCTTGCACACCCTCAGCTTCAGCCTTAAGCTCGGTTTCCATGCTCTCTAATTCCATCCTGAAGTTATGCCTGCACACACTGTGCTTCCAGCCTTAAGCTCGGTTTCCAGGCTCTCTAGTTCCAGCCTGAAGTTATGCTTGCACACACACCACTTCTAGCATTGAGCTCGGTTTCCGTGCTCAATAGTTCCACCCTGAGGTTATGCTTTCAAACACTCTGCTTCCAGCCGTATGCTCCGTTTCCATGCTCTCTAGTTCCAGCCCGAAGTTATGCTTGCACGCACTCTGCTTCCAGCCTTAAACTCAGTTTCCATGTTCTCTAGGTCCAGCCAAAAGCTATGCTTGCACACACTCCGCTTCCAGACTTAAACTATGTTTCCATGCTCTATAGTTCCAGCCTGAGGTTTTGCTTGCACACACTCTGCTTCCAGCCTTAAGCTTGGTTTCCAGGCTCTCTAGTTCCAGCCTGAGGTTATGCTTGCGTACACTCTGCTTCCAGCCTTAAGCTCTGTTTCCATGCTCTCTAGTTCCAGCCTGAATGCACGCTTGCCCACACTCTGCTTCCGGGCGTAAGCTCTATTTCCATGCGCTCTAGTTCCAGCCTGAAGTTATGCTTGCTCACGGTCTGCTGCCAGCCTTAAGCTTGGTTTCCAGGCTCTCTAGTTCCAGCCTGAAGTTATGCTTGCACACTCCGCTTCCAGCCTTATGCTCGGCTTCCATGAAGTCTATTTCCAGCCTGAAGTTATGCTTGCACATGCTCTGCTTCCAGCCTTAAGCTCGGTTTCCATGCTCTCTAGTTCCAGCCTGAAGTTATGCTTGCACACACTCAGCTTTAGCCTCAAGCTCGGTTTCCATGCTCTCTAGTTCCAGCCTGAAGTTATGCATGCACACACTCTGCTTCCAGCCTTAAGCTCGGTTTCCATGCTCTCTAGTTCCAGCCTGAAGTTATGCTTGCGCACACTCAGCTTTAGCCTCAAGCTCGGTTTCCTCTAGTTCCAGCCTGAAGTTATGCTTGCACACACTCTGCTTCCAGCCTTAAGCTCTGTTTCCATGCTCTCTAGTTCCAGCCTGAAGTTATCATTGCACGTGCTCTGCTTCCAGCCTTAAGCTCTGTTTCCATGCTCTCTAGTTCCAGGCTGACGTTATGCTTCCACACACACACACTGCTTCCAGCACACACTGCTACCAGCCTTTAGCTCTGTTTCCATGCTCTCTAGTTCCAGCCTGAGCACATGCTTGCACATACTCTGCTTCCAGCCATAAATTCTGTTCCCATACTCTCTAGTTCCAGCCTGAAGGTATGCTTGCACACACTCCGCTTCCAGCCTAAATTCTGTTTCCATGTTCTCTAGTTCCAGCCTGAAGTAATGCTTGCACACACTGTGCTTCCAGCCTTAAGCTCGGTTTCCAGGCTCTCTAGTTCCATCCTGAGGTTATGCTTGTGCACACTCTGCTTCCAGCCTTAAGCTCTGTTTCTATGATCTCTAGTTCCAGCCTGAATGTACGTTTGCACACAATCTGCTTCCAGGCGTAAGCTCTGTTTCCATGCTCTCTAGTTCCAGGCTGACGTTAAGCTTGCACACACTGTACTTCCAGCCTTAAGCTCGGTTTCCAGGCTCTCTAGTTCCAGCCTGAAGTTATGCTTGCACACACTCCGCTTCTAGAATTAAGCTCAGTTTCCATGCTCTCTAGTTCCAGCTGAAGTTATGCTTGCACACACTCTGCTTCCAGCCTTAAACTCGGTTTCCAGGCTCTCTAGTTCCATCCTGAGGTTATGCTTGTGCACACTCTGCTTCCAGCCTTACGCTCTGTTTCTATGATCTCTAGTTCCATCCTGAATGTACGTTTGCACACAATCTGCTTCCAGGCATAAGCTTTGTTTCCATGCGCTCTAGCTCCAGCCTGAAGTTATGCTTGCTCACGCTCTGCTGCCAGCTTTAAGCTCGGTTTCCAGGCTCTCTAGTTCCAGCCTGAAGTTATGCTTGCGCACTCCGCTTCCAGCTTTATGATCGGCTTCCATGCAGTCTAGTTCCAGCCTGAGGTTATGCTGGCACATGCTCTGCTTCAGCCTTAAGCTCGGTTTCCATGCTCTCTAGTTCCAGCCTGAAGTTATGCTTGCACACGCTCGCTTCCAGCCTTAAGCTTGGTTTCCATGCTCTCTAGTTCCAGCCTGAAGTTATGCTTGCACACCCACTGCTTCAGCCTTAAGCTCGGTTTCTATGCTCTATAGTTCCATCCTGAAGTTATGCATGCACACACTCTGCTTCCAGCCTTAAGCTCTGTTTCCATGCTCTCTAGTCCAGCCTGAAGTTATGCCTGCACACACTGTGCTTCCAGCCTTAAGCTCGGTTTCCAGGCTCTCTAGTTCCAGCCTGAAGTTATGCTTGCACACACACTGCTTCTAGCATTGAGCTCGGTTTCCGTGCTCAATAGTTCCAGCCTGAGGTTATGCTTTCAAACACTCTGCTTCCAGCCGTATGCTCGGTTTCCATGCTCTCTAGTTCCAGCCCGAAGTTATGCTTGCACACACTCTGCTCCCAGCCTTAAACTCAGTTTCCATGCTCTCTAGGTCCAGCCAAAAGCTATGCTTGCACACACTCCGCTTCCAGCCTTGAACTATGTTTCCATGCTCTATAGTTCCAGCCTGAGGTTTTGCTTGCACACACTCTGCTTCCAGCCTTAAGCTTGGTTTCCAGGCTCTCTAGTTCCAGCCTGAGGTTATGCTTGCGTACACTCTGCTTCCAGCCTTAAGCTCTGTTTCCATGCTCTATAGTTCCAGCCTGAATGCACGCTTGCCCACACTCTGCTTCCGGGCGTAAGCTCTATTTCCATGCGCTCTAGTTCCAGCCTGAAGTTATGCTTGCTCACGGTCTGCTGCCAGCCTTAAGCTTGGTTTCCAGGCTCTCTAGTTCCAGCCTGAAGTTATGCTTGCACACTCCGCTTCCAGCCTTATGCTCGGCTTCCATGAAGTCTATTTCCAGCCTGAAGATATGCTTGCACATGCTCTGATTCCAGCCTCAAGCTTGGTTTCCATGCTCTCTAGTTCCAGCCTGAAGTTATGCATGCACACACTCTGCTTCCATCCTTAAGCTCGGTTTCCATGCTCTCTACTTCCAGCCTGAAGTTATGCTTGCGCACACTCAGCTTTAGCCTCAAGCTCGGTTTCCTCTAGTTCCAGCCTGAAGTTATGCTTGCACACACTCTGCTTCCAGCCTTAAGCTCTGTTTCCATGCTCTCTAGTTCCAGGCTGACGTTATGCTTCCGCACACACACACTGCTTCCAGCACACACTGCTACCAGCCTTTAGCTCTGTTTCCATGCTCTCTAGTTCCAGCCTGAGCACAAGCTTGCACATACTCTGCTTCCAGCCATAAATTCTGTTCCCATACTCTCTAGTTCCAGCCTGAAGGTATGCTTGCACACACTCCGCTTCCAGCCTAAATTCTGTTTCCATGCTCTCTAGTTCCAGCCTGAAGTAATGCTTGCACACACTGTTCTTCCAGCCTTAAGCTCGGTTTCCAGGCTCTCTAGTTCCAGCCTGAAGTTATGCTTGCACACACTTTGCTTCCAGCCTTAAGCTCGGTTTCCAGGCTCTCTAGTTCCATCCTGAGGTTATGCTTGCGCACACTCTGCTGCCAGCCTTAAGCTCTGTTTCTATGATCTCTAGTTCCAGCCTGAATGTACGTTTGCACACAATCTGATTCCAGGCGTAAGCTCTGTTTCCATGCTCTCTAGTTCCAGGCTGACGTTAAGCTTGCACACACTGTGCTTCCAGCCTTAAGCTTGGTTTCCAGGCTCTCTAGTTCCAGCCTGAAGTTATGCTTGCACACACTCCGCTTCTAGAATTAAGCTCAGTTTCCATGCTCTCTAGTTCCAGCTGAAGTTATGCTTGCACACACTCTGCTTCCAGCCTTAAGTTCGGTTTCCAGGCTCTCTAGTTCCATCCTGAGGTTATGCTTGCGCACACTCTGCTTCCAGCCTTAAGCTCTGTTTCTATGATCTCTAGTTCCTGCCTGAATGTACGTTTGCACATAATCTGCTTCCAGGCATAAGCTCTGTTTCCATGCGCTCTAGTTCCAGCCTGAAGTTATGCTTGCTCACGCTCTGCTGCCAGCTTTAAGCTCGGTTTCCAGGCTCTCTAGTTCCAGCCTGAAGTTATGCTTGCGCACTCCGCTTCCAGCTTTATGATCGGCTTCCATGCAGTCTAGTTCCAGCCTGAGGGTATGCTTGCACATGTTCTGCTTGAGCCTTAAGCTCGGTTTCCATGCTCTCTAGTTCCAGCCTGAAGTTATGCTTGCACGCCCTCGCTTCCAGCCTTAAGCTCGGTTTTCATGCTCTCTAGTTCCAGCCTGAAGTTATGCTTGCACACCCTCAGCTTCAGCCTTAAGCTCGGTTTCCATGCTCTCTAGTTCCAGCCTGAAGTTATGCATGCACACACTCTGCTTCCAGCCTTAAGCTCTGTTTCCATGCTCTCTAGTTCCAGCCTGAAGTTATGCCTGCACACACTGTGCTTCCAGCCTTAAGCTCGTTTTCCAGACTCTCTAGTTCCAGCCTGAAGTTATGCTTGTACACACACCGCTTCTAGCATTGAGCTCGGTTTCCGTGCTCAATAGTTCCAGCCTGAGGTTATGCTTTCAAACACTCTGCTTCCAGCCGTAAGCTCGGTTTCCATGCTCTCTAGTTCCAGCCTGAAGCTATGCTTGCACACACTCTGCTTCCAGCCTTAAACTCAGTTTCCATGCTCTCTAGGTCCAGCCTGAGGGTTTGCTTGCACACACTCTGCTTCCAGCCTTAAGCTCTGTTTCCATGCTCTCTAGTTCCAGCCTGAATGTACGCTTGCCCACACTCTGCTTCCGGGCGTAAGCTCTGTTTCCATGCGCTCTAGTTCCAGCCTGAGGTTTCCAGACTCTATAGCCTCACAGTCCACACGCCTAAGTAATCCTGAAAGGCCCTTTTGCTTTTCCCGCCGATTGGCGGCGCCACGAGGCATGAGTATTGTGGAATATCGCCAGGTGTAATCGGACACATTGGTGAGAACTGGATGGCAACTGGGAAACAGTATTACTATAATCCCAGCCATAACGCTATATTTACTATCAACGTTATGTGCTGTTTCCTAGCAACAAGGTTTTGTGAATTTGTAGAGGGTGCTCCCGTGTGATGGTAGCGTCACTTCTTTTGCCGTTCTCCTCGCTTCATGGTCCCAGTGTCTCTCTAATGCCTACGTATTATTCGACTCAATGCCCCCCGGAGTGACATGACATACAGGCACAGATTGTCAATATCACACTGCACAGAGATACCAAAGCTGAACAGGCCTTTAGGGTGTGGAGGAGCTGTGGTACTGCCAGTCATCAGTCTGGTCTGCTCCTGTACTGGCCAAGCTTCCTGACACCGACACACACACCTGCTGGGCGAATTCTGCAATTCGCTCCATTCCAGAATCCAGTTCTGGCTGTTCAGAGCCAGAATGAGGCACTCTTGAGTGCCTGCCTTTTGGTCAATGGTTCCTTTATATGCCCTCTGACGTAGACAGGGTAGGGCCTGATTGGGCAAGGCCTACCCACAATCTGTAAATGCCCACTCAGCAGCGCTGTCTGGGCATTTACAGATGATTATGCCACTGCAGAGGGCCCAACTACATTAGCTTCAGCCCCCCTCCCCGCCCCCGTGTTAGACAATCCTGGCTACGCCTGAACATTGTCACTCTCAACCAGATCTAGGTCCAGGTGTTCTTGAATAGGAGGTCAGCTCCTCACACTCTTTTCCATGACAAATCTCTGCTCAGAGGCTCTCTGCTTGCTCGGTGTCCATGCTCTCTAGTTCTAGCCTGAAGTTATGCTTCCAGCACACACTGCTTCCAGCCTTTAGCTCGGTGTCCATGCTCTCTAGTTCTAGCCTGAAGTTATGCTTCCAGCACACACTGCTTCCAGCCTTTAGCTCTGTTTCCATGCTCTCTAGTTCTAGCCTGAAGTTATGCTTCCAGCACACACTGCTTCCAGCCTTTAGCTCTGTTTCCATGCTCTCTAGTTCCAGCCTGAAGTTATGCTTGCACACACTCTGCTTCCAGCCTTAACCTCGGGTTCCATGCTCTCTAGTTCCAGCCTGAGCACATGCTTGCACATACTTTGCTTCCAGCCATAAGTTCTGTTCCCATGCTCTCTAGTTCCAGCCTGAAGGTATGCTTGCACACACTCCGCTTCCAGCCTAAATTCTGTTTCAATGCTCTCTAGTTCCAGCCTGAAGTTATGCTTGCACTCACTGTGCTTCCAGCCTTAAACTCGGTTTCCAGGCTCTCTAGTTCCAACCTGAAGTTATGCTTGCACACACTCCGCTTCTAGAATTAAGCTCTGTTTCTATGATCTCTAGTTCCAGCCTGAATGCACGCTTGCACACTATCTGCTTCCAGGTGTAAGCTCTGTTTCCATGCGCTCTAATTCCAGCCTGAAGTTATGCTTGCTCACGCTCTGCTGCCAGCCTTAAGCTCGGTTTCCAGGCTCTCTAGTTCCAGCCTGAAGTTATGCTTGCGCACTCCGCTTCCAGCCTCATGCTCGGCTTCCATACAGTCTAGTTCCAGCCTGAGGTTATGCTTTCACATGCTCTGCTTCAGCCTTAAGCTCTGTTCCATGCTCTCTACTTCCAGCCTGAAGTTATGCTTGCATGCGCTTGCTTCCAGCCTTAAGCTCGGTTTCCATGCTCTCTAGTTCCAGCCTGAAGTTATGCTTGCACACCCTCAGCTTCAGACTTAAGCTCGGTTTCCATGCTCTCTAGTTCCAGCCTGAAGTTATGCATGCACACACTCTGCTTCCAGCCTTAAGCTCTGTTTCCATGCTCTCTAGTTCCAGCCTGAAGTTATCCTTGCACGCGCTCTGCTTCCAGCCTTAAGCTTGGTTTCCATGCTCTCTAGTTCCAGCCTTGAGTTATGCATGCACACACTCTGCTTCCAGCCGTAAGTTCTGTTTCCGTGCTCTCTAGTTCCAGCCTGAAGTTATGCCTGCACACACTGTGCTTCCAGCCTTAAGCTCGGTTTCCAGGCTCTCTAGTTCCAGACTGAAGTAATATTGCACACACTGTGCTTTCAGCCTTAAGCTCGGTTTCCAGGCTCTCTAGTTCCAGCCTGAATTATGCTTGCACACACTCCACTTCTAGCATTGAGCTCGGTTTCCATGCTCAATAGTTCCAGCCTGAGGTTATGCTTTCACACACTCTGCTTCCAGTCGTAAGCTCAGTTTCCGTGCTCTCTAGGTCCAGCCAAAAGTTATGCTTGCACACACTCCGCTTCCAGCCTTAAACTATGTTTCCATGCTCTCTAGTTCCAGCCTGAGGTTTTGCTTGCACACACTCTGCTTCCAGCCTTAAGCTTGGTTTCCAGGCTCTTTAGTTCCAGCCTGAGGTTATGCTTGCGTACACTCTGCTTCCAGCCTTAAGCTCTGCTTCCATGCTCTCTAGTTCCAGCCTGAATGTACGCTTGCCCACATTCTGCTTCCGGGTGTATGCTCTGTTTCCATGCGCTCTAGTTCCAGCCTGAAGTTATGCTTCCTCACGCTCTGCTGCCAGTCTTAAACTCGGTTTCCAGGCTCTCTAGTTCCAGCCTGAAGTTATGCTTGCACACACTTTGCTTCCAGCCTTAAGCTCGGTTTCCAGGCTCTCTAGTTCCATCCTGAGGTTATGCTTGCGCACACTCTGCTGCCAGCCTTAAGCTCTGTTTCTATGATCTCTAGTTCCAGCCTGAATGTACGTTTGCACACAATCTGATTCCAGGCGTAAGCTCTGTTTCCATGCTCTCTAGTTCCAGGCTGACGTTAAGCTTGCACACACTGTGCTTCCAGCCTTAAGCTTGGTTTCCAGGCTCTCTAGTTCCAGCCTGAAGTTATGCTTGCACACACTCCGCTTCTAGAATTAAGCTCAGTTTCCATGCTCTCTAGTTCCAGCTGAAGTTATGCTTGCACACACTCTGCTTCCAGCCTTAAGTTCGGTTTCCAGGCTCTCTAGTTCCATCCTGAGGTTATGTTTGCGCACACTCTGCTTCCAGCCTTAAGCTCTGTTTCTATGATCTCTAGTTCCTGCCTGAATGTACGTTTGCACATAATCTGCTTCCAGGCATAAGCTCTGTTTCCATGCGCTCTAGTTCCAGCCTGAAGTTATGCTTGCTCACGCTCTGCTGCCAGCTTTAAGCTCGGTTTCCAGGCTCTCTAGTTCCAGCCTGAAGTTATGCTTGCGCACTCCGCTTCCAGCTTTATGATCGGCTTCCATGCAGTCTAGTTCCAGCCTGAGGGTATGCTTGCACATGTTCTGCTTGAGCCTTAAGCTCGGTTTCCATGCTCTCTAGTTCCAGCCTGAAGTTATGCTTGCACGCCCTCGCTTCCAGCCTTAAGCTCGGTTTTCATGCTCTCTAGTTCCAGCCTGAAGTTATGCTTGCACACCCTCAGCTTCAGCCTTAAGCTCGGTTTCCATGCTCTCTAGTTCCAGCCTGAAGTTATGCATGCACACACTCTGCTTCCAGCCTTAAGCTCTGTTTCCATGCTCTCTAGTTCCAGCCTGAAGTTATGCCTGCACACACTGTGCTTCCAGCCTTAAGCTCGTTTTCCAGACTCTCTAGTTCCAGCCTGAAGTTATGCTTGTACACACACCGCTTCTAGCATTGAGCTCGGTTTCCGTGCTCAATAGTTCCAGCCTGAGGTTATGCTTTCAAACACTCTGCTTCCAGCCGTAAGCTCGGTTTCCATGCTCTCTAGTTCCAGCCTGAAGCTATGCTTGCACACACTCTGCTTCCAGCCTTAAACTCAGTTTCCATGCTCTCTAGGTCCAGCCTGAGGGTTTGCTTGCACACACTCTGCTTCCAGCCTTAAGCTCTGTTTCCATGCTCTCTAGTTCCAGCCTGAATGTACGCTTGCCCACACTCTGCTTCCGGGCGTAAGCTCTGTTTCCATGCGCTCTAGTTCCAGCCTGAGGTTTCCAGACTCTATAGCCTCACAGTCCACACGCCTAAGTAATCCTGAAAGGCCCTTTTGCTTTTCCCGCCGATTGGCGGCGCCACGAGGCATGAGTATTGTGGAATATCGCCAGGTGTAATCGGACACATTGGTGAGAACTGGATGGCAACTGGGAAACAGTATTACTATAATCCCAGCCATAACGCTATATTTACTATCAACGTTATGTGCTGTTTCCTAGCAACAAGGTTTTGTGAATTTGTAGAGGGTGCTCCCGTGTGATGGTAGCGTCACTTCTTTTGCCGTTCTCCTCGCTTCATGGTCCCAGTGTCTCTCTAATGCCTACGTATTATTCGACTCAATGCCCCCCGGAGTGACATGACATACAGGCACAGATTGTCAATATCACACTGCACAGAGATACCAAAGCTGAACAGGCCTTTAGGGTGTGGAGGAGCTGTGGTACTGCCAGTCATCAGTCTGGTCTGCTCCTGTACTGGCCAAGCTTCCTGACACCGACACACACACCTGCTGGGCGAATTCTGCAATTCGCTCCATTCCAGAATCCAGTTCTGGCTGTTCAGAGCCAGAATGAGGCACTCTTGAGTGCCTGCCTTTTGGTCAATGGTTCCTTTATATGCCCTCTGACGTAGACAGGGTAGGGCCTGATTGGGCAAGGCCTACCCACAATCTGTAAATGCCCACTCAGCAGCGCTGTCTGGGCATTTACAGATGATTATGCCACTGCAGAGGGCCCAACTACATTAGCTTCAGCCCCCCTCCCCGCCCCCGTGTTAGACAATCCTGGCTACGCCTGAACATTGTCACTCTCAACCAGATCTAGGTCCAGGTGTTCTTGAATAGGAGGTCAGCTCCTCACACTCTTTTCCATGACAAATCTCTGCTCAGAGGCTCTCTGCTTGCTCGGTGTCCATGCTCTCTAGTTCTAGCCTGAAGTTATGCTTCCAGCACACACTGCTTCCAGCCTTTAGCTCGGTGTCCATGCTCTCTAGTTCTAGCCTGAAGTTATGCTTCCAGCACACACTGCTTCCAGCCTTTAGCTCTGTTTCCATGCTCTCTAGTTCTAGCCTGAAGTTATGCTTCCAGCACACACTGCTTCCAGCCTTTAGCTCTGTTTCCATGCTCTCTAGTTCCAGCCTGAAGTTATGCTTGCACACACTCTGCTTCCAGCCTTAACCTCGGGTTCCATGCTCTCTAGTTCCAGCCTGAGCACATGCTTGCACATACTTTGCTTCCAGCCATAAGTTCTGTTCCCATGCTCTCTAGTTCCAGCCTGAAGGTATGCTTGCACACACTCCGCTTCCAGCCTAAATTCTGTTTCAATGCTCTCTAGTTCCAGCCTGAAGTTATGCTTGCACTCACTGTGCTTCCAGCCTTAAACTCGGTTTCCAGGCTCTCTAGTTCCAACCTGAAGTTATGCTTGCACACACTCCGCTTCTAGAATTAAGCTCTGTTTCTATGATCTCTAGTTCCAGCCTGAATGCACGCTTGCACACTATCTGCTTCCAGGTGTAAGCTCTGTTTCCATGCGCTCTAATTCCAGCCTGAAGTTATGCTTGCTCACGCTCTGCTGCCAGCCTTAAGCTCGGTTTCCAGGCTCTCTAGTTCCAGCCTGAAGTTATGCTTGCGCACTCCGCTTCCAGCCTCATGCTCGGCTTCCATACAGTCTAGTTCCAGCCTGAGGTTATGCTTTCACATGCTCTGCTTCAGCCTTAAGCTCTGTTCCATGCTCTCTACTTCCAGCCTGAAGTTATGCTTGCATGCGCTTGCTTCCAGCCTTAAGCTCGGTTTCCATGCTCTCTAGTTCCAGCCTGAAGTTATGCTTGCACACCCTCAGCTTCAGACTTAAGCTCGGTTTCCATGCTCTCTAGTTCCAGCCTGAAGTTATGCATGCACACACTCTGCTTCCAGCCTTAAGCTCTGTTTCCATGCTCTCTAGTTCCAGCCTGAAGTTATCCTTGCACGCGCTCTGCTTCCAGCCTTAAGCTTGGTTTCCATGCTCTCTAGTTCCAGCCTTGAGTTATGCATGCACACACTCTGCTTCCAGCCGTAAGTTCTGTTTCCGTGCTCTCTAGTTCCAGCCTGAAGTTATGCCTGCACACACTGTGCTTCCAGCCTTAAGCTCGGTTTCCAGGCTCTCTAGTTCCAGACTGAAGTAATATTGCACACACTGTGCTTTCAGCCTTAAGCTCGGTTTCCAGGCTCTCTAGTTCCAGCCTGAATTATGCTTGCACACACTCCACTTCTAGCATTGAGCTCGGTTTCCATGCTCAATAGTTCCAGCCTGAGGTTATGCTTTCACACACTCTGCTTCCAGTCGTAAGCTCAGTTTCCGTGCTCTCTAGGTCCAGCCAAAAGTTATGCTTGCACACACTCCGCTTCCAGCCTTAAACTATGTTTCCATGCTCTCTAGTTCCAGCCTGAGGTTTTGCTTGCACACACTCTGCTTCCAGCCTTAAGCTTGGTTTCCAGGCTCTTTAGTTCCAGCCTGAGGTTATGCTTGCGTACACTCTGCTTCCAGCCTTAAGCTCTGCTTCCATGCTCTCTAGTTCCAGCCTGAATGTACGCTTGCCCACATTCTGCTTCCGGGTGTATGCTCTGTTTCCATGCGCTCTAGTTCCAGCCTGAAGTTATGCTTCCTCACGCTCTGCTGCCAGTCTTAAACTCGGTTTCCAGGCTCTCTAGTTCCAGCCTGAAGTTATGCTTGCACACTCCGTTTCCAGCCTTATGCTCGGCTTCCATGCAGTCTATTTTCAGCCTGAAGTTATGCTTGCACATGCTGTGCTTCCAGCCTTAAGCTCGGTTTCCATGCTCTCTAGTTCCAGCCTGAAGTTATGCTTGCACACACTCAGTTTTAGCCTCAAGCTCGGTTTCCATGCTCTCTAGTTCGAGCCTGAAGTTATGCATGCACACACTCTGCTTCTAGCCTTAAGCTCTGTTTCCATGCTTTCTATTTCCAGCGTGAAGTTATCCTTGCATGTGCTCTGCTTCCAGCCTTAAGCTCTGTTTCCATGCTCTCTAGTTCCAGGCTGACGTTAAGCTTGCACACACTCTGCTTACAACCTTATGTTCGGTTTCCAGGCTCTCTAGTTCCAGCCTGAAGTTATGCGTGCATACACTCTGCTTCCAGCCTTAAGCTGGGTTTCCAGATTCTATAGTTCCAGCTGAAGTTATGCTTGCACACACTTTGCTTCCAGTCTTAAGCTCGCTTTCCATGCTCTCAAGTTCCAGCCTGACGTTATGCTTGCACACACTTTGCTTCCAGCCTAAGCTCTGTTTCCATGCTCTCTAGTCCCAGCCTGACGGTATGCTTGCACACACTCTGCTTCCTGCCGTAAGCTATGTTTCCATGCTCTCTAGTTCAAGCCTGACGTTAAGCTTGCACACACTCTGATTCCAGCCTTAAGCTTGGTTTCCAGGCTCTCTAGTTCCAGCCCGAAGTTATGCTTGCACGCACTTTGGTTCCAGTCTTAAGCTCCGTTTCCATGCTCTCTATTTCCAGCCTGATAGTATGCTTGCACACACTCTGATTTCAGCAGCCGCAAGCTAGGTTTCCATGCTCTCTAGTTCCTGCCTGAAGTTATGCTTGCACGCGCTGTGCTTCCAGCCTTAAGCTCGGTTTTCATGCTCTCTAGTTCCAGCCTGAAGTTATGCTTGCACACACTCTGCTTTAGTCTTAAGCTCTGTTTCCATGCTCTCTAGTTCCAGCTGGAAGATATGCTTGCACACATTCCGCTTCCAGCCTTAAGCTCGGTTTGCATGCGCTATAGTTCCAGCCTGATGTTATGCATGCACACACACCGCTTCCATCCTTAAGCTCGGTTTCCATGTTCTCTAGTTCCAGCCTGCAGTTATGCTTGCACACTCCATTTCCAGCCTTATGTTCGGCTTCCATGCAGTCTATTTTCAGCCTGAAGTTATGCTTGCACATGCTCTGCTTCCAGCCTTAAGCTCGGTTTCCATGCTCTCTAGTTCCAGCCTGAAGTTATGCTTGCACGTGCTCCGCTTCCAGCCTTATGCTCGGTTTCCATGCGCTCTAGTTCCAGCCTGATGTTATGCATGCACACACACTGCTTCCTGCCTTTAGCTCTGTTTCCATGCGCTCTAGTTCCAGCCTGATGTTATGCTTGCACACACTCCGCTTACATCCTTAAGCTTGGTTTCCATGTTCTCTAGTTCCAGCTTGACGTTATGCATGCACACACTCTGCTTCCAGCTGTAAAGTTCTGTTTCCATGCGCTCTAGTTCCAGCCTGATGTTATGCTTGCACACACTCTGCTTCCAGCCTTAAGCTTGGTTTCCATGCAGTCTAGTTCCAGGCTGAATCTCTGCTTGCAGTCTCTCTCTTTTCAGCTGACTGCTTGCAGGCTCTCTACTTTTAGTCTTAAGTTCTGAATTCAGGCACTCTGGTTCCTGACTGAAGCCCTGCTTGCAGGCTTTCTGGTTCAAGCCGGAACCTTTGCTTACAGACTCTGTGGTTCCGGCATTAAGCTCTGCTTCCAGACTCTCTGTTTCCAGCCTGAAGCTCGGTTTCCAGCTCGCTGGCTCCAGCCTGACGATCTGCTTACAGGTTCTGTGTTCAACTGCTTGCCACCCATGTGCCCGGGAAAGCAAAGCACAGCCGTTTTTTTGTGGCAATGTTTAATGCAAGGGTTCAGGTAGAGGGGATTTCTGTTTCAGGGCCTTAAATGCACCCCACAGATCCCCCCCCTGCTCCATGACGTTTTGTTGGGGAAGAGTAGGGCAGAGGGCGGTTTCCTTTGATGGAATCTTCCTTCATCGGGGAGTGGCAATCCAGGATCACCATCCGTCTTTGGGTTGGAGAGTGTGGTGTGGCACCCTCTTTCCTTCCTTCCCTTCCAGGCCCCCGGGGTGTGCCTCTCCAGGCTGGAATTTAAGGATGTTAATTTTCTAAAAGAAAATTAAAAAAAAATAAGTTTTAGTACTTTTTACTGACGTTTTTGCTGGAAGATTTACAAGGAATTTACGACGACAATAACTTGCATTTTTTTCTGACATTAATTTGTATTCTTTTTTCCATACACCATTTTACTTTTCTTTTTCATTTTTGTAACAACACCAAGAACATGACTCCCTGTCATATATCTCTCTATATATTTTCTTTCATCTGAGTTACAGTTCCTTACCTGTACCCTTTGGAGGATTCCTGGGGTCTACCCTTACAGGGCTCTTCAATCAGCCACATGTCCTACTCTCTTAATTTTAATGGGGATGGTAAATGGTCTGATCAGTCCTGGGATGGTGACTTTTTCTCAAGTTTGAATTTCAACTGCATCTGGTAGCAATTGAGCAAACCAAGATGCTTTGTTAGGATTGTCAAAGCTCAGGGGTTTACCCTCCTGCCCCATCAGGGCCAGACTTGGGAATAAGTTGAGTTCAAATTAATTGTGAATCGATTGAGAATGTCACTGCCTAAGTAGAAGGCAGAGGGGACATCTCGCACAGCCCCACAATTATGCTATATGCTTCTCTTACCAATGGACATTTTGAAAACGCACCTGCTAAGCAGGATATGTTTAGACTCTGGAGTTTCCAGGCCCATTTCCCATTTATAAATCAACTTAATTGAGGGAATGGTCTGATCTTTTGGGAGTTTCCGCAATATCGCTTCGCTGATGAAGCTGCTTACATTTTTCCAGCATACTCTGGCGAGGACATGCTCTCCCCTATATTTACCTTACTGGAGAGGAACAGTTGTTCAGTCTTCTTCTGAATATCAGCCAAGCTTGACAATAGCTGTGGTCTCGACTATGGCATTGGCCTGAGTGTGGTATATGGCTGGAATGGACTGCACTTGGCAATAGCCGTGGACTGGACTGCGGTATTGGCTGGAGCATGGTATGTGGCTGGAATTGGGTGTACTGGACTATGGCATTGGCTAGAGTTTGATATGTGGCTGGAATGGACTGTACTTGGCTATAGCTGTGTACTGCACTATGACATTGGCTAGAGTTTGGTATGTGGCTGTAATGGACTGTACTTGGCAATACCTGTGGACTGGACTGTGGCATTGGCTAGAATTTGGTATGTGGCTGGAATGGGCTGTACTTTGTCGGGGTTATTTTCCCGGGGCCAGCAGAGCCGTCCGCAGACCTCCGGGATGGGAAGGCCCCAACTCCTCCCGTGTCCCCAAAAGGAGTATGAGACATACACAAGAAGCAAGGCGGTACTGTAGTTTATTATAATAACGGCAGGGATGAGTCTCGGGTTCGTATGCATCCGACGGGACTCTCACTCGTAGTGGGGCTCGCAGGCCCTTTTTACGGCAGTATGACGCGCTACTCGCGTCACCTGGGAAAGTTAGCACAAAACCTATCACCACTCTGGATTGGTTCCCCGAGTGCTATGGTTAGTATAGGTAACATATGGAAAGAAATATCAGTGGATGAGGATTGGTCAGGTGGTACGCTTGGGTTGTCCCTTACAGTTGTTACTTTAGAATTGTTACAGAGGGACCCCTGGTGATTGGCTAAGAGTAATGGTGTCAGTAATAAGCCCCCCTGTATTCTGATTGGTTCTCCCGCGAGCCCCCAAGCCTGGGCCATTGCCGTTCCCAGCTCGCGGTGTACCTGTCATTAGCAACAATGTGCAACTATGTGTTTTTGCAGACAATGGACAAGTCCGCTCATGGGCTTGTGGACAGGTCTTTCCCATCGCTGTAGGTGTCCATCTTGCGGCTTCGTTGTTGCAACCTGTGTCCCAGATGTGGGACCCTGGCGGCTTCCTGTCTCGTGAGCTTGGTACCTTGTCAGTTCGGCTTGGTCACATGTGGAGAAACCGTAGCTGGAGCAGAATTATGAGCATTAGATTTGTATTTCGACTCTGAGGGCTTGGCACTTACAGGGGTAACCTTGGCGCTGGGCTCGCGGCATGCGAGTTGCAACATCGTGGCCTTGGCTGTGAGCTCTCGCTGGGGGCTCGTCCTGCATAGTCAGCACTTGTACTCTTGTTCTGAGAGGATTTTCATTGCGAGGCTCCTGCCTGGGGACTCTTGCTTGCGGCCTACTCGGGCCTAGTTCATGGGTGGCGGTACATAATCCATAGCATGGAGATCGCGGGGCGACAGAGTGTCACACGCAGCATTAGATATAGATGGTGGTGTCGTCAGAGGGATGGGTGGCGGAAGAAGCGTCAGCAAGCATGTACATAAGCTCTTCGGCGTCTTGCGTTTCTGCGGTGCTCTAAAAAGGCCTATGTAAAAGAAAATAACAGCAAAGCATGTCAGTGGGTGTGTCAGTCACCTACGTCATAGCACTGAGTATGTTCTTTGTGTAGGTTGGTGTGTGAGTGACCAGTGTGCATGGTGGCACATGTGTTCTCGTCTGTTGGCTATGTCGTTATGTCATCTCTAACAATGTGGATACTTGTGGCTGTTGTTCTTAGTCAAGCTCATCCATGTTGCAGGCGTCGGCTTGATCTTGGCATGCTGGTGGGCATGATCCTCTTATGTGTAAGTTTCTGAACCAGGGTATTTTATCATCTGGTAAATAGACAAACTCATCTCGTGGGGGGTGTCTGGGCCGTGCTCCTCCAGGCATTGGTCTGGATGAGGTTGGGGGGAGGGTCTTGTCCCATTCTCCCACTTCAGTCCCCCCTCTGGCCGACTCGTTGACCACAAACTCCTCCTTTTCCTTATCTCCTTTCACTCTCCATACTTTAGTTATTCCAGCCAAGTGCCCATAGTGGTTGATATGATCTTCAAATTACCAGTACATATAAACGCAGCCGCTGCCAGGTTTGCAGTATACCCATCTTCCAAAATAGCTCCTTGGGTTTTCCACCTTCACAGATGGCGGATCCATATGGTTGTCAAGGATTTGTTTGCGCAGCCTCTCTCTTTCCTTTATTATCATGTCGGTGTGCTTTCCATCATCGGCTGGCAGTAAGGCGTGCATGCCTACCATCTCCATTATTTCGTCTGTTGTATGTGCTTTTCTACCTTTCCAAAACTTTATTACGATCAACACAGCTGCAGCCAATATTATGCATCCTACTATTATCTTCAGCTCATCTGATAGCCATGAAGGCATCCATGACCATATGAACGAAAACCAGCTGCCGTCTTTCTCTACTCCTTTACTTTCTTCCACCATTTTGGAGTGCATCAGGGCAAGTTGTGATACTGCTTCAGTAAGTGTTCCATTGTCTGCGTCATTAGCAGGGATGAATGTGCAACATGATTGCCCTATTTTTGCACAAACTCCTCCTTCCATTGCCGTGAGAAGGTCTAGCACAAACCTGTTTTGCAGTGCTACCATTCTTGCACTCTGATCTTCTTTTATTGCATTGAATCTGTTTACTGTCAAATTTTTTGTCATCATCACCTCCCATCTGGTGATCTGCAACCTTTTTGCATTTGCATATGCCTGCAGTCCTGGGTGTATTATGGATGAGAAGAACATTGCTGTTCTGCTGAATAGTCTGTGTTCTGGCGGTATGGAGGTGAGAGCTGTTTCTGATCTTCCCCACAGGTAGTTTCCCATCAGGTGTTCTCCTTGTCTTTTCACTCTTGGGGCAAAACGTTATTGTTGTTGTTCTGGTCCCCTTATTCTACTTCTACTGATCTTTTCCTCCTCTTCTTTCCTTTCTCCATATGGGGAAAGTTGGCCATGTTGACGTGTTTCTGAGGCACAACCAGGGATGGCACATTGATGTGCACCATAGTGCATATTCCATTCCATGATGAAGGCAAGGTGTGGTACGCCTTATCGCCGCAGGCCCAATAGTGGTCCATTATGACTGATGTGCCGGTACCCCCCTCTGGCATTTCTATCGTGTTTTCACAGTTGGTATTATATCCTACGTCCACATCGCCGTTGTGTTGATAGCACAGTGCGGGTGTTGTGAGCGGTAGTATAGTTATTGGATCTTCGTCCTTCTCCAGCCATGTTAACATCGGTACATATTTTCCCCATGTCATCCAACAACTGTCGTTGTGCTCTTTTATGTTGGTAATATTTTCTCTTGTTATCATGTTGCTCCCAACCACTCCTATTTCCCACCCTTCATTCGTACATATTTTCCCAGTTATAGTAATTAGAGGTCTTTCCCAACACCCTTGTTCACCAGCAACTTCATTTGCATACCAATCGCACGGCAGGTATTGTAACGTTACTTTCTTCTTTTCTCCTTTTTCGGGCCATCTATCATGTATCTGAAAGCTTCAGTATGGAGGCTTCTTTTGTGGTACATCAAATATGTTTTGATGAAATTATTTTCGTATGGATATGTATCCCTTGTTTTCCATTGAAGTGTCACCACTGTCCCTTGAAACCGTTCTTTTGTTTGGAAGAGTGCCAAATATATCAGGCATTCCACTGTCTTTGCTGGTACTTCAGTGGCTACAAATGTTCTTGATGCGCTCATAGCGTATGGGATCAACGAGCAAACATAGCATTTGTCCTCAGTTGTCTGCTTACCAATTTTGGTCATGTGCTGATACCACATGTTGTTCGAGACGTGTGCTGAGTCTGTGAGGTATGTGTCAATTCCCTTATCATCTCCATATGTGCTGCATTTAACCCTGTGTTCCTTACTTCTGGTGTTACTTGTACCACCTGACACCGTACCTGTTGCAGCTGTGGGAGGGGGGGAGTTAGTTTGGGGTAAAGCCATCACATCATAAGCGTATTGTTTCTGCCAGACAGATGCAGCCAATAGACCAGTGACAACCAACACGCCTATTAACTTTATTACACTAGCTAATCTCACTGGCATTTTTGCTCTTACCTTTGCTGCGGTCCTGCAGCTTATTCTTGCGATGTTAAAGATGCCTGCCTGAAAATTCTGAAAATGTGCGTTATTTTGTTAGTGTTTTTAATCAAGCTCTGCCTATCAGGTAGTCGATTAGTGCCCAGGGGAAACGCTGTTCCCACGCTAATCTCAGTGACCAATCTCACAGAGCTGGT